>NC_067455.1:22875236-23222736 GCF_025434085.1 Hippocampus zosterae | reverse complement strand
CAATGACGTGGAGAACGTGTTGGGCATTGAGCACGTGTCAGTCTGAGAACTGTTAAAGACAGCATGACTTTCAATGGACAAAACCCTATTTGCACCAAGTAGAAAGTTTGGATTTTACACTCGATTGTTTGCAAATGCCCTCATAAAAGAACCACAGAGCAACCTTTAAAGCGCACGAGCGTTTCTTGGTGATGCACAAGCAATGAAAAGATAACAACATGCATCTTTCACAATGAAAACTTGTAAAACCACACGCAGAGAAGAAAAACATACTGGAGGTGTTAAATAAGTTTTTATGTTTTACTTTTATACATACAGATCAGGTCGCTGCCGTAACCAGATTGCATCTCGCACACACGGAGGAAGCATGACATTAATATCCTCAAACAAATAAGACCTTGTGATAAAAAAAAGTTATTATTTCAACTGAGGTGGTGTCAGGTACAGCAAAGTTGCCTGTGTTGGTTTTACCATGATTAGGAACAATGACCCACATTCACAACCTCAATTCTAATATCTGTTCCATAAAATTGTACCGGTATGTTCATCTGTCTTCACTTCATTTTGGTAGATTTGTCTTGAATCCCCTGTGAATGTCTGCAGAGGGTAGATTTTTTTTTCTGTCCAATTTCAGCCCCCTATGTCAATCTAATCTGCACAAGGCCTTCAGAAAGAGCCGTGCTGATTTCTTTACCCCATTCAATTTCAAATTAACAACAACATCAGCATTTTTATTGTGATTGGTCAGTCATGCATCCATCCATTCATTTTCTGATCCGCTTTTATCCTCACAAGGGTCAGGTGGGCGTGCTGGAGCCTATCTCAGCTATCTTCGGGCAGTAAGCGAGGCCCACCCTGAACTGGTTGCCAGGCAATCGCAGGGCACCCAGAGACATACAACCATTCCTTTAACCTGCCATGCATGGTTTTGGAACCGGAGTACCCAGAGAAAACCCACGCACGCACGGCGAGAACATGCAAACTCCACACAGGAAGTCCGGAGAAGGAATAGAACGCCGCACCTCTGCACTATGATGCCGACGCGCTAACCAGTCGACCACTCGGCTGCCATTGGCCGGTCAGAGTAAGCCAAATTTGACCATCATCATCGATTGCTATCTGACCACATTAATCCATTTAATAATCAGCATCTCTGTTGAATATAATGTGTTGTTATTTTTGTCATATTACGGTAGAAATTACAAGAATTTCAACATAGTATACACCAGGGTTGGCCAACCAGCGGCTCGCGAGCCGCATGCGGCTCTTTGGCTGGTTCCATGCGGCTCTCCGGCTTTCACACAACAAGCGTCGAAAACGCCTTAGCAGCGGCGATGCCATTGAAACAAGGCACCAACTTCACAGAATGTACTCCGTCAGCCTATCATCAATCCTGTTAACTTGATTGACATAGAGAGCAACCAGTCAGATGACTGCATCACCACTCATGCGCAAACAATCGCGCTAAACGCTAAACTTGTCAGCATATCATCAATCCCGTTACATGATTGTTTTTCCCCCAAGATGGCGCCCCAGTAGGCAGCCTTCGGCAAGTGCTCTTCAAGAGCCTTGCTTTTTTGTTCTTTTTTGCTGTTTTTGTCTTTTGTTTTGTCACATGTTGTTTGTTGTTTCATTGTGTGGACCTGATATGGACTGTTTTCAGCGCTTTTTGGCCACGACATTCGTCAAAGGAGCAGTATCTGTGCTTGGTGGTTGCGCCTTCTCGGCAGCACGCCTGTACCAGCACAGATTTTGATTGGGAGGAATGTGGGCGCCATTGACTGTCGGTGCTGGACAGACCTGGGGCGCTTGTGTTTTTTGCGCCAGTAATGGGCAGCATTTTTCACAACCCCGATTTGTTCAGTGGCTATGTCAGCGCTGTTGGACAGTTGGCGTTGGTGCGGCTGGATGGATGGCCGCTGAAGTTGAGGATGAGGAGAGAGGAGCGTTGGCGAAGAGCGCCGATGCGTATTTGGAACCGTGAGTCGCCGCTTGGAATTGAAATGCATTTCCATGGGACAGGAGAAGTGAACCAATCTCTTTTTTCGTCAATGGATGCTACAGCTTCTTGTTGACTTTGAAACTTAGCTCGTAGCCGACGTGTGCACATTTTGAGCATGACGTCTCTGATCCACTGGTTAAAGGACACTTTGATTCTCTCTTCTTTCATCTCAAACTGCTTCAAACAACAAAGCGTTTGACGGAAAAGTGGTTAGGACTCCACGACTGTCCGTGTTTTATGTTATGTGTTGTGTTTATTATTTTACTTTATGTTAACTGTTTTGTAAAGCGCTTTGTTACAGCTGCCGCTGTTGTGAAAGCGCTATATAAATCAGCATGTATTGTATTGTATTGTATTGTATGATTGAAATAGAGGGCAACCAATCAGATGACTGCATCACTGCTCATGCACAAACAACGGCGCTAAGTGCTAAATCAGTCAGCGAATTACTCAACTCAACTCAATTCAACTGTATTTATAGAGCACTTTCGAACAGCCATCACCTCATACAAAGTTCTGTACATGGAGCAATTTAACATATACAATAAACAGTAAAACAAATTGGTAATAAAGACCTCTGATTTTAAGGCAGCGGTGCCCAATATGTCGATGGATCTTACCATGATGACTCGTATCTTTCAACTGATCACACTTTTATAGCAGTTCCTGAAGTTATGGGCTTGTAGAAATCTGTACTATGCCACACTGTCACTGTAATGTGTGACCTGAAAAACTGAAACTATTTTTAGCACAGAAAAAAATGACTGAAAAAACAAATTTTGGAACATCAGATGGCTCTCCGGTAAAATACAATACATCTATCCATCCATCCATTATCTACCGCTTATTCCGCATCCGGTCGCAGAGGCAGCAGCTTCAGCAGGAAGACTTCCCTCTTCCCAGTCACGTCTTCCATCGGTTCCGGAGGGATCCCAAGGCCAACAGAGAGACATAGTGTCTCCAGAAATTTCTGGGTTATCCCACCGGTGGGACATGCTCAGAACACCTCAGATACCCCTCAGAACCCCAGGGGTTCGGTGACAAGACACACGCAACTCATGTTAATTAGTTGTGACACGCCCACTTGTCCATTACTGGCTGCAGATGATCACATGACATTGCTTGTCAAATCAGTGCTGTGGGTGAATTTTTTTTTTTAAGTATACTTCTCTCTTGACATTTTATTTACTTTTTTGTTTTTAATGTGTTTTTTTATACCTTGAATTTGTAAAAACAATATATATTTATTTTTCACTCATGAAGGGTTCGGTGAATGTGCAAATGAACTGGTTGGGTTCGGTACCTCTAAAAATGTTAAGAACCGCTGCTCGAGAGTCTAGACAGGCCTGACTTGCATTAGTTCTCGCAATTGCTAAAATATGCCCTTATATTCATCTGGTTTGGTTTAATTCAAATATGATCTTAGTCAAGATGCTTGGATGAGACCCAAATCATTTTGTAATTTAGCCTGTTGCCACTAGACGGAGTAATAGAAGTGGGTGGGGTGGGGGCACCCAAATGCTCCTACTCATAATAACCAGCAGACATGACTCATGCAGCGGAGAACGCCACGGCAGCCACAGACTCATCTCTGGCAGACGCGTAAATGAAACTGCACAGTTTGTGAATGAGATTCGAATAATTTCATAGCGCTACGGTACTTCCATATTTCTTGATGCACTTACAGTTGTGCGATAAAAGTGTCTAGTTTATCTTATTTACTGGTTAAATGTGGTGTCTGAGCATATTATTGACAAGCTACAAAGGTTTCATTAAGAGGAAGCTCCTTTCTCACTCCCCCCCACCCTTATTCCCAACTTGCTGCAGTGATTTTCTTGGCCACAGTCCCACTCATCAAATCATCGTGTAGAGAGCCTAAAAGGCAGCACAAAAACAACATATCACCTTGTCAGAAATGATTGTAACTCTGTTCCTCATCATTCTTGCCCAGACTTCCCCCATGGAGAGGTCCACTCAGCATGAAGACTAACACATGTTGGACAGGCGTTATATGTTTGTGTGCAGTCTTTCCAACGGCAGAGAGCCTGGGGCATTTAGAGTCTAATCTGTGGGCCCTGGAATAACACCCAAATAGCATATTACACAACATATAGAATGGCAGCGGCACAAACTACGAGTAGGCGCATTACATGCAAATTGCCGGCAGGAAGTGTTTTGCAACAGTGGAAAAATCTTCAGGTCACACTTCATCTGTGGTGAGGAGATGGATACCTTCCCCACCATAAACGTTGGATGTGCTGTCATACATTTCTCTATTCCAACTCCTGTTTCTCTCCTCTCACATTATTGTGGATTTTTCTTCCTCTTTCTTGTCCGTCCGACAATCATATGTCTAACAGGGTCCCATCTTCGCTCTTCTTCAGTGGGCTTAATGCTTGTTACCTCTGTCAAGAGTTTTGATCGGCTTTCCTTGGATTGTTCTCTTATGTTGAAACTGGAGAGAGGTGGCAAACGTGTCAAGCAAGAACCCTAAGAAGCATGAAAATGCAGTGATTTATTTTCTGTTTTCTTCTTTGAGTTAAAAAGGAACCACTGTCCTTGCCATATACCGGACAGCAAAAAAGGCTGATTATCGGGTGTCAGACAGATTCTTCTGACCGTTTAGCTTGTGTGTTAAGTGTGTGTGTGTGTGTATGTGTGTGTGTTTGGTTGTGTGTGTGTGTGTGTGTGGGGGGGGGGGGGGGGGGTCCGTCCCCGATCTGCTCGGAAAACTGTCTGGGCCAACATTGGTAAAAGTTGAACCTGTTTAATATTTCCAGTCACAAATCCCTATGTGTGGTCAACACAGAATTCTGCCGAGCTTCATACTCCGCAGTTGTGACGTGAAACATAACAGTAGCCAATAAAGAACCAACCTGAAGCTTACGCTTGTGCCGCAAGAAGCAAATGGTTGTCTATAGCACATATTGGAAGAGCATAGACTTTCTATAATTGTGTGTGGAGTGTCTCACATTTTCTAATTTTGTTAAGATGTAAAAGCCGCTGTAAATTTGACCAACCAAAGCACCGAGTTGACAACAACCTGAGATGGGGGACATGAGTCTTATGACATGAACTCGACTTGAATCGCTAATTTTATGACTTGGGACTTGCTTAGCAAAAAAAAATGACTGATTCAACCTGACTCAGACAATTGGCTTTCATGAGACACGACTTGACTTTGACTTTAACTCAATGACTGGACAAGTCATGGTCGGCCCGGTAGTCCAGTGGTTAGCACATCGGCTTCACAGTGCAGAGGTACCGGGTTCGATTCCAGCTCCGGCCTCCCTGTGTGGAGTTTGCATGTTCTCCCCGGGCTTGCGTGGGTTTTCTCCGGGTGCTCCGGTTTCCTCCCACATTCCAAAAATGTGCATGGCAGGCTGATTGGACGCTCTAAATTGCCCCTAGGTGTGAGTGTGGGCGTGGATGGTTGTTTCTCTCTGTGTGCCTTGCGATTGGCTGGCAACTGATTCAGGGTGTCCCCCGCCTTGTGTTCATATTGTATTTAATTGAAAGATGTTTGTTGTTTTTTTTTTCTCTTTCTCCTTTCTTCTTTCTACTTACATTCTTGCTGCTGGAGGCTGTAAATTTCCCCAGTGTGGGACGAATAAAGGATATCTTATCTTATCTTATCTACTGCCCGAAGACGGCTGGGATAGGCTCCAGCACCCCCCGCGACCCTAGTGAGCATGAACCGGTTCGGAAAATGAATGGATGGATGGATGGACAAGTCATTCTGTTTTCATGTAAAATTTATTTTGAAATAGTGCATATTGTTGAAAAGTTATTTGCGTGTATGTGTATGTTGATATGTATGTCAGTGCGTGTGTGTGTGTGTGTGTGTGTGTGTGTGGGTGTGTGTGTGTGTGTGTATGTGCGTTGCACATATGGTAACCCAACCACTCGGCTACACTATGAGATCAGGGCAAAGGCTGCGTAATTAGGCAAGTGTCACAGAAGATGCTTCAAGAATTAATATCCAGTCATACCTCGGTTTTTGACCATAATCGGTTCCAGAAGGCTGTTCGAAAAGCGATTTATTCGAAATCCGAAACTATTTTATGAGCCCATGATTAGGGGCTAATACACTATCAGAAATAACAACAACAAAAAAACAGTCAGATTTGCGTAAATCACAAAAAACACGTCTGCTCACAATGAACGTTACACGATGAAGCGTCACTTCCTCGTGTAAGGAAGCTCAGAGGAGTCGAGTGGCGTATTCGGATTTGCTCAGTTTGATCGAAAACCAGTTTTCGGTCGTAATTCGAGGTGTAAACATCGCAAATTTTATGTTCGAAATCCGATTTGGTCAATAACAGAGACGTTCGGCAACAAAAGACAATTGCAACATTCAAGGTTTGCGACTGAAAGATACAAGACACATCTACGTATACCTTCATCTTTAGCTTACCAATAACTGATCAAACATAAACTGAACTTTGTGTAAATTGTGAATTTAAGTGAAAAGACATTATTACACATGACAGAGACAGTTATTTTGAAACGCTACCACAAAAAAAGCAATTGCAGTTTAAGCACAGAAATGTATACATGGACCAGAGGTGCTGAACCTTTTGACAGAATATCTACTTTTCAAGCAGCCAACATTCCACAATTGACCCATACCCCTACATGCACACATATGCGCGTGTGTATATGCACGCAGACACGCATGCAATGATGTCTGCGTTACACGTGCTATGCGACATGAAACGCGTGCCACCTTATTCGGGGTGTGTGTCTTTCCTACTAGCTAAACAATCTGAATTTCATCATGAAACTTGCTGTACTTATGGAGTGGAAGGCGATGTTGTCACTGGTTTGCTGAATTTTCTGATTAGAACAAATGTGCCGGGGTTGGGGGAAGGTTAACACCCACACAGGTTTTTTTTGTTTTTTTTTGGGGGGGGGGGGGGTTATTTTATTCAGCAAGACCGAGAACATATACTTGCATTAACGTTACAATCACTTTACAAATAAGGTACATTTTATTGCACTTTTCTCGCACTGATCCAAGAAATGAGCTAGTGGGTGGAAGGGACCAACACAGTTGGGTATGGGTTTAAGATTTAAAAAATGTTATCTACAGAGACCATTATTTTGAATCTTTCTCAAAATGACAGAAATCTGTTCAAAGGACTGGAGTGTGAGGTGCTGCTGTCCAAACAGAACACAATGGCTTGTCTCACATTTGCAAAGACATCTTGATGGTCCTCAAGACAAGAAAAATATTTTGTGCACTGTTTAGTCAAAAAATTTTGGAAGATGTGCAGCCCGATTAATCTGGGTTATAAATGGCACAGCATTTGATAAAAAGAACATTATGCCAGCAGTGACGCATGATGGTGGCAGTGTGTTGATCTGTGGCTGCTTTGCTACTTCAGGACCACGACAACTTGCTGTGATTAATGGGACCGTGAATTCTGCCGTCTACCAGAAAATCCTGAAGTAGAACGTTCAATAATCAGTTTGCGCCCTCAAACTCAAGCGATCTTGGATCATGCAGCAAGACAACAATCCAAAACACACCAGCAAGTCCACCTCTGAATAGCTTTAAACAAAAATAAATTAAGGTTTTGGAGAAGCCAAGTCAAAGTCCAGATTTGAATCTAATTGAGATGCTGTGGTGTGACCTTAAACAGGCAATTCATGCTAAAACACCTTCCAATATGGCGGAGTTGATGCAATACTGCGAAGAAAAGTGGCCCAAAATTCCTCCACGGTTATGCGAAAGACTCATGACCAATCACGAAATCATTTCAGTTTTTGCTGCCAGGGGTGGCACACCCCATTATGAGGGTCAGGGTGAAAACACTTTTTCACATAGGGTTTGAATTTTGGGGCATTTCGAAACTGGATTTTGTATTTCCTTGAGTTATCTCTGTGAGCTACTAAATGTGGTTTAATTACGGTAACTGAAATATTTGTGATAAATATGAAAAGAGCACAGAACTCAGGAAGCGGACGAAGACTTTTTCACGGCGTTGTATGTGACTGACTCCCACCTATGATAGCAACACTACCAAATTTGACTGGGGAAAAAATAAAAGCATCAACTCTGTAAGTCCCCTCCGTGAGCCGTCACCTTACCGTGGTGGAGGGGTTTGCGTGTCCCAATGATCCTAGGAGCTAAGTTGTCTGGGGCTTTATGCCCCTGGCAGGGTCACCCATGGCAAACAAGTTCTAGGTGAGGGGCCAGACAAAGCATGGCTCATAGACCCTTATGATGACTACAATATATGGACCACGGTTTCCCTTGCCCGGACGCGGGTCACCGGGGCCCCACTCTGGAGCCAGGCCTGGAGGTGGGGCTCGTTGGCAAGCGCCTGGTGGCCGGGCCTACACCCATGGGGCCCGGCCGGGCACAGCCCGAAGAAGCAACGTGGGTCCCCCTTCCCATGGGCTCACCACCCATGAGAGGGGCCAAAGGGGTCGGTGCTATGTGAGCTGGGCAGCAGCCAAAGACGGGGACCCTGGCGGTCCGATCCTCGGCTGCAGAAGCTAGCTCTTGGGACATGGAATGTCACCTCTCTGGCAGGGAAGGAGCCCGAGCTGGTGTGTGAGGCAGAGAATTTCCGACTGGATATAGTCGGACTTGCCTCCACACACAGCTTGGGTTCTGGTACTAGTTCTCTCGAGAGGGGTTGGACTCTCTTCCACTCTGGAGTTGCTCACGGTGAGAGGCGCAGAGCAGGTGTGGGCATACTCATTGCCCCCCGGCTCAGTGCCTGTACATTGGGGTTCACACCGGTAGACGAGAGGGTTGCCTCCCTCCGCCTTCGGGTGGGTGGACGGGTCCTGACTGTTGTTTGTGCATATGCACCAAACAGCAGCTCAGCATACCCACCCTTTTTGGAGTCCTTGGAGGGTGTGCTGGAGAGTGCTCCTGCTGGGGACTCCCTTGTTCTGCTGGGGGACTTCAATGCTCACGTGGGCAATGACAGTGAGACTTGGAGGGGCGTGATTGGGAGGAACGGCCCCCCCGATCAGAACTCGAGTGGTGTTTTGTTATTGGACTTCTGTGCTCGCCACGGATTGTCCATAACGAACACCTTGTTCAAACATAAGGGTGTCCATATGTGCACTTGGCACCAGGACACCCTAGGCCGCAGTTCGATGATCGACCTTGTAGTTGTATCATCGGATTTGCGGCCGCATGTTCTGGACACTCGGGTGAAGAGAGGGGCGGAGCTGTCAACTGATCACCACCTGGTGGTGAGTAGGCTCCGATGGTGGGGGAAGATGCCAGTCCGTCCTGGCAGACCCAAACGTATCGTGAGGGTTTGTTGGGAGCGTCTGGCGGAATCCCCCGTCACAAGGAGTTTCAACTCCCACCTTCGACAGAGCTTTTCCCATGTTCCGGGGGAGGCGGGGGACATTGAGTCCGAGTGGACCATGTTCCGTGCCTCTATTGTTGAGGCGGCCAATCTGAGTTGTGGCCGTAAGGTGGTTGGTGCCTGTCGTGGCGGCAATCCCCGTACTCGCTGGTGGACACCAGCAGTAAGGGATGCCGTCAAGCTGAAGAAGGAGTCCTATCGAGCCTTTATGGCCTGTGGGACCCCAGAGGCAGCTGACGGGTATCGACTGGCCAAGCGGACCGCGGCTTCGGTGGTCGCCGAGGCAAAAACCCGAGCGTGGGAAGAGTTCGGTGAGGCCATGGAAGCCGACTTCCGGACGGCTTCGAGGAAATTCTGGTCCACCATCCGACGTCTCAGGAGGGGGAAGCAGTGCACCACTAACACTGTGTACAGTGGGGATGGGGCGCTGCTGACTTCGACTCGGGACGTTGTGAACCGGTGGGCAGAGTACTTCGAAGACCTCCTCAACTCCACCAACACGCCTTCCTTGGAGGAAGCAGAGTCTGAGGACTCTGAGGTGGGCTCTCCTATCTCTGTGGTTGAAGTCACCGATGTGGTTAAAAAGCTCCTCGGTGGCAAGGCCCCAGGGGTGGATGAGATCCGCCCGGAGTTCCTCAAGGTTCTGGATGTTGTGGGGCTGTCCTGGTTGACACGCCTCTGCAACATCGCGTGGACAACAGGGAGAGTGCCTCTGGATTGGCAGACCGGGGTGGTAGTCCCTCTTTTTAAAAAGGGGGACCGGAGGGTGTGTTCCAAATACAGAGGGATCACACTCCTCAGCCTCCCTGGTAAGGTCTATTCAGGGGTGCTGGAGAGGAGGGTCCGTCAGGAAGTCGAGCCTCAGATTGAGGAGGAGCAGTGTGGTTTTCCTCCCGGCCGTGGAACAGTGGACCAGCTCTACAGCCTTAGCAAGGTCCTTGAGGGTATGTGGGAATTCGCCCAACCAGTCTACATGTGTTTTGTGGACTTGGAGAAGGCGTTTGACCGTGTCCCTCGGGGAGTTCTGTGGGGGGTGCTTCGTGGGTATGGGGTACCGAACCCCCTGATACGGGCTGTTCGGTCACTATACCACCGATGTCAGAGTTTGGTTCGCATTGCCGGCAGTAAGTCGGAACCGTTTCCAGTGGGGGTAGGACTCCGCCAAGGCTGCCCTTTGTCGCCGATTCTGTTCATAACCTTTATGGACAGAATTTCTAGGCGCAGCCGAAGCGTTGAGGGGGTCTGTTTTGGGGGCCTCAGTATTTCATCCCTGCTTTTTGCAGATGATGTGGTGCTGTTGGCTCCTTCAAACGGGGCTCTACAACTCTCACTGGAGCGTTTCGCAGCCGAGTGTGAAGCGGTTGGGATGAAAATCAGCACCTCCAAATCTGAAACCATGGTCCTCAGTCGGAAAAGGGTGGAGTGCCCCCTCCGGGTCGGGGAGGAGATATTACCCCAAGTGGAGGAGTTTAAGTATCTTGGGGTCTTGTTCACGAGTGAGGGCAGGAGGGAGCGAGAGATCGACAGGCGGATCGGTGCAGCGTCTGCTGTGATGCGGACGTTGTATCGGTCTGTCGTGGTGAAGAAGGAGCTGAGCCAAAGGGCGAAGCTCTCAATTTACCGGTCGATCTACGTTCCAACCCTCATCTATGGTCACGAGCTATGGGTCATGACCGAAAGAACGAGATCCCGGATACAAGCGGCCGAAATGAGTTTTCTCCGCAGGGTGTCCGGGCTCTCCCTTAGAGATAAGGTGAGGAGCTCGGTCATCCGGGAGGGGCTCAGAGTCGAGCCGCTTCTCCTCCACATCGAGAGGAGCCAGATGAGGTGGCTTGGGCATCTGATTCGGATGCCTCCTGAGCGCCTCCCTGGTGAGGTGTTCCGGGCATGTCCCACCGGGAGGAGACCCCGAGGAAGACCCAGGACACGCTGGAGAGACTACGTCACCCAGCTGGCCTGGGAACGCCTCGGGATCCCCCGGGGAGAGCTGGAAGAAGTAGCTAGGGAGAGGGAAGTCTGGGCTTCCCTGCTAAAGCTGTTGCCCCCGCGACCCGGCCCCGGATAAGCGGTAGATGATGGATGGATGGATGGATGGATGGATGGAACTCTGTAAGTCTGTTTTTCAAAATCACAAACAATCAAGCTATTCAGTCCCCTTTCAAACCATGTGGGCATGTCCACTGAATGCTCTGAAACCATGGCCCATTTAACAGTAAACAACAAATCCAAACCACTTCTTTGATCAGAAAAATGGATGCTACCATCGCAGCTAGGTGTGCAAACTCACGGCTGTCAACAAAGGCACTCTGTAGTGTCTGCACTGACACGAACTTCGACAAGCGAGCGTGAGTGAGGTCTGGCTTGTTTCGGCAAGTGGCATTGTGTCGCCAAACCCACTTCCTTATAAACACTGTGCGGCGGGCTTTTGCTGCGTCAACGCCCTCTGCACTGAGTCGACGCCCCCTGGACTAAGTGGTGCAGCCTGTACTGTGCCAAGCAGCCGATGCAGTCTAAACTGCACCGGTGCAGTTCACGTGTCAATTAGCAGCCTGGACTGTGTCAACACAGTCGATGTGTCAATTAGCAGCCTGGACTGTGTCAACGCAGCCGGTGTGTCAATTAGAAGCCTGGACTGTGTCAACGCAGTTCACGTGTCAATCACGTGACGTAATGAGCCAGCACATGCATCGACACGTGGTTTGCTCTGTGAGCCCGGTGCATGTGTCAATGCATCGGTGTCGCTGGACCCATCACTAGTGCTTACATTTGCATTAGTGGTTCGACTGTCACGTTTGCGTGGTGGACCCCAAAAAGCAGGCAGGAGAGAGGAGCAGGGTGTATTTGAAGAAGTGTATTGATAAAACACAGAAAACTAAATCCTAAGCAACCAAAGTCCAAAGTAGCAACCAAAACATGACTGAAGATAAAACATAACAGCTAGTGATGGGTCCATGAGGCCTCATGAGGCGTGTCGTCACACTGACACACTGTGTTGATACTGTGCTGATACTGTGTCACTGACCACTGCCACCTGCTGGACCTTCAAGATCCCTGCATCCAACCCACTCAACAGACTTTACTGACTGATAATTTTTTTGTATATTGAACATATAAAATATACAATTCGGTAATAAATTGGCAAAAAGTGAAGGTAAGATATAAAAAAAGGAAAAGAAAATAGTCATCATCACAAATATGTGTTCAAAGGAGTAGAAAGAAGTAAAAAAACCCTAGAGTCCTACCCCTTCTTATATATGAATTGATCATTTTTCAAAATAGAAAAGAAAGTCTACATATCAACAAATGCTTTTACCCTTATGTATGCTGTACTTATACATTTTTACAACTTTAGGTTTGTATATACAGTACATACTCATTGGAGCACAAGTGTATGTCGATTTTCTCATATTCATAATGGATGCTACATTTCATTAATATATTAAATAATCTCATCAATGTATTCCTGATGTATTGCTATATTTCATGGGTGTATCGAATTTATTAGCTTAATTCTGATATGTGTAGTTGTCTAGTACTACTCTCAAATTCATTTTTAATCTCAGCAAGAGAGTTACTCATTTTACTGGTCCGTTTCAGAATCATTCCACAGATTTACACCTATTACAGATACACTCCTTTGCGTGATTGTTCGTGTTTTGGATTTTTCTGTATAGGTTAGTACCCCTTAAATTATGACAACTTTCTCGAATTTTAAAAAGCTTCTGGATGTTTTGGCAAAGGAGGTTATTGTGTGCTTTGTACATTAATTGGGCGATTTTGAAGTCAACCAGGTCATGAGCTTTCATTGTTTAATTTGATACAGTGGATTTGTGGGTTCCGTCTATTTGGAGCCAGTAATTGTTCTGATTGCTTTGTATTGTAGTTTTAAAACAGTTTTACTGGCATTTCCCCATATTTCCACACAATAGGTCAAATATGGAAGTAATAAAAGTGTGTACAAGGATTTCTTATTCAGCACATCCTTAGTTTTGGGAGGATCCCTATGGTTTGGGATATTTTTCTTTTATTATCTATTATGTAGCTGCCAGCACGGTTTTGCATCTACAACTGTCCCAAGACATTTTCATAAGGTCATTCATCGATTTGATGAAGTGTATACAATATCATTCACATCCATGCATTCATTTTGCAACATTCAATGTGTTCAAATAATGTGAAGATCATTTGAATGAGGATGCTTGTGGGCTTTGATTTCACATTTTTATTGAGAAAAATAAGACGCTCCAATGTTTTAAAATAAGACGCTCCAATGTTTTAAACTCCTGTTGCGTCTTTTACAAGCAATTTCAAGGTTCCACGAAGCAGCTGTACTGGAAGGACCAACACACTTCTTTCCCAAACCTCTCCCACCTCGCAAAGGAGTTCCTTTGTACGCCAGCCTCATCCGTCCCTTGTGAGCGTGTGTTCTCCACAGCAGGAGAAATCGCTTGTAAAAGACGCAACAGGCTGAAGTTTAAAACATTGGAGTATCTTATTTTTCTCAATAAAAATGTGTGAAATAAAAGCCCACAAGCATCCTCATTCAAATGATCTTCACATTATTTGAACACATTGAATGTTGCAAAATGAATGCATGGATGTGAATGATATTGTACACTTCATCATCAAATCGATGAATGACCTTAAGAAAATGTTTTGGAACAGTTGTAGATGCAAAACCGTGCTGGCAGCTACATAATAGATAATAAAAGAAAAATATCCCAAACCATAGGGATCCTCCCAAAAACTAAGGATGTGCTGAATAAGAGATCCTTGTACACATACTTTTATTACTTCCATATTTGACCTATTGTGTGGGAATATGGGGAAATGCCAGTAAAACACTGTTTTAAAACTACAATACAAAGCAATCGGAACAATCACTGGTTCCAAATGGACGGAACCCACAAATCCACTGTTTATCAAATAAAACAATGAAATCTCATGACCTGATTGACTTCAAAATCGCCCAATTAATGTACAAAGCACACAATAATAACCTTTGCCAAAAGATCCAGAAGCTTTTTAAAATTTGAGAAAGTTGTCATAATTTAGGGGGTACTAATCTATACAAAAAAATCCAAAACACGAACGAACATCACACAAAGGAGTGTATCTGTAATAGGTGTAAATCTGTGGAATGATTCTGAAACGGACCAGTAAAATGAGGAACTCTCTTGCTGAGATTAAAAATGAATTCGAGAGTAGTACAAGACAACTACACAAATCAGAATTAAGCTGATAAATTCGATACACTCATGAAATATAGCAATACATCAGAAATACATTGATGAGATTATTTAATATATTAATGAAATGTAGCATCCATTATGAATATGAGAAAATCGACATATATACAGTATGTGCTCTAAAGAGTATGTACTGTATATACAAACCTAATGTAAAAATGTATTAGTACAGCATACATAAGGGTAAAAGCATTTGTTGATATTTAGACTTTCTTTCCTATTTAGAAAAATGATCAATTCATATATAAGAAGGGGTAGGACTCGGGGTAGGTTTTTTGCTTCTTTCTACTCCTTTGAACACATATTTGTGATGATGACTATTTTCTTTTCCTTTTTTTATATCTTACCTTCACCTTTTGCCGAATTGTATATTTTATATGTTCAATATACAAAACAATTTATCAGTCAGTTCAGTCTGTTAAGTGGGTTGGCTGCAGGGATCTTGAAGGTCCAGCAGGTGGCAGTGGTCAGTGACACAGTATCAGCACAGTATCAACACAGTGTGTCAGTGTGTCGACACGCCTCATGAGGCCTCATGGACCCATCACTAGTAAGCACACCACTTCTTATATCGTAGGGAAGGGACAGCTAACGCCAGACTCCAACGAGTGCCACACTGTGCCATTTTAGCCACTTTCAAACAAATCAGGAAAACTAATGCTACATTGCCCCAGCTATCGCAACATACTTTTTTGGGGTGCCAATTAAGTTCCAATGGAAGTCCACCCCACCCTCCACACCCATAATCAGACTAAATATTAGAACTGCCCCATTATCACTCTGCACTTGGTATATTATCACTCTTGATGCATACCCTACTGACAACCATTTGACTTCCCCTTCTTTCCTCCTCTGCAACCCTACCTCATTGCCTCTTTTTTTCTATGCTTCAGATTCACTCTTTCCTCTCTGTTTGTGGTCACTCACACTTAATCGAGCTCCGTTCATCTGTTTCTCTTCACTCGTTTAGCTAGGTCTGCCTTTGATTAAGATTACATCAGGCTCTGACCTATTAGTGTGTTGTGATCCTTTTGAAGTCATTCTGTGGTTACAGGTTAAACTCAAAGCCTACCATTCTCCCGACCTCATGCAATGCACACTGAATTCAGAGGAGGAACACTGCAGTGGGTTCTTAAAATGTTCAATCCTAGAATTAAATGACCCCCCCCCCCCCTTTTCGGGACGTAGTATCATTAAATCACACGAATGTTTCTGTCATGTGGGGTCTCACAAGAAGAATGTCCATTTTGAGTCCCAACCCATAATCCAACCTAGCAATCTGTGAACTGGAATAAATTCTTCATTTAATCTCATATCCTGAGGATTTTTTATTATTTTTCTAAGGTAACTTTCCCAAACCAAAGAATTTCTGTTCCTTATTAGGCTGACATTTCAAAGTCAAGCTCAGTTCTCACTCACTAAACATCATGCAGATGTCACTTAAAAAGTACCACTTTTTTAAGACCCAAATGAGGAACGGAGAAGCCTTTATTTAATAACTTTGCCCTCATTAAAACACTAATATGCTATAGTGCACACATCAAACAAAGGACTTCCATTTCCAGATGTTGATCACAAGAAAGTTTTCTAAATAAAATTCAGTCCAGCTTCTCTATGCACCTTGAATGAATTGAGCGCTTAACCGATCGCTTTTTGGGTTAATGATAGACTTATAGAGGCCAATCATGATGCTAAAATGACATCTATTTAGCCATGATGTAGCAGAACTAGATGTTAAAGTCATTTGCATTCATCAGACTAAGTGGACACGGTTGACTGAAAGGTCTTTCCACCTCCTCACGTCTGGTTTGGGCTGAATTTCTTTGCTGACTTTTCGAAATTGAGCAAAGGATGAGCGGTCTCATCAGACGCCTGCTTGGAGTGTTTATATTAAAGGGGCGGTATACGTACGAATATGACCTTCAACTGAAATAAATCATTTTGAGGCCACACTCACTTGTGTAAGAAGATGTATTTTGTATTGTATTTGTGGAGTGCTTGCCCGAACTAAACATACACACACACACACACACACACACACTAAAATGAATAGCTCATGTGTAGTGTATATCTTTTTCGTGTTTTTCACATACTGTAGATTCATGTCAACATATCAATAAAAGATCTTTTATTTGTACTTTTTATCTCTCTAAAACGAACAACCATTGTGTGAGTACTTTTTCTCAGAGGAGTCCTAAGAATGTAAACTGAATTTCTGCGTGTTCAGCTTTTTTTTCTTCTCACTTTTATTGTGTAAAATATTGAATATTTCCCTCTGGAGCTGATTGGAAAAGGTGCAAAACAAAGCTTAATGTCGAGTGAAAGTTTGATTTGTGTTTCTATCAGATGGCCGGAAACACCACTTTGGCTGGATGCTAATGTTACTCTGTGGATGCGTTAAAGTGAATAAAAGCTGATAATATGTCAAAGTTAATAGCCTGCCGTGCAGCTCCAAGAAAATCAACCCATGCGGATTGAAAACTTAATCCCTCACTTTCACTCAGGGCTTCCCCAACAGTCAAAGGGGGTGAAAAACAAAAGAAATGCTTTGTCACATGACAGATGACAGCTCAGAAACTTGGCTGTGGAACCCCAACAAAAAATAGTATTCGCTACTTAACAACATCCAGTAACTGAGTCTTTATAGCATCAAGGATGTTTTCATAAAATAAAAAAAATGTGTGACAGTCACTAGAGAAGAAATCTCATGACAGGTACTCACAAAGATCTGGAAAAAAAAGATCACGTGACGAACGGAGCCCGTGGCATGGTCAAACAAACAAATCTAGTTCAGGTACTTTAGTTCGTTTATGGACTTTCACAAACAATCCAGCACTTGTTCACTTTGCCTGAAGTATTCGATACTTTTAACACACTCTTTTATACCCTTGATTTTGGTCACCAATTATAATACTAGTGTGATTCCAAAAGTCATGTCATTGTCTTTTCCAGAAAAACCAAGACAACGAAAGACTTTGTACAACGATGAGATTTATTTCGGCTCCAATTGATGGAGAAACACCACAGGAAGATGTGTGATACAAGCTAATGATGAATTACAAGATACAAGTTAACACTGGGGCGGCCCGCTAGTCCAGTGGTTAGCACGTCGGCTTCACAGTGCAGAGGTACCGGGTTCGATTCCAGCTCCGGCCTCCCTGTGTGGAGTTTGCATGTTCTCCCCGGGCCGTGCTCCGGTTTCCTCCCACATTCCGAAAATATGCATGGCAGGCTGATTGAACAAATTGTCCCTAGGTGTGAGTGTGAGTGCGAATGGTTGTTCGTCTCTGTGTGCCTTGCGATTGGCTGGCAACCGATTCAGGGTGTCCCCCGCCTACTGCCCGGAGACAGCTGGGATAGGCTCCAGCACCCCCCGCGACCCTAGTGAGGATCAAGCGGTTAGGAAGATGAATGATTGAATTCAAGTTAACACTGTGAAATGTCAAATTTACAACACCAAGTAGTCAACAATTGTCCTGCACGAAATTCAGGTTTGCAGGAGAAATGGTGAATGTGCTTCTTCCTTCACCAACAGACACCAAAACAGGAACAATTGGGGGTTCGGTATCTTCCTCAAGGACACTTCGACATGGTCCCGGGAATCGAACCGACAACTACTCTTCTTTGACCCGGAATATATTGAAATAAGGGATTATGGGAGAGCAAATTGACTGAAACATCTTTCTCCTTCTCCTCCCTCTGCACCCTCCTCTCCCCCCTACCCTCCTCTTCCTCGAATGGTTCACATCACTAAGCTGATCTCCTTGCTCCGAAAATAACTCCCATCTCCGTTTAGGTGGAATAGAGCTGAATGACGGGATTGTACTCTTAAGGGTGAGTGATGTTTATTTAATATGGAAGTAGCATGATGCAGTTGATTGTTTTGTTTTCTGCCGCTTCATCTTTTCTACTCCTGTGACATTTTAGAGCCCGCGGAGATGTTGGCAGGTGCATTACTTCTGGCCGCAATACTTGCAACTTTACCAGGTAGGTGAAAATATCAACAAACTATCAGATTTGATGATTGAATTTGAAATTTTGACAATATGATTACGTTTTATTGGGTAGCATCAGATCTGGGAACGTGAGGTGTGTTTTGATTGACAGATGTTTTATTCTTTGTGAATTTCAATGATGTCGTAAACCATTTGGCCATGGCCTTGTACAACACAGTTAATCAGAAATGTAGCAACACTCTAAGTCCAATACTATACTGTATACGTTTATTAAAGTCCTGCAGCCAGGTGCCCTTGCCTTTACACTCGGGTTATTTATAAGTATTGATTACCTTTTTGTGCAAGCTCGTCACCCCTGCAGGCTGCGAGCAGCACGGAATGTCACCATGAATCTCAATGCCTCCATTTGATTTGATGCTGTTTGACACTTTATTCTCCAAGGAGACATATTTTCACTTGTGTGTTTTGGAACGGAGTACACTATTTCGTCTTGGAGTATATATTCCAAACCAGAAACTTCCCAAAGCCCATTTCTCATGTGAAGAAAAAAAAAAGTGTCCACTGTTATTTTGTCATCCTTGAAGAAGACAAGAACAGGCAATGTCAATACAGTAGTAGATTATGAAAATATCTTTTTCAATATTCTTGTTGCTAAGTCGGCTGGCATGATGCTTTTAAAAAGACACTTTCTGAATGATCCTTGTTCTTGGTAGGACATGTGCATGAATTAAATAGGATGGATAAATAGAGCATCAGTAAAACACCAAATCTATTGGTGAACTTGGGCACAGTTCTGGCAATGAATAGAATTGCTCACGCCGGTGTTGACAAAGTGCATTATTGTGCTGCAGGGGGCCAAAGCAGGTGGAGTGTGTCCTTTTCCCGAAGAGAGATCTGTGTGTGGGCAGGAACCACTGTCACACTGCCATGTCGCTATGACTATCCATCAGGTATCTAAGCAGATCTTTCCATATTATGACTTTGCTGGACTTGATATCAATAAATTAGTCACAGAGTGTACCCCCACTTGATACCAAATCATTGTTCATGCCCCCCGACCTTATGTCGTGGACTTTTAAGATTCTATTTTTTCAATGTTTTTTTTCCCCACAGATCATTTTACGAATGCAATAGTGTCACGTTTTAAAATATGACAAAATAAGTTTTGATTAGGGTTTTTTTTTCAACAATCTCCCCCAATATAGCTTGCTGATGTTAATGAAATTATGTGGTTTGGTTGAATATTTTGGTGTTTGAATATCCAATGTTTCATCAATGTGGAAACGTCCAAACGGATCGGTCCGGCAGGCTTGGGTTTGGTTCCTATTATGACCTAACGGAACATATTGACACAGGCAGCTCTTTTTTCTTTTCTTTTTTTTTTACTGGCAGAAAGCTTTGTGTCTGAGTTTACTCATTAAAGAGTGCGAGGAGAAGTGGAGGAGTCCATCCAGATTCACAAAAAGGAAGAGGTCCACCGCTATCAATCATAAACAGCATTGTAGAGTCGCGCTGGTGCTCGCCGAGATTCCCGTTTGTTGGGCCTCCTCAGCGGTGCTCTTTTTGCACTATATCCTTGCTTGTTTACGCAATATCAGCGTCAAACATTTGCTGTACACTGCCATAACGCTGAGAGACTGGTGAAGGGCACCTGATCCCCGTCTCGTGTTCCTCGTGTTAGGCAGATGAGAGCAAGAGTTGCTCTTCGTGCATAAAATGGACTTCCTGCTCGTATTTTTGCATCAGAACTCTTACGTTGGTGAGATTACAACTAGCTGGAATTTGCTCTGGTAATACAAATACTGTTGACTTGACTTGACTTGAAATATGTCCATATAACTTGAACCCTTAGTTACAGGGTATATTGAACATACCATGTCAATTTTTATCATCGTAGTAGCAGTGTGTTATACATTGTTGCCTGTAAACACTCATGCAAACGTTAATGGAAAGCAACACGCATTCTTCTCAATAATAAATGTATTTTATACTCATGTGTATTTCATATAATTTTTAGAGATGTATATGTTCTTTAGGTGTTCCTTCAATTTTTATAGAGAAATCTACTTTTTTGTCTTGTTCAGTTCAAAAACATTTGATCGTCACTCAAACAGGATGTTGTGCTGAGTAAGATTTTCTGACTTGACTTTTGACTTGCTTGAACAAAGTAATGACTTGACTTGCTTTTTTTGGTAATGCGACTTGACTTGTTTTATTGATTCCCCCCCCCCCCCCCCCACAGTTACTTAATTGGGACTTGCTTCAAGCTAAAAGGCTACAACCTGAGATTTGCTTGCGACCTGCACATATGTGACAGATGCATTTTCAATCTTCAAAAATATGTAAATAACAATACAAGAAAAACAAAAAAGTTGCATGATAAATCTGTTAGAATTCTTTATATATTAATTCTTTCAATTTTTACTGAACTAAAGTCCAAGTGTATCAAACTAAACTGAAAATACTCACCACAAAACCCAGATATGAAACGAACTGGGGATTTAGTGAACAGTTCCACCAAAATGCTTAATTATCTTTTGTCTTCTGTATCAGTTTGATAGAAATCTTAATTTGGGAGTGATTTTATAAAAAAAATAATAATAGCCTGAAGCAAGCACGTTTTGCTCTTTATTTGAAAAACTAACAATGTACATTTTGCAATATCTTGACTGTGACAATGAGTACAGGTGCCGAAGAAAACTTTAAAAAGTGTGTTTTAACATGTTTTAAGTGTGCTCAAACCCTAAAACTGTAAAACTATAATATATATAAAAAAAATATTTTATATCGTCAATATCCTGGATTTTATCCTATCATAGTTAACTGAGGTTCCATGTACAATTTTGATACACACCACCAAGCCACAACATTATGGCCATTTGCACAATTTAACGATATCCAGATAAAGATAATATAAATTCTGACGGACACAGTCACAGAGCTATTTATAAAAAACTAGAAAATTCCCACAGAAATTTTGTATGGGACTGCTGACGCTTGCAAGGTGGAAAGCCGCATGTGCGGAACAGTTTGAAGTTGGAATGTTTTGTACAGAACCAAAAATGTGGAAATTACAGCCAAAAACACCAACCTTTTAAATTGGGCCTTTTACTTTGACATTTTTAGAAAAAAAGTGCTTGGCATAAACTGAACAGTTTATTGTTGGAACGGTTTGAAATTGTTCCGAAAAATGTGGCACTTAGACACACTTCTTTTTTTTTAAGCTTTCAATTTGAATTTTAGGGATCACACTCCTCAGCCTCCCTGGTAAGGTCTATTCAGGGGTGCTGGAGAGGAGGGTCCGTCAGGAAGTCGAGCCTCAGATTGAAGAGGAGCAGTGTGGTTTTCGTCCCGACGTGGAACAGTGGACCAGCTCTACACCCTTAGCAAGGTTCTCGAGGGTATGTGGGAATTCGCCCAACCAGTCTACATGTGCTTTGTGGACTTGGAGAAGGCGTTTGACTGTGTCCCTCGGGGAGCTCTGCAGTGGGTGCTTCATGGATATGGTGTACCGAACCCCCTGATACGGGCGGTTCGGTCACTATACCACCGATGTCAGAGTTTGGTTCGCATTGCGGGCAGTAAGTCGGAATCGTTTCCGGTAGGACTCCGCCAAGGCTGACCTTTGTCGCAGATTGGGTGGAAGGGTGAAGATCAGCACCTCCAAATCTGAAACCATGGTCCTCAGTCGGAAAAGGGTGGAGTACCCCCTCCGGGTCGGGGAGGAGATCTTGCCCCAAGTGGAGGAGTTTAAGTATCTTGGGGTCTTTTTCACGAGTGAGGGCAGGAGGGAGCGGGAGATTGACAGGCGGATCGGTGCAGTGTCTGCTGTGATGCAGACATTGTATCGGTCTGTTGTGGTGAAGAAGGAGCTGAGCCAAAGGGCGAAGCTCTCAATTTACCGGTCGATCTACGTTCCAACCCTCATCTATGGTCACGAGCTGTTGGTCGTGACCGAAAGAACGAGATCCCGGATACAAGCGGCCGAAATGAACTTTCTCCGCTGAGATAAGGCAAGAAGCTCGGTCATCCAGGAGGGGCTCAGAGTCGAGCCGTCTCTCCTCCACATCGAGCCAGATGATTTGGCTTGGGCATCTGATTTGGATGCCTCCTGAATCCCTCCCTGGTGAGGTGTTCCGGGCATGTCCCACCGGGAGGAGACCCCGAGGAAGACCCAGGACACGCTGGAGAGACTATGTCACCCAGCTGGCCTGGGAACGTCTCGGGATCCCCCGGGGAGAGCTGGAAGAAGTAGCTAGGGAGAGGGAAGTCTGGGCTTCCCTGCTAAAGCTGTTGCCCCCACGACCCGGCCCCGGATAAGCGGTAAAAGATGGATGGATGGATGGATGGATGGATGGATGGATGGATGGAATTGGAATTTTTAAAAAAATGGGAATGTGCGGATCAGTTCAAAGTTGCAAGGGTTAGAATTGTTTGACAAATGTGGAAAGTAGATGGAAAAAGCCCAAAATTTCCCTCTTTTGAGATTGCGTGTTCACTGCTAAGGCAGTCAGACCACCCCAAGGATTAATGTCTAGCACCGCCTCTGAAGGCAGCTGTTATTTTCCTGCACCTGTCTGTCATGATGGTTTTAAAATTAAATCTATGCAAGAGCGCACATCTCGAACGAAATCCTCTCACAACTTAATGGTTAAAGACACTGATTCCACAAAGGTCTGTTTAAACGGCAAGAGTTTGAGGAACACCATCATGTTCCCATTTTTTTTTAATCCCCCCCCCCCAAAAAAATGACAGAAGTAGAGCAGGTTTCAAATTAAATAAATCTAAGAAATGTGACTGGCTCATTACAACTAAAACAAAAGGTACAAAATCAAGTTTTTGCTACACAAAAGTGTTTTTTCTCAAAGAAGATGCGTGTGAGTACCTAATGTCCCAAATGAAGAAATATTATGGCCACAAAGATTATCAAAAATAAATTTATGACAGCTCGCACTGCCTTAATGAGCTCCACTCTAGGCTATACAATACGCACCAACGTTAAACCAGATTTATTCATTTATTTATTTATTTTTGCTGCTTCACTTACTGTCTTTAAACAGACAGGGTAAGGCGAGTGTATATTTTTTCGAAAAAAGAAAAAAAAACGTTTTCCAAAGATGGAAAAAGGTGACAGATGTTGTCAATTATGATACGGCTCCGCCCTCATTTCAATGGGAATTCTTTACGTGGTTTCGAGCAATTGCATCACCATGGTAATATGGAATTCTGTCCATTAAAAATTCTGAGCCGAGCCAGGTCGAGACGCATCTTTTGATACCTCATTTGCGTTGCTATGTTAAACGGAATTCTCTCGAGAAACAAACAACAGAATCATTAAAGTTAAGATGTAAGTTTGCAAGATAGTAAGATGGGGAGCTTTTTTTTTGGTCTTTCTTTTTTTTGTCTTTACCTTCATAGGTCACACGGTGACGCAGATCATGTGGTTTCGTGTATCAGCAGACGGTCGAAGGGAGTTCACCCATCACACGGACCTAAACCAAATCAGCCTGTCTTATCGTGGACGTACACGGTAAGAGCATTTGAAGGACAGAAAAATGGAGCGAGAATACGTGAATTCGACACAAGACGGCCCTAGTTGAGATTCGAATCCTGAACCTGGAAGGCAGATGTGCTTAACACCAATCTTCCGTGCTACTCAATCTTCTTCATTCCTGTGGGTCCATTGACCAAGTGTTCCAACACTTCTATCCACGCCTCAGGTCTGTGGACCAGTCTTTGCTAGACGTGCCAAGAACTAAACTGAGGCTCAGAGGGGATCGAGCCTTTTCTGTTGCTGGTCCATCTCTCTGGAATGACCTCCCACTGAACATTCGGCAAGCCTCCTCGCTGCCCATCTTTAAATCCCTCCTCAAAACTCACTTGTATTCTTTGGCGTTTGACTCAGCATGACTTAGATTGCTATTGGTTTTACTGCTTGGTGCTTTCTACCGCCTTATTACTTATTACTTATTACTGATTCGTCTTACTGTTTATTGTATATGTTAAATCGCTCCATGTACAGCACTTTGTATGCAGTGATGGCTGTTTGAAAGTGCTCTATAAATACTGTTGACTTGACTTGACTTGACTTGACGTATTATACAGTTTAAAAACAAAAAAGAAAACGGATGCATGCATCTACGGTATGCATGTCGAACACAATTACTCTGCATTGCAGTTACATCGGCGGAAGCTACTCGAGCTGTTCGGTCCAAATTCGAGCTGTCAAGCTGAGTGATGCAGGCCAGTACCACTTCAGGTTCAAGACGGATCAACCACTGGGACGATGGACCTCGCCAGACACCATCACTCTAGACGTAACAGGTTGTTTTTTTGGCAACTAAAAGTGCTGAATCAGTTGTGACGGATACTACGGATGAAATTCAAGAAGTCTGCGCAAGCAGCGCTTTTCTTGCCAGACATTCACACAAGACATCACTTTGGCTTTTTTCTGTGAATGTGTGCATGTGTCAGACCTCCAGGTCCAGCTGCATCCAAGAAGGCCAGCCAACATGTTTGGCTTTGCAGAGACTGTGTTTGTCGGCTGCCAGGCCACAGGATGTGCTGCCCCAGGAAGGAGCCTCGCGTTGTACAGGTGAGTGTGTGCGAGTGTGCAACCTCCCCATCAAATGTGACTATCAAAAGCAGAAAAACAAAAGCAATGTCACAATATGCTTCCTGAGCAGGGATGGTCGAAACCTGGGCTCCTATGATAAATGGATGATAATCAAACGCTTCGACCGAGTACACGTTGGAGCGTATATCTGTCGACCAATCCCGCCACAGAATGTGCAGTCCCCGCCCCTCTTTCTGGCTCTCGGCCGTAAGTAATTGCAGACCAACCACACCGACTCTCATTCTGTTTGCTTATGTGTACCTTGTAATTCTTTTTTGCATCACTAAATATGTAAATGTTCAGTGCTGCAAACACAACGACTAATTTTTTGGTACGCATTTGATCGAATGTGGCAGCGCAGTGACCTTATGCTTATTACTCAGCTTTATTTACAGACACGTCCTAGGTAAGACGTTAAACTGCATCCTTGGAGCAGGTTGGAGCCCCAGAGGTGCAGTGTGCAGGCCCACCGGCGCGTGGATGACGCGCTGGCGCTCACTAGTCCAACCACCTGCTGCCTTGTAGGTTGGGTCTCTTTAGACAAAGGCTAGGAGAAGGCAACTCTGAATCCAAATCCCCCTGCTGCCTCGCAGGGTCTGCCTCTTAGGCATTGGCTACGGTGGTACACCCTACCAGTGTAACCGGAGTGGAGCCCCGACAGGCAGGGTCAGACACGCAGTCAGCGACCCTGGCAACTCCTGCAGCAGACCCGGTCCCAAGTCTATTGGTTCATCCTCTCCCTTGGGCTCCGATCGGTGACGCAGAGAGGGGGACACTACAGCCTGGGCAACTCAGTGTCTCCATATCCCCCACCCAAGCCTTCGACGCGCACTGGAGAGTGGTCTCCACCGAAGTCGCAAGACTTCGTAAAGCAACCACGGGAAGAGGCAGTTACCGGATCATTAGAGCTCCGGCCAATTGGCGTGGAGCCGGAGCGCCAGGGGCCTCGTCCGACGGTGGGAGGAGTCATCGCACTCCATTGGCAAGCTACCGCCCGCCCCAAACTGGGCAGCCCCCGGTCAATAGGGTGCTAGCCCGTCACACTCGCCTGCTCTACTGGGTGCGTAGAGACCAGGGGAAACCCGGAAAGCGAGTGCCTCCATGCACCAGGCAAAACACGCAAGAGAAAGAAGTCCCCAGCACTTCGCATAGCAAGCTGGAACGTCAGAACTATGTGCCCCGGAATGTCCCCCGACCCGACTCAGATCACTGACCTAAGAAAGACCGCCATCATTGGGAAGGAACTGGCCCGCTTGAACATCGATGTGGCCTGCCTCCAGGAGACATGCCTGCCAGACAGCGGATCTCTCAGGGAAGAAAACTACACCTTCTTCTGGCAGGGTCGGCCGCAGAAGGAACCGCGCCAGCATGGCGTGGGCTTTGCAGTGAGGAACTCCCTGCTCCACGCAGTGGAAACACCGACCAACGGCACGTCCCGTCTCCTCTCCCTGCGCATGAAGACCACAGCAGGATATGCCAACATCATCTCAGCCTACGCCCCCACCCTGACGTCCTCCCCAGAAGCCAAGAATGAGTTCTACGAAACTCTCGAAAATGAAGTGAGACGTATCCCCAAGACCGAACTCCTCCTGATTCTCGGCGACTTCAACGCACGTGTGGGGGCCAATTGGCAGGCTTGGCCCTCTTGCCTCGGCCCACATGGAGTTGGCCGACTGAAGGAGAATGGCCAACGCCTCCTCGAGCTGTGCTGCCACCACAGCCTCTGTATCACCAACACCTTCGCAGGCAATGACCGCCACAAGGTGTCCTGGAGGCACCCTAGATCCCACCATTGGCACCAGCTGGACCTAGCAATTACAAGAAGATCCAGCCTGAACGCCATCCTCCACACGAGGAGCTACCACAGCGCAGACTGCGACACCGACCACGCCCTAATCGCCAGTAAGGTGAGGCTGCAGCCTCGCAGAATCCACCACGCCAAGACCAAGGGTAAGCCGCGCATAAACACCTGTGGCACTGCCGAAAAGGTGAACTGCTTCTCCACTACATTCAGAGATAAGCTGAAAGAGAAATATGACAACACCACAGAAGACCCTGTCCGTCTCTGGGACCAGCTCAGAAACGCCATCTACGACTCCGCAATGCTCGCCTTTGGGAAGAGAATGCGGAAAAACGCAGACTGGTTCGAGGCGCACTGGCTAGAAATGGAGCCTGCAACAGGAGCCAAGAGAAAGGCAATGCTTGAGCACAACAACAACCCCTGCCCCAACACCCGAGACAGCCTCCGTGCTGCCAGGAGTAAAGCCCAGCAGTCAGCCCGCCGTTGTGCTAACAAATACTGGCAGGACCTCTGCATGGAGATCCAGTCAGCTGCTGACCAGGGCAGGACCAGGAGCATGTATGGGGGGATCAAAACGGCAACGGGTCCATCATGCAACAAAACCGCCCCTCTCAAGTCCAAGACCGGTCACACGATCCAAGACCAAAGCAGGCAAATGGACAGGTGGGTCGAGCACTAGCTAGAGCTATATGCAACTCAAAACACCGTCGCAGGAGCAGCCCTTGACTCCCTGCCTGACCTTCCCCTCATGGAGGAACTGGACAGCGCACCCTCGCCTGACGAGCTTGCGAAAGCAATCGACGCTCTAAACAATGGCAAAGCACCAGGCCAGGATGGCACCCCCCCCCTCAGGTACTGCGGCATGGGAAACACACGCTCCTGCAACCGCTGCACCAGCTTCTGAGCGTCTGCTGGGAAAAGGGCCACATCCCCCAAGACATGAGGGACGCCTCCATTGTCACCCTCTACAAGAACAAGGGGGACCGCAGCGACTGTAACAACTATCGGGGCATCTCTCTGCTCAGCATCGTTGGGAAGGGGTTCGCCCGCGTCGCCCTCAAACGGCTTCAGCGCCTCGCCTCACGAGTCTACCCCGAATCGCAGTGTGGCTTCAGGGCTAAAAGATCCACAGTGGACATGATATTCTCCCTCCGCCAGCTTCAAGAGAAGTGCCGCGAGCAGCAAAGACCTCTGTTCATTGCCTTCGTTGACCTGACCAAAGCATTCGACCTGGTCAGCCAGAGCGGGCTATTTCAAATACTGGAGAAGATAGGCTGTCCACCAAAACTTCTCACCGTTATCCGCTCCTTCCATCAAGACATGCAAAGCACAGTCCGCTTCAACGGCGCTACCTCCCAGCCATTCCCAGTCAGCAGTGGAGTGAAGCAGGGGTGCGTCCTTGCACCAACCTTATTTGGAATCTTCTTTTCCACCTCCTCCAGTATGCCTTCTCTGACTGCGAAGAGGGGGTATACCTCCGCACACGGCAAGATGGTAGCCTCTTTAACATGGCAAGACTGCGCGCCAAGTCTAAAACCTACAACATCCTGGTAAGAGAACTACTGTTTGCAGACGATGCTGCCCTCACTTCCCATAGTGAGGCAGGACTCCAGCACTTGGTGAACAGACTCTCGCGTGCGTGCAGGGACTTTGGGCTCACGATCAGCCTAAAGAAGACAAATATACTAGCCCAGGGAACCACCGTCGCCCCCTCTATCACCATCGAGGACACGCCGCTGCAAAATGTCGACTCCTTCACCTATCTAGGCTCAACCGTCACATGTGCAGCAACACTCGCCGCCGAGATCAGCTCGAGGATCGCCACGGCTGCCGGTGTGATGGCGAAGCTGTCGAAACGCGTCTGGGAAAACCGCCTTCTCAGTGCAAAAACCAAGGTTATGGTGTACGAGGCCGGCGTCCTCTCCACCTTACTCTACGGCAGTGAGTCATGGACCACCTACGCTAGGCAGGAACGGCGACTTAACACCTTTCACCTATGTGCCCTCCGGCGGCTGCCGCGCATCAGGTGGCAGGACCGGATTCCAAACACCGCGGTCCTCCAACAAGTCGGCCTCCTAAGCATCCAATGCACCTTGATGAAGAGGAGGCTCCGCTGGATCGGCCATACCTTCCGCATGGACCCCCACCGGCTGCCGCGGGAAATCCTCTATGGCGAGCTGCTTGAGGGACGCCGGAGTGTGGGCCAGCCCCTGCTGCGCTACAAGGATACTGCCAAACGTGACCTAAAGGCGGTCCGGGTGGATCCCAACAGATGGGAGAGTGCAGCAGCAGACCGAGCCACCTGGCGCAACACCATCCGCATAGGGGTCACCGAGGCTGCGGCGGAAGAGCAGGACCGGGCCTCACAGAAGCGGGCAGCGAGATAGTGCCGCGCAGCTGCTCCATGCACCACCCCACCATCCTCAACATTCATCTGCGTGAAATGCCAGCGGGAATGCCACTCAAGAATAGGGCTCTTCAGCCACTCGCGCTCATGCGTCCAGTACAGGACCTAATCCCCCCCTACGCGCCGACCATCGCCTTTCGAGACGAGCATGCTATAGATAGATTTACAGACATATTGGATAGGCGTCAACAAACAGTGTTCTCAGCAAAGGGGAAAAAATAGCTTCCTGATCATGAACACATATACCGTATTTTCCGCACTAAAAGGTGCATTGGATGATGAGGTGCAATCTACAATGCATCCTAGATGTCGCTACGCTCCTCCCGTTCGACTCGAGAGGCGTTCATGGCCGCCTCCGAAAAATGTAAATAAACATTACTTCAATGAAACTACGAGAATTGATAATAATGCATCAAAACAGAAAATCAAGCGAGGACATCACAAAATAAATTCTATAGCCCTCCTTGGCATTTGCTTAAGCGGAGCACTGTCACGTTGTGCCCGAAGCGATAGAATGATCGCTCCGTGCACAACAAAATAAGGAAGTGGATCCCTGAAATAGCAGACACAAAAAGTGATCTTGTCAGATAACAAAAGGAGTCTTTAATAACGAACACAAAATAACCCGACAGGGAGAATAACAAAAAGCGCTGGTCAAAATAGGGACCAGGGATAAAATAAAAGGACAACAGAAAACGCTTGCGGAAAAACATGGCATGGAGGGTCAGATTAGAATAATGAATATAAGTTTCACTCGCAAGAGGAAACAACGACGCGTAAATACAGCACAAGGCTAAAAGGCAATGAATAAATGCAAGTAGGAATTGGGTTAGAGAAATTTTGGCACGGCGTGGAATTCTCCGGCAGTGAGTAGACTGCCAGAGCGTCCAAATAAAGGCTGCGCAATTACTCCCTAATGGGTGACAGGTGTGTAAACGGCGGGCAGAAAGCCCGCCCTCTGCTGGCAACCACGGGACGTGACAAGCACCAACAGAATGAACAGATGTCAGTAACAGGACTGTCTCTGAAGTGTTTGTTATTTATTCCTTTGCTCTGTATTCACAAATGAGGAAATCACAAAATAAATTCTGTAGGGGGGCTACAGAATTTATTTTGTAAAAATAAATTTATTTTGTAAAATAAATAATGCATCTTTTGATGCATTATTTTCAATTTTCATAGTTTCATTGAAGGAATCGTTAATTTACGTTTTTCGGAGGCGGTCATGACCGCCTCTCGAGTCGAACAGAAGAAGAGAAGGCACGGAGACGGACAAAGACGTACCTGTATTTGTTGAGACTGTTTTAAAAAATTAACATCACAGCTCTCCTTTTTTCAGAGCTGCAACAAAAATATTAAATAAAGCAGCGACACAGTTCACTGAACCAACAGCAAGTTATTACATTGTAAGCATATCTCCAGCAAGGAGCCATTTTGGGGTTGACATGTTACCGTAATGACCATACAAAAGGCGCAACGGATTTTAAGGCGCGCTGTGAGCTTTTAAGAAAATAGAAGACTTTTCGGTGCATCTTATAGTGCGGAAAATACAGTACGGATTTTAGCCTTACAGTAATCCACCTCTACTTTGCCCTCCATGTTTTCCGGCTTCAGTGATTCGCGTTTTTTTCCCATACTGTATTCATTTTGGGCGGCCCGGTAACCCAGTGGTTAGCACGTCAGCTTCACAGTGCAGAGGTACCGGGTTAGCTCCGGCCTCCCTGTGTGGAGTTTGCATGTTCTCCCCGGGCCTGCGTGGGTTTTTTCCGGGTGCGCCGGTTTCCTCCCACATTCCAAAAAAACATGCGTGGCAGGCTGATTGAACACTCTAAATTGTCCCTAGGTGTGAGTGTGAGCGTGGATGGTTGTTCGTCTCTGTGTGCCCTGTGATTGACTGGCAACCGATTCAGGGTGTCCCCCGCCTACTGCCCGGAGACAGCTGGGATAGGCTCCAGCACCCCCCGCGACCCTCGTGAGGATCAAGCGGTTCGGAAAATGAATGAATGAATGAATGTATACATTTTTTTTAAATTATAACAATTAAAAAAAACTATCAAAAAAGTAAAAATGAAAAAAATACAACCATATCGGCAGCTATCTTGCGGAAAGACCCGCTCTTTCATGTTGATGCGCGAGAGAAAAGGTTTCCCTGCATGCGGAATGAATCCGAGGCTTTGTTCATGCCTGTACTGTACTGTACACATGTATTTATCCAAGGCACGTGATTGGTTCCTGGCGCGATATCGACCAGTGAGAGCACGAGTGGATATATCCTGTGAGCTGATTGGCTGCGCATCTTAGCAGCCCTGCCCACAGCACCATCCCTTGGATTTCGTCACACTGTTGATTGTGTCTTATGTGTTCGCGATAACCTTAAATGTTTAAGCAAAAACTTTTTGGGATTAGTTAAAACTGTGCTCCAACCCCTTGCCACAGCCTAAGGACAGAGATGGCACCATCAACAGAGACACATTGCTTCAACAGCAGAGGCGGGGCCTGGTGGGTGTGGGGGTACGACCCGGTCAGCTGTTTTTTAGACATGTCATGAGAAAGCAGTGACAGCTCAGGCGAAAGCTGAAGTGACAGCCGAAACTGTCAGCTACGTAAGAGGGGTTTTTTTCTTCACAAAAAAAGACCATTGTCTGATTTAAAAAAAAACAACCAAACAAACAAACCTTAAACCTATTTCAACTCATAAGAAGACAAGAAAAATGTCATAGTGCAACCCATCATGTTTTTCTCCCATTTAAAAACTTCAGCTCCACTGTCAGCAGGAGTCTTTTGTGAACCAAAATTCCACAAGTTAAGTTCTACACTACCAACACAAGCCTCTTCGCCTCTCTCAGAAGGCATTGTTGATGAATGTTAATTCCTGTATCAGGTGTAATAATGAAAGATTTACGTAAATACGTGTCCCGTTCAAATCCATCCATCCATCTTCTAACACTTATCCGGGGCCAAGTCACGGGGGAAGCAGCTTTAGCAGGGAAGCCCAGTCTTTCCTCTCCCTAGCGACTTCTTCCAGCTCTCCTCGGGGTATCCCGAGGCATTCCCAGCCCAGCTGGGTGACATAGTCTCTCCAGCGTGTCCTGGGTCGTCCTCGAGGTCTCCTCCCGGTGGGACATGCAAGGAACACCTCACCAGGGAGGGATTCAGGAGGCATCCGAATCAGATGGCCAAGCCACCTCATCTGGCTCCTCTCGATGTGGAGGAGAAGCGGCTCGACTCTGAGCCCCTCCCGGATGACTGAGCTTCTCACCTTATCTCTAAGGGAGAGCCCGGACACCCTGCGGAGAAAGCTCATTTCGGCCGTTTGTATGCGGGATCTCTTTCGGTCACGACCCATAGCTCGTGACGATAGATGAGGGTTGGAACGTAGATCGACCGGTAAATTGAGAGCTTCGCCCTTTGGCTCAGCTCCTTCTTCACCACAACAGACCGATACAATGTCCGCATCACAGCAGACGCTGCACCGATCCGCCTGTCAATCTCTCGCTCCCTCCTGTCCTCACTCGTGAAAAAGACCCCAGGATACTTAAACTCCTCCACTTGGGGCGAGATCTCCTCCCCGACCCGGAGGGGGCACTCCATCCTTTTCCGACTAAGGACCATGGTTTCAGATTTGGAGATGCTGATTTTCATCCCAACCGCTTCACACTCGGCTGCGAAACGCTCCAGTGAGAGTTGGAGAGCCCTGCTTGAAGGAGCCAACAGTACCACATAATCTGCAAAAAGCAGAGATGCAATACTGAGGCCACCAAAACGGACCCCCTCAACGCTTTGGCTGCGCCTAGAAATTCTGTCCATAAAGGTTATGAACAGAATCGGCGACAAAGGGCAGCCTTGGCGGAGTCCTACCCTCACTGGAAACGATTCCGACTTACTCCCGGCAATGCGAACCAAACTCTGACATTGGTGGTATAGTGACCGAACAGCCCGTATCAGGGGGTTCGATACCCCATACCCACGAAGTGATAGAAGAGTGTCAGCTAAGGTGAAGGGAAAAGCTTACAGTACAGTTGTGAGACCAGCCATGATGTACGGTCTAGAGACACTAGCAAGACAGGAGGCAGAGTTCGAGGTGGTTGAGTTAAAGAGTGACAAGGATGGACAGAAATGAGGTCGTCAGATGGACAACTCAGACAGGAAAGTTTGGAGAAAAAGTTAGGGAGGCCAGACTGAGATGATTTGGACATGTACAGAGGAGGGACAGTGGATACATTGGTAGGAGATTGTTAGAGATGGAGCTACCAGGTAGGAGACAGAGTGGAAGGCCAAAGAGGAGATTCATGGATGCATTGAGGGAAGACATGCAGGTCATTGGAGTCAGAGTAGAGGATTCAGAGAACAGGGAAAGATGAAAATTAATGACTTGCTGTGGCAACTCCTGAAAAGGGACAAGCCGAAAGGAGAAAAAGATTTTTTAAATATGCCGCTATCTACATTCACGAAAATTACTAGGCAGGGGCAAATTCTCCCTTGCGGATTTCACCTTTTGGGGAGAGGGGGGCGGGGCTTCTGGTCCCCATTAACCGCAAATAACGGGGAATTACTGTAACTTGGTTTGCATGTCAGCCTCACAGTTCTGAGGTTCAGGGTTCGAATGTCAGCTTCTGTCTTCTCACACTTGTATGTTCTTAATGTGCTTGCAAAGGTTTTCGCTGGGAGGATTGTCTCCCACATTTCAGCAGCATGCATAAGGTTAACCAAAAACTAAATTGTGCATAGGTCTGAACGTGAGCGTGAAGTGGCTGGTGACCAGTCCAGGGAGTACCCCACCTCTCGCTTTCAATCAGTTGTAATAGGCAACACGATTGAGGACACCTGCTATAGAAAATGGATGGATGGGTGATGAGTGAAGAATGCAACATTATTCATCATTTAACCACTTTCTTTTCTTTCTTTCCATCAGATGCCCCTCGTTCTACCTCCATCCAAGTTTCTCCATTAGGAGTGGTGTCAGAGGGCGGGTCGGTCACTCTGTCGTGCAATAGCGAAGGAGCTCCACCGGTAGAGAGCTTTGCCTGGTTCAAAGGTATTACAGAATTTAATGAGGCGATGGTAGAGAACCGCACTGCTTCGCAGAGGCAGCTGGTCCTGAAACCATAATATTAAAAAGACCACTCAAAATAATTTTGTTGAATTATCTACTCCACTGCAAGATAAGATGACAACTAAAAAAAAAAGAGGACCTCTAATTGCCTCTCCTGCCATGTCAATCAAAACGTCAAAATATGTATTTCTGATGAAAAACATGATGATTGATACACATGAGCGTTCTCTCCACAGACATGGAGACTGGCAGCATCCCAGATAGTTTTGGGCCTCGACTCCACCTTACTCACCTCAAATACACAGACGGAGGAGAGTACTTCTGTGTGGCGCGGAATTCCCTCGGAACCGAACGATCCCAACCATTTCTTCTCAATGTGACATGTACGTGCTCACTTGATTCATTGCTCAGAAATGGGAGCTCAACAGTCATTGTTTAAATGTTTTTAAAACAACTTAAAGAAATAAGATCATATATCATATTCATGTTTACTTCACTAGACTAAATTGCGAGAGTATGTTGATACAAATCAGTTGCTGAGTTTTTATTACAATACATTCACACTGCTAATTAATAAAAAAAAAAGTGTAAATTCAATCCAAAATCCAATAAAATTCAGTTACTTGGGTTTCTACTTGGGTTTCTACATACACTCGTTGTGAGAATGAGTATTAAATTCATTTGGGAATTTTAATTATCTATTTGAGCTGTTATTTCCAAAGGGAAATGTTTATTATAAACATACATTTCCAATAAGAAGATTAAAAAAAAAAAAAAAAAGAATTGAAAATACTGGATTTTCTCTAATCCGCACAGGGTCAAAAACTAACCATTTATATTTATTTTTAAACTATCCGTTGATTACATTTTTGCTGAGTCAGGGGAGTGAGGGTGACGTGTACCAACCACGAAGTGAGCATTGACTTGAATAATGAGAAATAGTACATCTATGTCACGACAAATCTGACTGGTTCATTTGCATTTCAAACCGCTATTGAATAAAATCATAGATGTCGACCTTTAACCCTTGACTTGTGACCTGTTTTGCATCAAACAGTGGGGGGCGGGAAATGAATTTTGATGCTATTGGAGCTTTCGTATTTTTCCTCCAAATTCTACACACAACCCTACAGAGCTCTTAAGGAGACCTCGAAGGGAACAAAAACAATTTTGTGTTCCCTCACAAAGTTTTGCATTCCCTCGCAATGATTGCTAGCTAATGCAAACCTCTTTTTTTCTTTTTTTTCTTTTTTTTTTTGCAAGGGGATGCGTTTTTAAAAAAAAAAAATGTGCGTTGATGTATTCCCGTGTCATCTTCTGGGTAAATGAAAACAACAAACATGGAAGGTGAGTTGAATGGAATTTTACTTTGAAATTTGCTTAAATCTGTTGTTGATCTTAAATAACAATTTCCAAGTCCTCCTCCATAATTTTCTCCTTCCCCAAAGTAGCGTCGTCTCTAAATCAGCCGCACATGAGATCTACATTAGCCAAGCTGACCCGGAAGCACAAATAAACACGCATTAAAAAAAAAAAGCACCCCCTTGCAAAAAACAAAACAAAAAAAGTTTGCATTATCTCGCAGTCTTTGTGAGAGAATGCAAAACTTTGATAGGGAACTCAAGTGTTTTTCAAACGTACAACCCCATATAATGACATAATGGAAAAAGTTTGCAGATATTTTTGTGTAAAAAAAAAAAATCCTACAAAACTGCATATACACAAAAATTCTCAGCGTTTAGCCTGAAGCTCAAAATTGAGCACAGTGGCCTCTTGGTTGTTTTGAAAGGCACTTATAAATAAAATGTGTTATTATCATTATCATTATTATTATTATTATTATTAAATGGGAGAGGTTCAGGGGCTGGTCCTTTGAGCCGGCTGGCTATCTTATCTGAGCAATTGGGAGCCTCGGTTAGTGGGGTGACCAGGTCCAACAGGCATTCTTTGTCTCTTTTCAGTCTCACCCAAAAACACCCATGTGCTGATAACACCGCCTGGTGACATTCGAGAAGGCTCCAATGTGAACCTCAGCTGTGTGAGCCATGCCCATCCCCCTATCAGCAGGTGGTATTTCATTATCACTATCCACAAAATGCTCATTGTATTGCTGTCATCGTGTCTTGTCTTTTCCTGTATTTCATTTTCATGTTGTAGTTGTCTCGTCTGTATATTGTCTTCAATTAGGGCTAAGTAAAATGGACTGTATTTTGGTTGGGCATTTTTCAAATGGAAGAGGTTCAAAATGAAAAGTAACCCTGGCTTGGCCATAACGTCATCGCTCAGTCCTACGGAGCACTTTTATCGTGATCATCCCCATCTTTCTTTAGGCATGCTTGGTATCGCATCCTAGGAGACCAGGTGCTAGCAAAAGGAAGCGTCCAGAACTTGACGTTCCCTGCAGTGCGTGCTCACCACGCTGGTCAGTACTACTGCATGGCCTGGAACCGATTAGGACACCAAACCTCTCATAGCACCGCTCTCACTGTGCTGTGTAAGTTGTGTTTATGTGTGTTTGATTGGAACCATCCTTGTTAACTGAGGCAACATGATTCAGAGACGAGGCGGGTATGATGTGTCTGTCACCTGTCAGTTAGTGTATCTACCGTCTCTCCTCAATCGCAGTCTCTTTGCTCCATTGTATTTTTCAGTAGCCTTTCTCACTTCCCATCAAAACATTATTCTGTCATCTCTACTTCCATTCAGACCCTCCGAAGAACACTTCAGTGCTGGCTCGTCCTTCCAGCGTGGTGGATGCTGGCCGGCCTTTGACTCTAACCTGCAGCAGTCAGGCCAACCCAGCCGTGGACAACTTCACTTGGCACCGTTTAACACACAACGGAGCATCAGTACAATGTTAGTAGCGTTCTAACAAAGTGTTTCCACTCAAGTTAAACTAAGGTACAAGCCCGCCGAATATTTGAAAGGGCGTTATTTATTTGTTTATTTCCCATTCTGTCTCCTTTGGTTCGTTCGCTGACGCAGCGTGGGGCAGCCGCACTGGTCCTGTGTTCACATTCTCAGAAGTCGGGCCTGGAGAGAGTGGCCAGTACTACTGTGAGGCTCGAAACCGCATTGGAGTCCACAGCTCTCCTATGCTTACAGTTCGAGTTAGAGGTACGCAAGTATTTGGGCTGGACACATGGCAGCATTTTGTACTCAGGGCCCTGCCAAATGGGTTACCTGTTCCTTTTATGTATAATACACAATAGAATAAGCCTTCATTAGTCCTGCAGCGGTGAAGTTGGAGTTCCAAGGCACTAAAATGAACAATACATTACAACAAAAAAGAAAAAAGTAGGGGGGCAGTCCGGCGGTCGACTGATCAGCGTGTCAGCCTTACAATGCAGAGGTGCCTTCCTGTGTGGAGTTTGCACGTTCTCTGCGTGGGTTTTCTGCAGGTACTCCGGTTTCCTCCCACATTCCAAAAACATTCATGATAGGCTAATGGAACACTCTAAAGGTGTGATTGCGAGTGCGATGGACCATGTGTGCCCTTTGATTGGCTGGCAACCAGTTCAGGGGGCCTACTGCCCGAAAACGGCTGCGATAGGCTCTAGCGCGCAGATTACAAAATGGATGGATGGATGAAAAAAGGACGGTAGTGTAGTAATTGTATCTGAATAATAATTACTATATATGCAGTTGTGAATGGCAAAATGTCCATGATATTGTATCACACTAAAATATAATCAACGCCAGCATTACAAGCAAAGGGGCGACAAATACATGAATAAATAAGATACAAATAGAACTATATATGCTTTTCTCCATATGATAAGGTGAAAAAAAAAGCAGAAAGAATAGGTTTGTACAGAATGTGATGACTATACAGCCCTTTTCCTGGGAGTGTGTCTTGTCATTTCAAATGCCCCCCGCTTCTTTTATGAACCAAAGCAGTACCAGCTAAAGGCTTTCCAACACTCACCATCAAATTTGAAAAAGCATATTGATTTGAAAGTTTATTCTGAAGGGCTCTCAAGGGTGAGAGCCTTAATTCGACCTCAGTCAAATGTTATAAGAATAGTTTAATACCTTGTAACATCATAGCCTTAGCTTCTGTAATAGCAAATGTACTACTTTGCTATGGCTGGCTACTTAGCAAGGCAAGCTATGGTTTGCTGGCTAGCACTCGGCAGTGATTCAATGTTGTGTGTGTTGTGTGTGTGAGAGACATTGAAATGTGACTTGAGCCAAATCTGGTATCTGTTATTGCTGTTTGAAGTTACATTATTGATATCGAAAATATTTGGAGCTGAGTAACACTTTACTTCAGGCCAGTTTTGTTATCTTAAATCTGTGACCGTGACACGTCACAAGTTTGGATGCACACACACTGTACCTTCCAATAAAGGTTTTGTGATGACATTCCTTTGAAGTTGAACTTTTTGCACTCTTAAAATACTTGAGGTATCTTGCTGGACTCATCATGTCTTCTGCTCCATGAAACACACGTTAATGCTCAGTAGTTCACGTGGCACTTGACTGTATTTGGGATTTTAGAATATATTTAACACAATGCTTATTCAGCTACAGTATAAGTGTTTGTGTTGAAGCAACTCATGACAGCAGAAACATTTATGAAGAGGTTATGCATGTTTTTGACAGTAGCATGGAAAGTAAGGAGGCTCCATGCTGTTAACTTCAACAAACTGTGAGACAAATTGTTGCAGCTGAATTTAGTGAAGGTGTGAGTCATCTTCACTTCCAGTCTGGAAGCCATTGTACTTCATCTCTGCATTGTGATACATTCCACCGACACTCTCAGATGCAAAATAAAATGACAAAGTGTCGCCAAGAAGCTTTCTGATCTTCACTGTAAGTCTAGAGCAATAATTCAAATATGTAAGGATTCATTTCATTGCATTTGAGAGGAGAGTGCAAGGAAACCTTCCAATTCCTCTCTGGACTCTGTTGGCATCTATTTCTGTGAGTCATGGTGAGTCATGTAAAGCCATCGTAGTTATTGAGGGAGGAGGAAGAGGAGATGAGGTGCTGTGGAAAATGACTATTTGAGGCGAGACAGCTGAAGAAGGGGAGCTGGCTTTGGAAATCATCACAACTGGAAACACGAGACTTCAGTCTAGACGTTGGCAAAATGCTGCACAGCTCTTTTTCCATATCTCTCAACTCTCTCTTTCTATTTTTATGTCTGCCGAACTATTTCTGTCACAATTATTTTATACTTTTTCTCTCCATCTTCATCACCAGGACGACTAAAGGTGATTGCGTTGGCATCGGCGGTGGGCGTGTCTGCTGGGCTCATCACTTTGACAGTGGCCATTATGATTAGGTGAAATTGCACACCTTGGACTAAAAGTACTTTTATTTAAATATATTTCACGATAGTGTGTGACAATTTTTTCCCTGAACATTAGCAAAGATACCTAAACTAAAACATACACTGAAAAAAGAATGGAGGGACAGTTACCTGAAAATGTTATATGTTCATTTACATTTCAGTATGTGTTGTTAGTTGCAAATTTGGAGTTAAAAGACAGTGATGGAGAAGTTTTTGTTCTTTTGTTGGAAGTTGTTAGATTTATTCTTCCTGGTGTCTGCACTCTACATTTTTTAATGACTTTTTACTTTCGCTCCCGACTGCGGACATTTTTTTTTTTTATCTTCCTAATTTTTGTAAAACTAGTTTTGTTACTTTTTTCAACCTCAGTGGATGATGACACAATGTAAAAAAAAAACAAAAAACGATGGAATGGAAAGAGAGAGAGGGAGAGTGCTAGTAAATCCCGGTTGAGAGCCTGATTTGGGCCTAAACTACAGTACATTTCAGAGTCTGTAATTATTACTTTAGCACAGTTTTGACCCAGTTCAGCACTGCTAGTTTTAACAAAGCCTTATTTACACACGTATTTGTACCGCTACTAAACTATAGAGTGAGCACTTTTGCCATCTCTGTTAAAAGACCAAATTCAATGTTGATTAACAATGGTGATTAACAACACCATACACAACCTACCTTTTTGTCGTTTTCTCTTCACACATAGATTTATAATGAACTGCGGTGCCATTGGGCAAATGATGAGTCAAGATTCAAGCCTTCAATTTGAAGATACTGTTGAGTCTCGAACGATACTGTGGAATTATTTTTGAAAATAATCATTTCAAAACATAAACTGTTTACATTTTGAAAGAGGACGACCTTCAATCTGTTATCGACTCAAATATTGGTATCATAGGTACTGTATCGGTATCTTCATGGGTGGGGGGGCGTGTGATTTCGTCATCTTTTGTTTCTTGTCCACAGTAAGAACATGCACACAGTTGACATGGAGTCAGTCGGAGCAGCAACCAAGGTCTGGCCTTTTGGATACAATTACAGATAAATCGTACACTCAAAAACCTTTTTATATCATAATTACATTTGTGGAGTTTTGATCATTCATATACCAGCTTTGGTGTGTTTCAGCGGCCCTCAGTAACAACTGACACCATTTTCTATGAGGCGACCCAACCGACGATGCCAGTGAGAGAGACCTTCATGGCTGACATACCAGTAGGCTGAACTAAATATCCTAAAATCTTGGCAGCATAGAAGGGGCATTAACACACACACATACACTCTTTTGTGCAGGAGGAACCTGAAGACTTGAGTGACAGCTCCCATCCATCAATTGTTCCTCTGAAGGATGCTCCTCCAACGACAGGAGCTGAAATGTACAGCCCATCCATCCATCCATCCATCCATCCATCATCTACCGCTTATCCGGGGCCGGGTCGCGGGGGCAACAGCTTTAGCAGGGAAGCCCAGACTTCCCTCTCCCTAGCCACTTCTTCCAGCTCTCCCCGGGGGATTCCGAGTCATTCCCAGGCAAGCTGGGTGACATAGTCTCTCCAGCGTGTCCTGGGTCTTCCTCGGGGTCTCCTCCCGGTGGGACATGACCGGAACACCTCACCGGGGAGGCGCTCAGGAGGCATCCGAATCAGATGCCCAAGCCACCTCATCTGGCTCCTCTCGATGTGGAGGAGAAGCGGCTCGACTCTGAGCCCCTCCCGGATGACTGAGCTTCTCACCTTATCTCTAAGGGAGAACCCGGACACCCTGCGGAGAAAACTCATTTCAGCCGCTTGTATCCGGGATCTCGTTCTTTCGGTCACGACTCATAGCTCGTGACCATAGGTGAGGGTTGGGACGTAGATCGACCGGTAAATTGAGAGCTTCGCCCTTTGGCTCAGCTCCTTCTTCACCACGACAGACCGATACAACGTCCGCATCACAGCAGACGCTGCACCGATCCGCCTGTCGATCTCCCGTTCCCTCCTACCCCCACTCGTGAACAAGACCCCAAGATACTTGAACTCCTCCACTTGGGGTAAGATCTCCTCCCCGACCCGGAGGGGGCACTCCACCCTTTTCCGACTGAGGACCATGGTTTCAGACTTGGAGGTGCTGATTTTCATCCCAACCGCTTCACACTCGGCTGCGAAACGCTCCAGTGAGAGTTGGAGAGCCCCGTTTGAAGGAGCCAACAGCACCACATCATCTGCAAAAAGCAGGGATGCAATACTGCGGCCCCCAAAACGGACCCCCTCAACGCTTCGGCTGCGCCTAGAAATTCTGTCCATAAAGGTTATGAACAGAATCGGCGACAAAGGGCAGCCTTGGCGTAGTCCTACCCCCACTGGAAACGATTCCGACTTACTGCCGGCAATGCGAACCAAACTCTGACATCGGTGGTATAGTGACCGAACCGCCCGTATCAGGGGGTTCGGTACCCCATACCCACGAAGCACCCCCCACAGAACTCCCCGAGGGACACGGTCAAACGCCTTCTCCAAGTCCACAAAACACATGTAGACTGGTTGGGCAAATTCCCACATACCCTCAAGGACCCTGCTAAGGGTGTAGAGCTGGTCCACTGTTCCACGTCGGGACGAAAACCACACTGCTCCTCCTCGATCTGAGGCTCGACTTCCTGACGGACCCTCCTCTCCAGCACCCCTGAATAGACCTTACCAGGGAGGCTGAGGAGTGTGATCCCTCTGTAGTTGGAACACACCCTCCGGTCCCCCTTTTTAAAAAGAGGGACTACCACCCCGGTCTGCCAATCCAGAGGCACTCTCCCTGTTGACCACACGATGTTGCAGAGGCGTGTCAACCAGGACAGCCCCACAACATCCAGAGCCTTGAGGAACTCCGGGCGGATCTTATCCACCCCTGGGGCCTTGCCACCGAGGAGCTTTTTAACCACATCGGTGACTTCAACCACAGAGATAGGAGAGCCCACCTCAGAGTCCCCAGGCTCTGCTTCCTCCAAGGAAGGCGTGTTGGTGGAGTTGAGGAGGTCTTCGAAGTACTCTGCCCACCGTTTCACAACGTCCCGAGTCGAAGTCAGCAGCGCCCCATCCCCACTGTACACAGTGTTAGTGGTGCACTGCTTCCCCCTCCTGAGACATCGGATGGTGGACCAGAATTTCCTCGAAACCGTCTGGAAGTCAGCTTCCATGGCCTCACCGAACTCTTCCCACGCTCGGGTTTTTGCCTCGGCGACCACCGAAACCACGGTCCGCTTGGCCAGTCGACACCCGTCAGCTGCCTCTGGGGTCCCATAGGCCATAAAGGCTCGATAGGACTCCTTCTTCAGCTTGACGGCATCCCTTACTGCTGGTGTCCACCAGCGAGTACGGGGGTTGCCGCCACGACAGGCACCAACCACCTTACGGCCACAACTCAGATTGGCCGCCTCAACAATAGAGGCACGGAACATGGTCCACTCGGGCTCAATGTCCCCCGCCTCTCCCGGAACATGGGAAAAGCTCTGTCGGAGGTGGGAGTTGAAACTCCGTTTGACAGGGGATTCCTCCAGACGCTCCCAACAAACCCTCACTATACGTTTGGGTCTGCCAGGACGGACCGGCATCTTCCCCCACCATCGGAGCCTACTCACCACCAGGTGGTGATCAGTTGACAGCTCCGCCCCTCTCTTCACCCGAGTGTCCAGAACATGCGGCCGCAAATCCGATGATACAACTACAAAGTCGATCATCGAACTGCAGCCTAGGGTGTCCTGGTGCCAAGTGCACATATGGACACCCTTATGTTTGAACAAGGTGTTCGTTATGGACAATCCGTGACGAGCACAGAAGTCCAATAACAAAACACCACTCGGGTTCTGATCGGGGGGGGGGGGGGCGTTCCTCCCAATCACGCCCCTCCAGGTCTCACTGTCATTGCCCACGTGAGCATTGAAGTCCCCCAGCAGAACAAGGGAGTCCCCAGCAGGAGTACTCTCCAGCACATCCTCCAAGGACTCCAAAAAGGGTGGGTATGCTGAGCTGCCGTTTGGTGCATATGCACAAACAACAGTCAGAACCCGTCCACCCACCCGAAGGCGGAGGGAGGCAACCCTCTCGTCTACCGGCGTGAATCCCAATGTACAGGCACTGAGCCGGGGGGCAATGAGTATGCCCATACCTGCTCTGCGCCTCTCACCGTGAGCAACTCCAGAGTGGAAGAGAGTCCGACCCCTCTCGAGAGAACTGGTACCAGAACCCAGGCTTTGTGTGCAGGCAAGTCGACTATATCCAGTCGGAAATTCTCTGCCTCACACACCAGCTCGGGCTCCTTCCCTGCCAGAGAGGTGACATTGAAACCCCAACATTCGACCCCAATGATGATGGCAATAAATGGATCTAGGTTTCCCTTGCCCGGACGCGGGTCACCGGGGCCCCCCTCTGGAGCCAGGCCTGGAGGTGGGGCTCGTTGGCAAGCGCCTGGTGGCCGGGCCTACACCCATGGGGCCCGGCCGGGCACAGCCCGAAGAGGCAACGTGGGTCCCCCTTTCCCATGGGCTCACCACCCATGAGAGGGGCCAAAGGGGTCGGGTGCCAAGTGAGCTGGGCGGCAGCCAAAGGCGGGGACCCTGGCGGTCCGATCCTCGGCTGCAGAAGCTAGCTCTTGGGACATGGGAAACGTACAGCCCTGCCTCCAAATACATTACAGTACATTACTCCAGACTGTCGAGGTATTAGCTCAACGAGCTTTCTATGATATGCTCCTCACATCTTCTCAATTTCTTTTTTTTTTTTTGCTGTCTTCCTTGCTCATTCATTAGTCAACCATGACTCCCACCCAAAGTATTGACAGCAGAACTGTAGACACATTTATATAACAACGGCATCCTCTCATTGTGCCTTCTGTGCACTGTGCTTTCTTTATTCTTCTGTTGTTGAAAGGCAAAAGTGCAGTCTGCCGTAATGATGATGCGATTCAGATGTGCTCGTGAGCTCATATGTTTTTTTTGCTGTTTTTTTTTTTGCTGCTGATGTTGATTCAGGGGCGAGCAGGTCCGGTTCCAAAACCTGCCGCTTGGGGGCGACAAGACACCAAAGGAGTCCGCTTAAGTTGTTTACAGTCTGCGTCCCCGCGCTTCTCACCACTGACAGGAGAAGTCAGTTGAGGTCTGACGTCCATTTTTGAGTGAACGTAAGTGCATAGAGGTTAGCATAGAGGTTAACCTTTGTCGATTACCACGACCTGTGAATCTAATCAAATACAAATACAGACAAACATTCATACTCACATTCACACCAACAATGTGAACAATTTGAGTGAACCGAACATGCATATTTTGGGATTTGAATGTGGGAGCAAGTCGGAGTGCCTGGAGAAAAGCCCACGGAAGCACGGGTAGAACATGCAAACCTGACACAGGAAGGCCTGCGCTGAGAAGCCAACTCAAACCTCCAAACTCTAAAGCAGACATGTTAACTAGAATCAATAAAGTAAAAAGACAAAGAAAATGAATGCCCTTACAACGATGATGTTACCACGATAATGACCGACATTAGCCTGCATGTGTCTTTGTCAATCTGATACTCATCTGTGAGCTAATGACATGTGTCGGTGAACCTAATGTTGTGGCTGTGAGTGTCAACGAAACCGCCTTAAATTGAGGCAACTGGATTCAGTTTGTTTGTTGAAGACCTTTGCCTTTCATCCAAAAGTCTTGTTAAATTCTAATTGTCTAAATGTGGAGTCCATTTACAGGATGTCACTGGTGGGTGGGTGTCCCTGGGGTGCTCACAATAGGGTTGTTGTTATTGTTGCTGATGCTGCTGCCAGGTCTGGCTGGTGAACCACCGGGTGACATGCAGGATCGTTCACCGGCTTGATGACAAAACAGCTCATTCGTATCCACTCTTCCCTACAGGCTACCCTCTTAGAATGACACAATGAAATGACATAGTTGTAAGCAGAAGGTGTTCTTGGGTTTGTTACCTATGCTAGTTCAACTCAAAGGAGACATTTCTGAGAAGCAAACTCTTGCGCTGGAATTTAGTGAGGGGTGAAATGACCTCTACTTTGGAGGAAACAAGCAACCGCCTACACAAACACATGGCTCAACAGCAGATATTTCGGGTCCAGAGCCAGCAGGTCATTTGCATCTTATAAAGACAGACGTTCCTTTGAGGACAATTATCCACATTCCGGAAAGGGAAGCCCACTGGTTTCAAAGAGTTGTACAAGAAGCGATCTATGACTATGTTTACATATCGTGAGTAACCATTTCAAAAAGTATTGGCAATATTTGGGTTTTGAAAGGCCATGTTAACACATACAAAACCCCCAAAATGCTCATCTTTGGGTTAAAAAAAAAACAACTCTCAAATTAATCAACAACCTTATTTTTCCACCCGGAGTACAAATCCGCGGGCGTCAATAGGCAGACTCCACACTTTAACCTTAGACCCCCAATCGCGCGGTTTGTGTGTGACACCACCCCGTGAGGGCTGACAGGGGGTGCTGTTAACATATCTTTACGATCATAATGATTATAATCCATTCAATTGATTGATTTGTAGAATGATTCTATGGGATTGTCACACGATGTTGTCATTATATGCGAGAAATCCATGACATACACCACACACATCCACGCAGCGCCCAATCTTTCTGGCTGCAGCTTGATCAAATACACCAAAATCACATGAAACCACCTGCGCCTTTGAGTTAGACTTGCTTTTTGCGAGTCTAAAATGTTGTCTAGTTTTTGGAACCAAATTTTCACAAATGCCGGCAAGCACGGCAGGAACGGTCAGTGAGGCGTTGCGTCCAAAATTATCCAATTCCTAAATTCACAACCACGCTGAACTATACCATTGCCCCGGCATAAAAAAAGTTGATGATGCACCCATTTCTACACTGAGCGAGGTTTCTTTCTGTTACCATATTGTCTGAGGCAACTTAGTGCGCCAGAATACCCACATAGCCCCAAACACGGTAAACTGGACACTAAACACAACATTTTTTATTTTTTCCATTGAGCGCACGGGCGCCAGGCTACCAAAACATGGCCCCAATGTGTGAGTTCTGAACATGATCACACATGCTGATGCATCATATGTTTGTTTGTCACTGTCGTTTTAAACCAAACACTTATTTGTGGTTCTGCTGCTAACAAACTGAGTTCATGTTCTTATCGATGCAACATAAAACATCCATCCATTTTCTGAATCGCTTCATCCTCACAAGGGCCACGGGGCGTGCTGGAGCCTATCCTAGCCATCTTTGGGCCGTAGGCGGGGGACACAATGAACTGGTTGCCAGCCAATCGCATCTGCACTCACACTCACACCGAGGGACAATTTTGAGTGTTCGATCAACCTGCCAAGCATGTTTCTGAAATGTGGGAGGAAAACGGAGGACCCAGAGAAAACCAAGGCAGGCCAATGGGAGAACATGCAAACTCCACACAGGAAGGCCAGAGCTGGAATCGAACCCGGTACCTCTGCACTGTGAGGTCGATGCACTAAGCACTCGGTTGCCGCAACACAAAACAAGTCATCCTAAATTATCTATAGTCGGAAAACAAGAACTTTGCACGATGCAAATTAAGCCTGCTGCTGCATTTGAGTGGAACACTTCAATATGCACATAACGACTGGATGCTTTATTATGAATGATGCTACATTTACTCGTATAGTCTACGTAATCGAAGCAATTTGTCCTTTGTTTTGCTACCGCTGTACCGATGCACTTACATACACAATGCATGTACATACAATAGAAAACTCTCCCTCTCTCTCTCTCTCTCTCTCTCTCTCTCTCTCTCTCTCTCTCTCTCTCTCTCTCTCTCTCTCTCTCTCTCTCTCTCTCTCTCTCTCTCTCTCTCTCTCTCTCTCTCTCTCTCTCTCTCTCTCTCTCTCTCTCTCTCTCTCTCTCTCTCTCCCTCTCTCCCTCTCTCTCTCTCTCTCTCTCTCTCTCTCTCTCTCCCTCTCTCTCTCTCCATGTTTGTATCACATACTGTGTTTACACTTGCAAATAAAATGTATGTGAGCAATACAGCTGCTTTTTTCAGTGTTGTCCAGAAGCAATCATAACTATGTGATTGAAGCAAAGTTTTCTGGTGCTCTAATCTTAAAATGACAAATTCAGACTCTCATTAGAACATTTTCATACATACACTTTTTTTTAATGAAACCCATTTTTGCCGATATAATAGGCTTTTTTGACTCTCGTTTTGAAAACACACTTCAAGAATGCAGCTCAAGACCATGTCTTAACACCGCTGTCATGGCATTGTTGTCATATTCCTTGATATGATTTTGTTGGGTTTTTTTCCGCATATACAATGGTCCGTTCCAAAAGATGAAAGTTAAGTGAGGTGAGATCTGGGGATGTGGGAGGCCATAACGCAAGACCACACTGACCAATCCAAGCATCTGGAAAGTGCTGATTTGACCATTGACACACATGAATACCACAATGGAGCTTCATCTTGCCAAAACCACAAATTCAAAAACACTACAAAGGTGGCCCACAAAATCATATTGAAATGTGTTCTCAAAACACCAGTAAAAAAATGTGTACTGTATAATTTTTCCTAGGTAGGGAAACTTACAGGGTACTTATGTTAAATCAGCACAACAATGAGCAAACCCAACAATGAAATGGAGATTAGAGCAAAACGTTTTTTTTTTTCCCCTGTGGTTGAAATTACAAAACACCCCGAATCAGGTCAGTCTGACCAGTGTCAGGTTGTCATACACCATTGTAAGTTCACTTTAAAAGCAAGCAGTCATGTAACTCGATTCATGTGCAGTAGCTCCAAATTATAGCCACATTTAACACAAGAAGAAAATACTCGATGTTAAATGAACATGAGCAGCATTTCAAAGACATTTTCATGGATCCAGTGATTCAACTTCAATCACCTTTCGATTAAGGTATTTATTTTTATTACATTAAAATAAACAATTTTCATACAGTGCAGCTACGCGAAGAGTGACAATCATCGTCGAGTTTTGATTTTGCAAATTCAGCGTGATTTTTCTTTCCAAATAACTATTGACTCGTTCGACTAGCTTTTCTTTCTATTACAGTTACATTTTTGGATGGTCACAAAAGGACATGGGGGGAAAAAAAATCTGGATAAATGAGCTCCAAATTTCTCATCTGTCGAGGAGTTTTGAGCACCTCTAATATATAATACTATGCTTGAGTAGTGATTATGCAGTACATACTTATCTAGACGTAGAACTAAATATAACTTCTGAGCACATGATTCTTTATGCTGTGGGCATAAAAAAGAGACGCAGATTATTGGGAAATCCAACAAACGATGGATAATAAAACATGTTACATACACAGAACATCAGCTATTATTTACAAGACCACAATATATTGATTCCAATATGAGCGGTCTATCCTCAATCTTCGGACATTTCATCAGAGAGTTCAGAAAGGAGGTAAGAGCATACTGTAATTTCCATAATTGTAGGTATTTCAGAGGTTTTATATTATAGCACCATTGCACACCACTATTATTTATTTATTTAGGTCTTCATCATTACTGGTCCTGTAGAAAGGTGACCGTTCTATATAGCATGCTTGAATCTATAAGGCGCCCTGGAGTTCTTTAGAACTCTAACCGAAGGACCATTTGGTTTCATATCCAAGAATGATATGGTTCTCATTTGGTGCCATGCAGTATAGAACTCCTGAATCATGCTTGGTTCTTTATGGAACCAACTGAGAACGAGTGATACTTGTCCCAAAAGTGAAGTCCTTTGGTGTCAAACGACGAACCTTTTTTTTTTAGAGTGAATGTGAGCCTTTGTGTATTAATTTGTTTTTCCTCTTTACTATTTGCTACTGCGGTGTCTCATAAAAGTGTCTTTGTGGGATTATCACGAGCAATCAACAATCCTGGTTTCATAGTGCCTGAGGAAAAGAAGCAAAGAAAATCATACCAATCTAAAGTGTCCTCCACAGAACATAAGAAAAATGAAAAGTCATAAGCTCTGCAACCAGGATCTCCAAGACTGAGCTCGCCAAAGGGGCCAAGAAAATATGCAATTATAGCCAATCCATTCAGAGCGATGACCCATTCGCAGCACTTTTCATCACAAAAAGATGCAATTTGATGGCCATCTGTCATTAAAAGTGAAAATTGTCATCAACATAGTAATTGAGGTGCATTTGGACAATGGCAGCAGGGGATACCATGCTGTCAGGTTGCCTTTGACCTTTTGGCTGTTGCGCTAAACAAATTCAGAAAAAGGGAACACAAAAAGCAAGATGTGCAGAAGGATTAAAAAAAAAAAATCAGGAACCCAAAGCTGACGACGTTGAAAACATACACTAATACTCTTTAGTGAGAGATCCAAGCATGGAAACATGGGTGCAAAAGTCATGCCCGTGCCATTTTGTGAATCCCTGGTGAGTTGTTATAGTTCTGCAAGCCCAAACAAAACAAAACAAGATATGAACATCATGTGCAAAATAGTTACATAAACGAGACACGTATAAGGTAGCAAACGTCTTACCCTCATGGCAGTCGATATCCATGGCAGAAATCGGGAAACCGTGGTGTAAACGCCAGGCTTCTTTGCCGTTGCACATTCTATTCCCCAGCTCACCACCCCCAGCAAACGGTATCTGCTGGTTTTGGACAAGCGGTCGTCTGCCATAAAGGGGCCTCCACTATCTCCCTGACACCACCAAATAAGAGACAATTGAGAGATTGACATGAATAAATAGCATGTAGCATATCTGACAAGAAAGACGATGCAATGGAATATATGACAAAAACCTCTCACTTGCCCCCTCAAAAAAAAAACACCCATCAAAGAAAGTTCTCTTTTTCACCAAAAAGCTCCAAAATTTACTTAGTTGGACAAACAAAATGGTGGTGGGGGGGGGGGGGGGGGGGTTGGGTTTTTTTTGCTCCAGCAGGGGTGGCCAACCAGTCAGACTATTTTTTTACTGTGTTACTGCAAAGAGCCACACACACACACGACCATGCACTCGCGCACATATGCATGCACGCCACGACGAGCAACAGCCTGAGCGCCCGAACATAAATGAAACCTTAAGACACAAACATACAAATCCCCCCCCCCCCCCCCCACACACACATTTCCTTCTCCCACTGCTCGCGTTCGACTTGGGACCAGTCTGCTGGCTCTTGATCGATTGTGATGGACATATTGGGAACCTCTGCCTTAAAAACTGTGGTAATTTGCTGACTAGCTTAGCACTTAGCAGTTAGTGCCGTTGTCTGCACACGACCGGTGATTCAGTCATCGGATTGGTTGCTTTCTACGTCAATCAAGTAACGGTATTGGTAATAGGCTGACGTAGTACATTCTGTGTATTTAGCACCGTTGTTTTAATGGCAGCGCCATCGCCGAGGCGTTTGACAATTTTCGTGTAAAAGCCCGGGAGCTGCATTGTACCAGCCAAAGAGCCGCATGCGGCAGGGAGCCGCGGGTTGGCCACCCGTGTGCTAGAGTAAGAATTTTTTTGGTGCATGAGAATTTTTTTTAAGTGAATTGTCTTGGTCTGGTTCAGGGGCTTTCTGGTGCATGTGAGAGTTGCTTTTTTTGGTGAGGCTGGAATTTTTTGTCACAAGTATTTTTGGTAAGTGAGAGAGAGATGTTTGCTCGTGGGTGTGTGTTTTTTGGTGAGATGCGAGTTTTTGGTGTGAGTGGTTTATGAAGTTGTGTGAGATGTTTTCGGTTAGTGAGATAGGTTTTGTGATGTGTGTGACAGGTTTGAAGGTGAGAGTTTTGTTTTGTGAGCATTTTTGTGAGCGAGAGGTTTTTTGGTGCACCTGCCAGGGAGCGAGTGTTTTTGTGTGTGTGATGATTTCCCTTGAGAGACGTTTATTTGTGTGTATAAACGTTTTTGGGGTGAATGTTACGAGGACAGTTTGTGTAAGAGTTCTTTTTTCTGGGGGGGTGACACGGAGCGTGTTAGACAATTTTGTAGTGTGAGTTGGATTATTTTGGTTCACGTGGCAATATTTTATGAGCATGAGTTTGTGTGTGAGTTCTTTTTGGGTAGTGTGAGAGGTTTATTGGTGTGTGTGTGTGTGTGTGTTGGGGGTGTGTGCCCGTGCTTTTGAGAGCAATTTTTTGGGGGTGCACATAAGAGGTTTTGGTGAGTAACATTTGTCATACGTGTGAGTACTCCTGGTGAGTGTGAGAGGTTTTTCAAGCTGAGAGAGGTTTAGTTGATGTGTTAGATGCTTTTCAGTCAAAGTGAGAGGTGTCTGTGATCTTGAGAGATTTTCTGTGAGCTTGAGAATTTCTTTTGTAGCCTGAGAGGTTTTTTGATGTGTAAGGGAGGTATTTTGAAGAGGCTTAGAAGGGTTTTTGCGTGTGTGTGTGTGTGTGTGTGAGAGAGAGAGAGAGAGAGAGAGAGAGAGAGAGGGAGATTTTGGGTGTGCGTTCGTTTTATTGGTGAGAGTTTTTGGAGGGTTTTTTTCTTGGTGAGTGTAAGAATCTATGATGTTTTTCTGTGAGGCCCAAATGGCAGCGGGATGTTACAGCCACATCAGCACAGACATTAGAAGACACACTGACCTGGCAAGCATCCACACCTCCCTTCTCAAAGCCAGCACAGAACATGCTGCCGGTGATCTGGTTGTAGTAGTAATCAGGCGCATTGCACATAGCGTCACTGATGACGGGGACGTTCACTTCATGCAGAACGTCCGTTTCGTCGCCTTGTTGTACAGTAAGCAATGAGTCTTATTAGAAGTGACATAACAATAACAGTACTTTTTCACATCAGCATCTATACCGTGACCCCAAAAAAACCCCACTCACCAGAGTCTCCTAAGCTCCCCCAGCCTATTACTGTGCCTATCTGTCCGTCTCTTATTCTTTGGCCATACGCTGGCAGGCAAATGGGTTGGATATATTCTACAAACAGCAGAAAAAAAACATTTATAGAAAAAAATCACATGTATAGTGTTTGTTATTATGCATGCCACACAATGGCAATATGTAATAAAGCAGATTCAGTTTGTGAGCATTCACCAGTCAGTGTTGCTAACCCTTTATTTTAACCTTCATATCAAAATAGTGTTATAAAAGGCAAACACTAGATGGGACAAACAAACAAGCTGAAGTGCGGTTTTGAAAGCATGCAAACGCTTCACTGCTGAACAAGAAAAAAAATAAACTTCCACGTAAAACACTCACCGGTGCCACAGAGATAAATCTGTTTTGATTTAGACTTTTAATGAGTTCTGATGAAAAGCTCTATTTAAGGGACCAGGATAACTCTCTGAACAAAATGCTTCAATTGTAAGTGATGAATATTAACCCTTTCAGGGACAGCTGTTACTACAGTGGACATGCAGCTTATCAGGTTACGGGGTGCATGAATGGGTTAATTGTGTTTGCCTTTATCGCTCTGGTCATACAAAACAGACATGCGTATGTGGAAGAAGATGCTTGCATGATTCCTCTCTTCCTCACTATGTCTTACCATTGAAGGTGATGGGCTTAGCAAGGGCCAGTACAGCAATGTCACTGCTGTGATCATCAATGCTATTGACCACAAAGGGTAGGTAGTTGCCGTGGTAAACGATAGTTTTCACTTCCGCCACGTTGGCATTGGCTGGTTTGTTGTAGATGGAGCCCATCAATACACGCCAGTGACTAATAAAGCCATTACGCCTAGTAAAAACAAAGGGGCAAAAAAAATAAAGACATTGCACATTAGTATTATATTATTCATAAAACATTTCTTGTATTTAATGGTACACTTAGACAACCTTTGGGATCCAACATACATTGTAATTGTTGCAGAATTCTGCCTCCCGAGCTGAGACTTTTTAAAAAAATATTTGTATTATGATTGCAGTTTGTAGTGGTGTTGTGAGTGATCTAATGCACTGAAAAGTCCAATTAATGTTTATGCTTATGCATATCACTCATATGCTATAAAATGAACATAGTATTGTGAACTGTGATTGTTTTCAGAATAAGATATGATAAGATATCCCTTGGCACAATCATTGTAAATGTGTGAACAGACGTCTTTGGTTTTCAAGACTATAATGTTACATTTTGGACTATAAGGGCCTGGCGTCCACTTACGACGACGTTACATGAATTAAAAAGATAATTCTTTGTTTTTACACTCATCAGGTCCCAATTAGCCTAAATATCAAAGAGAAAATAAAAACAAAATAAAAATGCATGCCTTGCAAGAGTTTGGGTCTTATGCTATAAAGACCCGAATTGTTACTTCGGTAGAATTTTCAAGTAGCTGTGCTTTGCATGAGTATTTATTTTTCGGACACATTTTTACTTTTACTTCCTCTTCATTGATTTTACAGCATTAGCGCCATCTACAGGGAAATTATTTTGTGTCCAGTTTTATTTTTTTATTTGGGTTTTTTCACTCTGCCAAGTTATCAAAATGGGTAGTGTACATAAGTCACACGTAAAATTATCTTGACATTTTACTTTTGCACTAGAGTACATTTCAGAGTCTTTACTTTTTTAACTAACTTAAGTGAAGCTCTTGAGTCTTTTTTAGTATATGGAGGCAATTTCTTAAAAAGAGAATGTGAGTACTTTTGCCTGCAGTGCAAATAAGCGATGATCTAAATTTCATGCGTGAGATCAAGCTCCGCCTCTTACTTGGGGAAGCAGTGAGCTGCAGAGACAATCCAGCGGTCGGAGATGATCGATCCGCCACACTGATGAACTCCATTGTACTGCAAGCTGACCTGCCACGGCCACATGCCTTGCCTCGCTTCCATGCCACCGACGATGCGGTCTGCTGCAAAACTACGCCTGCCACAGTCTGGTGAGGGAGAAGGAATTGAATTCTGGGGTAAATGTGAACGGAATTGTTACGGTTCTGTGTCAGTCTGGCCAGCAGGTGGCATCAGCGGACTTTTGTGCACACCTGCTGCCAATCTATGATTAGTCTCAGTCTGTATTTAAGGAGCCCTCTGACATGCACATATCGCTGGAGTATTGAATTTCGCCTTGCTACTTCTTTGCTCATTGACTGCTATTGCTACAGACCTCGTCGTGTTTCGCTTTTTGAACTCTCGGTGCTCAGTATTTTGTAAGTATGGTTCTTAGTTTGTGATTTGGCTCTCGCTTGCGTGTGGTGGTTACGTTGTTTTTTGTTTGCCTTCACGATTCTTATTTTCCCCCCTTGCCTTTTGTGCAAGCGCTTTTTGTTATTCGTTTTTGTGCCTCTGGTCCTTGTTTTGACCAGCACTTTATGTTACTACTTTGTCGGTGCGAATTTTTGTATATTAAACCCTTTTGCTACGGAGACCTTGTTTAGTGTCTGCGTTTCGGGGATCCACTTCCTTATTTTTTGTTGTGCGCGAAGCAATTATCCTATCGCTTCGTGCACAACGTGATCGGAATGGGTCACGGGACTGATGGGATGGGCGAAAAGGAAAACAAAGGTGAAACAATGGTGGAATGAGAAAGATACAGGTTGACATCTTACCTTGGCATAACAATGTGAGGACTTGCTTGCTCTCACAGTCGCTGGAACAGAAATGACACTTGATAAGAGAAGAGCAACCTACCTCATTAGAATTTAAAGTACAGTGGAATCTAGAGTAAGTCAAGAGAAAATGATTTAAAATGGACAACCAGCAAGAGTGTTTCCATGGCTATTATGAATCAATGGAACGAGGTGAGCGTTTTGACTGTTTCTATACATCTAGTATGATTGAACTGAAATGTTAGTGTAGTTACCATAGGAACAAAGCATCTTTGATTTTCTTGCCAAAACTCAGCTCTTCGGTTCTGACACAGAAGAAGCCTCCATCACTGCCAACATCTTGCACGGACGTGATCGAGTAATTCACCACGCTGAAAAAAAACCCCACATTGGTTTTGCGTTGGTCATACGATGGACCTTTCGACATCGTCTCACCTGACAAAGCCCACTTCCTCACAGCTGACCCGAGCCAGAAGCTCATTGGCTGAGGAGGAGCACACTTGACGCCACCTCTTCTGAGTGGAATCGAAGATTCTGAGATGTTGGTCGGCAGAATTTACTTGAACTGTTTGGGATCAAATCAACATGTTAGTGGGATTTGGCAGTGGTACGCAAAGTTTAGTCTGAAGGTTTTTTTTTTTTTTTCGTGTGTGATGATGAACATCTGCACCCAGCCACAACACTCTTTAGTACGAGAGTTGGACCAAAAATCGGGTCTTCCCAAACATCATGATGCTCAGTTTAGACTTTGTAGTACCAGTATTAACTGGACAATATGTGCATTATTGTAGCTGTTGTTTCAAGTGGGGTAGAACCGGAATGCACCAAGTCTACAATAGCAATAATATTATAGGATCGCGAAACAAACAGCCCCAGCTGCCAATCAAAACTGAGCATTACCTGCGGTATTTGATACAGCTCTTGTATCATGTCATGTATTATGAAAGTGGTCAACAGCTTGTAAGTGGTCACAGGAAACAAACCAGTGTGTTTTGAACAACAATTACCATTGTAGTGTCCTGTATCTTCCTCCACAGTGCAATATGTGACTAAAAAGGAGACAAGAAAAAAAACGCACATTCATTGAAGAAGTGCAACATGTCATACAATGATGTGTATCTTTTCTACTGCTTGTGTTGGAGTATGTATCTGACCTATGACCCAGATTGCTGCTCCAATGGCTCCCAAGGTCATGAGCATCACACACACACCCATCAGGCGGCAAGGGGTTAACACACAGGTGAGCGAGATCCCCCTGTTCACTGCATACACACAAGAATAAGTGGAAGACTCAACAGCAGAGATGCAAATTAAACTAACAACACGAGCAATCATAACAATTGAGAATAATGGAGTCATGTCGACACCAACGAGCAAGTTTTAGTGTAAACAGAAATAAATTCTGAGGACTTGGAAGGGACTCCAAGCTATGGTTTGGCACATGGCGAGAAGAAATGACTCGTGATCAATAGTCTAAAGCAAGGGTCAGTAAGTTTAAACACCCAGAGCCATTTGGCCCATCTCCCACAGAAACAAACACACGCGCGCACACACACACACTCTCACACACACACACAACCCGATTTATGGGTCACTTATGGGTCATTTATCACTTGACTTCGAAAACATTTTATTTTATTTCTGGAAAAAGTGCTTGGTTTTCAAATAAAATAATCAATGTATATTTGAGACTTCCTCGTCTTTATAAAATTAAAGCCAACTTAAAAATTTTCCACCAGCCCCAAACCAAAAACACCATCTGCTTCCGTGTTCTGTCATCATTTCGTTGCACATGGAGCGTGTAGCTGTCCACTTCAATTTCAAAAGAACAATTTCACTTTACAATCTATAAATTAAATATCTCAATATGTCTCGGTGCCAGGTGTCGCACATTGGCGGTTGTAATGCATATTTTGAGTGATTAAAAAAAATAAAACGTTCTACTTTGTTGTTAAAAGGTCACATTCACCACAATCCTCCAATGTATAAGTGAAATTAAACAATCAGCATTTAGTTCCCAAAATCACAAAGAGGCACAGCAGGAGGATGAAAGAGCCCCATACGGTTGTCTACCACTGGTATCAAGTCTAATGTCCACGCAAGAACATGCTTAAGGATATCGTGTCATAACTGCCCTGCATGCACAGTCCAAGCGTTGCCACAGAGGCAAGCCGATGCCTCCGGGTCAAGAGACATGGAGTTTTTAAACTGAAAAAGTGCAAACACTGCTGAATGTTTGACAAAGTAAGTTGGCTGAAATTATAGACCACTTTCGCCAGTTGGTGACCGCAGACAGCATCTCCCTTTTCATTTCATCGCACTTCATCTTTACCACTATTTTTATCAACAATAGAGCCACAAAGATCGTGGTAATATTATTCACATGTAAATTCATGCTCACTTCAAATTCACAATGCTGCGAGTTGTGCGTGTTTGACGCATTTACAGCAAATGTGGAGAGGAAACCAAGCAAGATATTTAATTTTTTTTTTCAGTGTAAGTAATGGATGAACCCGTCGCCGATCCATTCCTTAGACCTCGCCAGTGCCGGTTCACGGACCAGCAGGGCCGTCCAATTAGGCAGTGCCTTGCTCCCCATACAACAGAGGCACAGCAGCTCAAATAACACAAATTGCATAACAGCTGTGGTAAGATACTCACCACAACTGCGCTATAGTATTGGAAATTTGTTATTTATTGAAAAGTAACTTGCAATTGCGCAGGACAGCCACTGATGGAGTGAAATTCCTTAATATAAACTGGTGCAATTAAGGCTCACTTATGCCAATAAGCCCGAATGTGAACTTGGGCCCCGTTTTAACCCCGCCTAAAAAATCCAGACAGCTGGAATAATGAAAAAGAGTTTCACGATATAGCTCAACAATTCAGTCCTAAATTGTTTTCAGACAGTGCATGTTTTCTTCAAACAAATTACATGCATTCAGAAACAAACCCATCAAAATCCCTTTTCCGTATTTTTAACAGAAAAAATTCCTTTAATGCAGGGGTAGGGAACTCCGGTTCCTGGAGATCCAGATCCTGCCTGTTTTAGATCCCGCCCTACTCCAACACACCTGATTCAAATGATCAGCTCATCAGCAAGCTCTGTCGAGGCCTGAAACAATTATGAACAGTTGAATCAGGTGTGTTGGACACGGGATGGGATCTAAAACAGGCAGAAAATGGCTCTTGAGGTACCAGAATTCCCTAGCCCAGTTTTAATGGCTTCCACAAAACCTTGTGGTAAGGTCATAAGCAAGGGGCAGAGGCGGAAGAGACCAGATAAATATCTAAATCCAGCATCGTGCTTTTGTCAAGAGTCTAAGCTTGGCAACAGTAGCGGAAAGTCTTCTCAATTAGTCGTGAGGAATGATCAGTTTCATTTGTAACCCTGAAAATGTAATCAAGTTTAGGGTGGTTTTCTGTTTATTCAGTTTCATGAGAAATCATTACAGCAGTGAATATCCTTTTGACCTGTTCCTGACATTTGGACTTTGGGAAACACATTCTAAAACAAACTAGAAATCCAGATTTTTTTTTAATTCATCTGTTTTCTTTTGGTTTAGTTATTTTCAAAAACGATGCTCAGCAAAATTCAACATAACTTCACGCCAATTTAAATAGGAAACGAGGCCATAATGTCTCCCCAACAAAAACAGCTTGCTTCCTCACAGCAAAGATAGTGGTTTAAAAAATAATAATCAGCAGGAGACCTCAGTCGATGTCAGAGGTCCCATTGCATAAAAACACAGTTTCAGTCACAACTTCTCACACACAGCAAGGCCCAGATTGTGCACACAGCTAGATAGGGAACTGCCCAAAGCTGCAAGTGCAAATACTTCATAAGCAACTGTGGCACTCACTTTGAGCATCTCCTCAGCAAGGCAAGGAAGGACCACATAAGATCATTTGCTGTCATTCTTTGAGGATTGACCAAACAGATAGGAATAGATCATTTATCTTGTCTGGGATGTTGAATTGACAAATAGAGGATAAGCAGTCAGCTTGGAACAAATCTGTTAATAGTTAACAATTGTCAAATGGACTGATGTCTGCTCCCTGTCCAAATGCAAAACAACATACAACTTGACCATCAACACATTTTAATTTGAACATGCGTGCGTCCGCACACACGCGCTCGTGCGTGTGTGTGTGTGTGTGTGTGTCATTTACCCATCTTCCCCTCTTTTACAATTTTTTCAGCATACATCTTTGCAGAGTCGGAGGGAGAAAACAACTGTTGAAGTTCTCCTCCTCCTGTATTCCTTCTTTCCTCCCTTGATTTCTTGTGTCACCAACTCCACTGAAAAGATGGAAAGTGGCAAAGAATCAAAAAAGTGGCAAGTTTGAACTTACCGTAACCATAAATAGCAAACCAAGCTGTGTAACTCATACATACATATGTGTGGCTGGATGGACAGACAGACAGATGAACAGATAGATAGATAGATAGATAGATAGATAGATAGATAGATAGATAGAATTCTGTTATTGTTATTATTGTTGTATTTTAGGTAGACACAAAATAGACCTATTCCTATTCTATTTGTAATTGCTTTTCTTCATTCCATTTTGGACTATAGAAACATATTTTAAGTGACAATATTTACACACATTTACGTTTTGGCTAAATGGCAAATGACTAAAACTTCAACAAACATTAGCGCTTAGTAATTGTTTCTCCACAAACGGCTCAGCTCTCTAAATTAAAACTAAATTTTAAAGAGGCTCACCTTATCGTCTCTGAAAGCAGGTGTGCTGGTAGTTTCCTTCAGAATTTAACAGGAATTTGCTTTAGTCCACTAGTGGGGGGAAAAATGACCCAAAACGTTTGAGTGCTGTCAACAAGATAAATCCCAGTATGCAAAGTTTCTCCCCTGTTAATGCCTTGGAGTTCCCTCACAGGTTACTGACCCCAACTAAGCCCTTTAAAAAGTTTTGTACGTCGGGTTTTTGCTGTTGTTTCTTTTTCTTTCTTTTTCTTTTTTTACACTTTCTATCAACCGAAACCACCCGCCTCAGCTATCAATATAAAGTGCGCCACCATCTGAAAGACTAGATACAACGAAAAGGGATCTGGGTGACTTTACTGGAAGTTTTTTCGAGCTAAGTAGTCGTCCTGTTAGGGGGAGAGGAGGAGGGGCGTGCGTGACGTACTGATCGGACTTGCGTTCTTTTTGCATTCGCGACTATTTGTCAAGTGAATTCACTTCAACTATGGGGACCTGAGTTTTATGGGCCAGTTCATTCGTAGATTAGGTCTTTGTGTAAGTAATATTATACAATGTGAAATTTCTGTAAGATTTTTTGCCCCAAAAATATGGTTCTACCAGCACACAAAACTCCAGAGTTACATTAATTACTACATTTTTTCCTCTGTTGGTTTGGCTCATTTCTTTAAACAGAAATGACAATGTCTATATAAAATGTACAAATCTCCACGCCGCCTTCCAAGTGTTCACAACAGAATCTAATTTCTCATTGATTTGATCGAACTGCAAATGTACGAGTAGCCTGCAATTAGCACAATGAGCACACCGACAGCACATTTTCAAAATAAATATAAATTTCTGATCTAAATGAATGAATTTATTCTCAGTTCAATGGTTGTGCTCTCTAAAACATATGTGCATGATTTCATTGTGTAAGTCATCATATGCACAGTTGTTAAAATTAGTCAAGAACTTTACACCATGAACATCATCTATGAATTTCTAGGAACATTGGATAAAGGTTGATGGAATGGAGCTACTTCTTTTTTTAAATCAGATAATTACCCCCGCCGCACACATACACACGCATGCACACAGTTTTATACATTATTGCATTCTGTTAGTTAGTGATGAAACATCTAAGCATTTTGACTTGCACTGAATTACACAATGCCAAAGGGATGATGCATTTTGCGGGTACTAATATATGTGAGAAAGGAATTTGGTTTTGACACATGGGGGAATGCTTTGACATAGATATAAGCTTTTGCAGATAATCAGTGATGTTGTACCAAACCATCCAGGTTTTTGAGGGGGCAAAAGCACAGAGTGAATGCAAATATGCCAAAGCAGTTGAGAAGACCCTTTGCAATTTTGGTGGTACTGACGACTCACAGTATATTTGAAAGGGATCTAGTTTGAAGCATGTGTTAACAGTTTTGGGAGCAACATGAGCTTTTACCAATTAGTTGTACTGTCAAGCAGACCTGTAAAACTGTTTGGCCGAATGACGATTTAGTTTTAAGAATGTCATTTCAGTTTCAAGAAACAAGACAAACCAATGAGAAAAACTGTAAGACATCACATAGGGTGGCCATAAATGACAGAAAAGCAAATGTGTTTCCCCAATAATTCGGTGGTGTAGTCAGTTCAAAGTGTGGGGGCTCAAAGCATCGGCCTCTCCCAACTGAGTCACCGTGAAAGGCACGGGTTTATCCCACTTGGACTGTCACAGTTACGACTGCAAAGCATTCCAGGCAAAACAACAAAGACGACTGATTCCGATAAATTGTTTGTTGTTCTGGTTCATCACAACACATTTTGACGTCTAAGAAACATCCATCTGTCCACCCATTGTCTAATCTGCTTACCCTCCCATGGGCCGTGGGCGCACTGGAGCCTCAATCATTCCTTCATCATATCCTTTATTTATAAAATAATAATAATAATAAGGTCGGCCGCCAATGGTTAGCACGTCGGCTTCACTGTGCAGAGGTACCGGGTTCAATTTCAGCTCCGGCCTCCCTGTGTGGTTTGCATGTTCTCCCCGGGCCTGCATGGGTTTTTTTCCGGGTACTCCGGTTTCCTCCCACATTCCAAAAACATGCACGGCAGGCTGATTGAACACTCCAAATTGTCCCTCCGTGTGGGTGTGAGCGCGGATGGTTGTTTGTCTGTGTGTGCCCTGTGATGGGCTGCAACCGGTTCAGGGTGTCCCCCGCCTACTGCCCGAACACGGCTGTGATGGGCTCCAGCAACCCCTGCGACACTGGTTAGGATGAATGAATCAATTATTACATCATATTATAATATGCATTACATGTCATTTACCAACTATAATTTGTCATACGCTGTCACATTTTAGAACAAAACATTAGGAAAGGGGGCAAATGATTTGATTTGCAAATGACCAAGTTTTGGTAGTCGAGCAGATCCTGGCAAGCAGGCAAACCATGGCGCATTTACAGAGACTGTATTTTGCGCCATAGTGGTGTGAACACAGCTCACTTAATTTGCCGCCAATCAAAGCGGCTCCTCTCAGTCTGTTAAATGCATCATGTGAGAGGCTCAATAGTCATTTAAATGGTGAAAGAATAAAATGATTTGCTGTGTCCTGCGGTAGGTTGAGCGGATCGGAAGATGGATGGATGGATAATAATAATAATAAAGTAATATCTTGTGTTCAAAGCATTTCATTCATTTCACCTAATAACTTGCTGGAACACAACAGTGTACTTTTCCTGGTCAGAGGTCAGAAAAGTCCAACTTACCACCTACCTCGAATGTAACATTAGTACCACTTGATGACTTGGGAGGCCTCTACTTCACTGCCTTTTTTTTCCCAAACCTTAAAGGGATCATCAGGCGTGATGGCCCATTTTTCACTAATAAGCTCAATTTATGAATGTGTTTTATCAGGAAAATAATATCAGCTTGCATTTTCAATGTTGTCAATTTAATTTGGAGAAGTCTATAAAAAACAATACAATTAAGGCTTTGAAACCGTCTAGTGGAAATGTGCATATGGCCACGCCCCCCCCCCCCCCCCATCTCCCTTCATATCTTGGTGTGAGCCACAACAGGACCTGGAGACTATTTGTCTATACAAAATAATTGTAAAGGGTAACAGTGTGAATAAATAAACTGTGATAAATCTGCTCCATAATGTATGTGGACAATTTTACTTCGGCCCACTTCAACCTCTGAAAATGTCACAAAAACGATCGCAAATCTGCAGACTACTTGCAGCTTAGATGCCATTTCTTTCATGTCTGTCTATTTTCTTTCACGAGTGACCGAGATACACAAAAGCAATGAAATCCGAGAGGCTTTTCATAAACTGTTAAATTAAAATCAACTTGGAAATGTTGACAAGTCATCCTAACCAGTCGACCACCGTGCGGCCCAAGTGACCACAGAACGTGTCAAATACAGCCAACAATACATATAACAAATAATGCTAGCCTCTCTGCTATGAGTAGACAGGCTGAGGTGGAAAAAAAAAGGTCAGACAGATGACCATGAATCACCCACACTGGAATTTAAGAACAATAAATATGGGACGGTACTGCAAAACAGCAAAAGGAAACGATCAATACTTAGATGATAATGGAAAAACTATTTATTCATAGGTGTAAGTTTACAGAATGTCAACCACTGTTTTGGGGTTATTGGAAGGAAATCTAAAGTTTCAGAAGGACATTGAGGAGGATTAAAACAAACCAAGCCTCAATGGTATATGATAAGAAGATTTAAATGTTCTGATTAGACCTCTTTTTTATTTTATTCATTGGTTTCGTGATAATTATTTGTCATTAGTCTTAATTTGAATGTATTTAGTTTCAAGTTAATGTTCTTGTCATGCACAGTTTGGTATATTTTGAGTTTGTGCTAAATTTTATGTTTTTATGAATAAGTGCTTGGTTTTGATTAATAAAGAGACAAAAAAAGGTTTGGATGAATTAGGCTGCTGTTTTCTAAAATGCATTTGGTCACATGAAGAAAATAAAAAGACTTTACTGCAAACCTTAGAAACAGGTGGATGCTTCGACGAAATAACAGCCCCAAACAGAAGAGACACTCAGCAAACTAAAATAAGAAAGGAGTAACAGGAACTGATGATTAGCTGTTAAATTTAAAGTCCTGTGTCCCTGTATTATGTATTAATGTCACAGTCAGGGCATTATGTCCGGAAAGAGCCAATTAAACAAGCAGTGAGAGAACAGGGTCTTGTTGATGTTAATTCTCAAGTTCCCAAATTGTGATAAGGCCTAACCAACAGATACGGAGCAGGAGTGAGGATGAAAACCAGAAGGACAGTGACTCCCAACAAGAGGATACTTGTTTACAAGATGGTTTTGGACATCAAGACTTCATTCTCAGCATTCTCAGTATTCAACATTCCTTTTTATTTTACCTCCTGTTTAAGGGCGGATGCTTACAGTTATTGTAGAAGAATGCAGCTTTTCACTCTGTATTATATTTTAAGAGAGAAAATGGATTGAACAGTTTCGTGACACATGAGGTTTGTTAAGGAAGTAGCCATATACAAGTACCACTGATCAAAACATTAATCTGAACATTATTCGAGATTTCGATTTTTATTCACTTTGCAGATGGAAGCAAGTTTCTGATTTCATGAAATACTCTTTACACTTTCTATTTTGCAGCACAGTTTTGCAGAGGACATAACACTGTATTGCACAATATAATTATATGAAAATAAACATTACTTACAACAAAATATATATATTTTAAAATGTTGGGTTCAATCAGGGGCAGAACTCCTTGGTGGCCAGGGCCACCATTGGATACTCTCCGGCCACCCTTCATGTCTCCAGGGAACATTTGATAAATGGGAGTCCTTTTCAAGCACTCTAATGACCAACAGGTGTGCAGCTGCCGGGGAGCCCTACAGTGCCACCTGTTGGTCCCAAATCAGTCTGTTCAGTCTGTCAAGTGGGTTGGCTGCAGGGATTTTAAAGGTCCAGCAGGTGGCAGTGGTCAGAGACACAGTATCAGCACAGTATCAACACAGTGTGTCATTGTGTCAACACGCCTCATGAGGCCTCATGGACCCATCACTAGCTAAAACCTCAATAATACAGAAACATGACCGAAACAAACCTGACAGGTTTGCTGATCAGGCGCCGACAGCGATGGCAGCCTCGGTCACACGCTCCCTAGTATTATCCCTGTTTTTGTCATTTTCGTTTGTTTTTGGCGACCCTGAGCGGCTTACTTACACGAGGGAAAAGTTGCTGCGCATTGGGGAGTCTACGCTCGGTCTTTTTTCACCAGCACACGAAAATCCACAAGGTTTTTCGGAGCTAATCGCGAGCGGAGCGGCTGCGCTGTACGGAGCATGGAAACGCCGCCGGAGGAGGGGGAAGCGAGCCGGCGTGCTCGTCAAGCTCCGGCAGCGTGGATTTCGAACCCCGCTCCCATCGATCCATCTTGCTAATCTACGATCTCTGCCAAACAAGATGGATGAACTTCTTCTCCTCACAAAGACCAACAAAACATTTGCACGTTCTGCTGCGCTCTGCTTCACTGAAACCTGGCTCAGTGACCACCATCCAGATCCCGCGCTACATCTACCCGGCTTCCGCCTTCTCCGAGCCGACCGCGACACGGAGCTATCAGGGAAATCGAAAGGTGGTGGGATTTGCTTCTATATCAACGAAGAATGGTGCACTGATGTCACGAAGCTCGACGCACACTGCAGCCCGGACCTGGAGTCGCTGTCTTTAAACTGCAAGCCATTCTACTCGCCACGTGAGTTCACCTCCTTTTTACTAGTCGGTGTTTACATTGCGCCACAAGCTAACGCTAACACGGCGATACAAACGCTAGCCGAACAAGTAAACAAACTCGAACTAAAATACCCAGAGTCACCCCTGATCATTTTGGGCGATTTTAATAGAGCACGTCTTAACCGTGAACTTCCCAGATATAAGCAGCACATCGACTGTTTCACCAGAGAAGGCAACACTCTAGACCACTGCTATACAACAATCAAAAATGCATACCGATCGGTCGCCCGTGCAGCATTGGGTCTTTCTGACCACAATTTAATCCACTTAATACCTACATACAGACAGAAACTCAAATGTGTTAAACCGGTTGTTAAGACTTTGAAAAAATGGACAGATGAAGCAAAGCTAGCTCTACAAGAATGCTTAGACTGCACTGATTGGGGCGTCTTTGAAACTTCAACGGGCACACTGGATGAATACACAGACACTGTAACATCATACATCAGTTTCTGTGAGGACATGTGTGTACCAACGAAGTCCTTCCGCTCTTTCAACAATAACAAGCCATGGTTTACTCCCAAACTCAGGCAACTCAGGAAAGAGAAAGAGGCCGCATTTAGAAGTGGAGATCGGGCACTGTACAAACATGCCCGAAACCAATTGACAAAGGAAATTAACATCGCAAAGAGAAGCTATGCAGAGAGGCTGAAAAAACAGTTCTCTGCTAACGACTCTGCATCTGTATGGAAGGGCCTGAAAGCAATCACTAACTATAGAATGCCACCCCCCCCAAACAGTGAACAATACGGGTCTTGCTAATGAACTAAACATGTTTTTCTGCCGATTTGAAAAGGACACGCCCATTTCCCACTCACACCCACCTCTACCAGAAACCACTCTACCTACCCCCCCCCACCCTCTTTTTCTCCACTACAGATCCACGAACAGGACGTGAGACGGCTCTTCAAGCAGCAAAAGATCAAGAAAGCTCCGGGGCCCGACAAAGTGTCCCCCTCCTGCCTGAAAGTCTGCGCTGACCAGCTGGCTCCGGTCTTCACACAGATCCCTGGACCTGTGTGAGGTCCCATCCTGCTTCAAACAGTCTACCATCATCCCAGTTCCCAAGAAATCGGCAACATCGGAACTGAACGACTATAGGCCTGTCGCCCTGACGTCTGTGGTCATGAAGTCCTTTGAACGCCTTGTGCTGAACCACCTAAAGAACGTCACTGGACCCCTACTGGACCCTCTCCAGTTTGCCTACCGGGCAAACAGGTCTGTGGAAGACGCAGTCAACATAGGTCTGCACTACATCCTCAAGCACCTCGACAGCACAGGGACCTACGCAAGGATTCTGTTTGTGGATTTCAGCTCTGCGTTCAACACCATCATCCCGGAACTCCTCACCCCCAAACTACTGAACCTCGGTGTGTCCCCTGCGATCTGCCAGTGGATCCTCAGCTTCCTGACGGGACGGACACAACAGGTGAGACTGGGAGCAACAACATCATCAATACGCACCACCAGCACTGGAGCCCCACAGGGATGCTTCCTCTCGCCACTGCTCTTCTCTCTCTACACAAACGATTGCACCTCAACAGATCCAGCTGTCAAACTCATAAAGTTCGCAGACGACACCACGGTCATCGGTCTCATCAAAGACGGCGACGAGTCTGCGTACCGCCAACAAGTGGAGCAGCTGGAGCTCTGGTGCGGCCGACACAACCTCGGGCTGAACACGCTCAAGACTGTAGAGATGATCTTGGACTTCAGGAAACATTCTTCTCCTCAGTTGCCCCTCACACTATCCAACTGCCCTGTGTCAACCGTCGAGACCTTCAAGTTCCTGGGAATCACAGTCTCCCAGGACATGAAGTGGGAAGTCAACACCATCTCTATCCTGAAAAGGGCCCGGCAGCGGATGTACTTCCTGAGGCTGCTGAGGAAGCATGGCCTGCCACAGGAGGTGCTACGACAGTTCTACACGGCAGTCATCGAATCAATCCTGTGTTCTTCCATCACGGTTTGGTTTGGGGCCGCCACAAAAAAGGACAAAATCCGACTTCAACGGACAGTTAGGACGGCGGAAAAAATCGTTGGCACCGCCCTACCCACTCTTGAGGACTTGCACACTGCAAGAATCAAGACAAGGGCACGGAAAATCCTCCTGGATCCCCCGCACCCTGCCCACCACCTTTTTCAGCCACTCCCCTCAGGCAGACGCTACAGATCCATGCGCACCAAATCCAGTAGACACTTAAACAGCTTCTTCCCTCTAGCCATTAACTCCTTAAACAGTCACTGACATAGTCACTCTTCTTGCACCACAAAATGGTACTACAAAACTACTGGTATACTCTAAAATGGTTCAATGATTTTGTTGTTTACGATGATACTAGTGCAGCGTGTTATACCGGAGACAAATTCCTTGTGTGTTCTACATGCTTGGCCAATAAAGATGATTCTGATTCTGATTCTGAGGAACAAACAGCAACAAACAAACATGACAGTAGCCAAGAGCAAACAGCAAAAATGACCTAACAATGAGTGGTTGGGCTGGGAGTCCTTTTAAAGCACTAATTACCTAATGACCAACAGGTGTGCAGCTGCAGGGGGAGCCCTAAAGTGCCACCTGTTGGTCCCAAACCGAATCATGACAGCGACTGGTTAGCACGCCCACCTCACAGTGCAGAGCTGCAGGGTTCGATACTACCTTCGGCTAGTGATGGGTCCAGCGACACCGATGCATTGACACATGCGCCGGGCTCACAGAGCAAACCACGTGTCGATGCATGTGCTGGCTCATTACGTCACGTGATTGACACGTGAACTGCGTTGACACAGTCCAGGCTTCTAATTGACACACCGGCTGCGTTGACACAGTCCAGGCTGCTAATTGACACATCGACTGTGTTGACACAGTCCAGGCTGCTAATTGACACATCGGCTGCGTTGACACAGTCCAGGCTGCTAATTGACTGCACCGGTGCAGTTTAGACCGCATCGGCTGCTTGGCACAGTACAGGCTGCGCCACTTAGTCCAGGGGGCGTCGACTCAGTGCAGAGGGCGTTGACGCAGCAAAAGCCCGCCCCACAGTGTTTATAAGGAAGTCGTTTGGCGACACAAAGCCACCTGCCGAAACAAGCCAGACCTTACTCACGCTCGCTTGTCGAAGTTCGTGTCAGTACAGACTTCGTGTTCGTGCCTTGCCGATTATGGAGCAGAGACGCAAATCATCCGCCGTGTGGGACCATTTTGATGTCCTGGAGAATAAGGTATTATTTATTTATTTATTCAAATCGCCTTCTGTGGCCGAGAGCCTCTCGGCGAGAGGCACTCGCCGAGTGCCTCTCAGATTATTGACATGTGTTGTACTATTCTAATCCGAATACATTTCAAGGTAACTCTTAGTTACTTCTTATTCACATTTCATTACAGGTGAAATGTCGAATTTGCCAAGTCGAATTGTCATACACCAACAGAAGCACCTCCACCATGCTGAGGCATTATCGGGCCAAGCATGAGAATGAAGTTCGCGATACACCCAGTATTACGCCAGGTATACAAACGTTCACTCATCTTTTCACGGTTGCTATGTTGATGATTTAATTGACGATCAGTAATTATTATTGGTTGACTCTCCCCTCCATGTTTGACAATCAAGGTTCCAGGAAGCGGCTGTACTGGAAGGACCAACACACTTCTTTCCCAAACCTCTCCCACCTCGCAAAGGAGTTCCTTTTGTACGCCAGCCTCATCCGTCCCTTGTGAGCGTGTGTTCTCCACAGCAGGAGAAATCGCTTGTAAAAGACGCAACAGGCTGAAGTTTAAAACATTGGAGCATCTTATTTTTCTCAATAAAAATTTGTGAAATAAAAGCCCACAAGCATCCTCATTCAAATGATCTTCACATTATTTGAACACATTGAATGTTGCAAAATGAATGCATGGATGTGAATGATATTGTATACACTTCATCATCAAATCGATGAATGACCTTATGAAAATGTTTTGGAACAGTTGTAGATGCAAAACTGTGCTGGCAGCTACATAATAGATAATAAAAGAAAAATATCCCAAACCATGGGGATCCTCCCAAAAACTAAGGATTTGCTGAATAAGAGATCCTTATACTTTTATTACTTCCATATTTGACCTATTGTGTGGGAATATGGGGAAATGCCAGTAAAACACCGTTTTAAAACTACAATACAAAGCAATCGGAACAATCACTGGCTCCAAATGGACGGAACCCACAAATCCACTGTTTATCAAATTAAACAATGAAATCTCATGACCTGAATGACTTCAAAATCGCCCAATTAATGTACAAAGCACACAATAACCTTTGCCAAAAGATCCAGAAGCTTTTTAAAATTCGAGAAAGTTGTCATAATTTAGGGGGTACTAATCTATACAAAAAAATCCAAAACACGAACGAACATCACACAAAGGAGTGTATGTGTAATAGGTGTAAATCTGTGGAATGATTCTGAAACGGACCAGTAAAATGAGGAACTCTCTTGCTGAGATTAAAAATGAATTCGAGAGTAGTACAAGACAACTACACAAATCAGAATTAAGCTGATAAATTCGATACACTCATGAAATATAGCAATACATCAGAAATACATTGATGAGATTATTTAATATCTTAATGAAATGTAGCATCCATTATGAATATGAGAAAATCGACATATACATGTGCTCTAAAGAGTATGTACTGTATATACAAACCTAATGTTGTAAAAATGTATTAGTACAGCATACATAATGGTAAAAGCATTTGTTGATATTTAGACTTTCTTTCCTATTTAGAACAATGATCAATTCATATATAAGAAGGGGTAGGACTCGGGGTAGGTTTTTTGCTTCTTTCTACTCCTTTGAACACATATTTGTGATGATTACTATTTTCTTTTCCTTTTTTTATATCTTACCTTCACCTTTTGCCAATTTATTACCGAATTGTATATTTTATATGTTCAATATACAAAACAATTAGTCAGTTCAGTCTGTTCAGTGGGTTGGCTGCAGGGATCTTGTAGGTCCAGCAGGTGGCAGTGGTCAGTGACACAGTATCAGCACAGTATCAACACAGTGTGTCAGTGTGTCGACACGCCTCATGAGGCCTCATGGACCCATCACTACCTTCGGCCTTCCTGTGTGGTGTTTGCATGTTCTCCCTGTGCCTGTATGGATTTTCTCCGTGTATCCTGGTTTCCTCCTACATTATAAAAACATGGATGGCAAGTTACAGGAATCCTCTAAATTGTCTCCAGGTGTGAGTGTGAGCACGGATGGTTGTTCGTCTATGTGTGCCCTGCGACTGGCTGGCAATCAGTTCAGGGTGTACGCCGCCTGCTGCCCAAAGTCAACTGTGATAGGCTCCAGCAAGCCGCGACACTCGTGACGATGGATGGATGGATTTTGTGGTTTTGAGAACTAACTCTGCTGTGTTTCCATATCCACACTGTCACATTACACCAGCCATGTCCAGCACCGGGCCTGGAGGGCCACTGTCCTGCCTGTTTTCCACCTCTCCCGGCTGCAACACACCTGATTCAGATGATGAGATCATCAGCCAGCTCTGAAGCCGCATTAGAACGACCCTGATTATTTGAATCAGGTGCGTTGCTCCTTGGAGAGCTGGAAAACAGGCAGGACAGCGGCCCTTGAGGACCGACTTTGGACACCCCTGCATTACACTGTAGCACATACATGCAATGAAAAGGCACCTTCCCTGCATGGGTAAGTGGCAGAACGCCCCGGCCCTCTGGAAGTAACTCTGAGCTCCAGCATGAACAGGCCAGCAAGTGTAAAAGTGTGTCCGGGAAAGAGGAGCCTTCCCCAGGTAAGTGGCAGCTTGCCCAGTCCCAATGGAAGTCATCCTGATCACCAGCAAAAATAGTGTATTCAATTTGGTCATCCTTCTAAACATGTGTTCAGACAACTGAGCTGCATACAGAATATAGATTCAAATACTTGAGAGGGAAGAAATTTCATCTGTGCTGTATGTTACACATCCAATACATTTGACAATAAAGTTGTATCCTATCCTATCCTATCCTATTAAATGGTATCCAAGAATCCTTAAATTGAGCATTGAGTGTCTATCCCTATCCTATCCCCACTGTCTTTGGGCAGAAGGCAGTGGACACCCTCAACTGGTTGCCAGACAATCCAAGAGAAATAGAAATTACAAAAACAAAGAAACAATAAATTAAAGGGCCTAATCGTTTCAATTCTGATCAGCTAAACGTTGCTTTTTTTCTTAGATTTGGTCTTGCTTGTATCCTGAGAGCATTGGGCAGGGATGGATACATGTGCATTTTATTTCATGAAACCCTGATTGTGAATGAAATGATACAAGATGACTTCTCTCTCGTCCATATTCATCGTGAAGCACGCCAAGCGAGGTATGAGCGCTCACGTCTAGTCTGCGCACACGTCATGTTATCGCTCCACCGTCGATGAGTCCTTGAGTTACCCTGGCCACCCGACCCAAATGTTTCGGAAATTCGCCCTGGGTTTCATTAAATCTCTAAATGTACAGTCCATGCAAATCATCGAGTGCCCCAAAAAGGTGCCTATGAACAAAATACATATAATAATGTGAATAGTAGTACCTGTCAACCTTTCGGGGCGCCAACTTGTATAAACTACCAAAAAAAATCCTTATAAAGAGCAAAAAATCATTATAACATACCAAAGCATTTTATATGTCAAAATAACGGCACTGAAAAAAAACCCACGAAATTTATCAATGATATTTATTGTAGATCTCCATAATGCAATGTCTGGCTAATGTCTAATCATCCTTCTACTTAGTGGCATTACTGTGTTCAGAGTTGTATTCCGAAAATAAAAGCATTCGAGTAGACAAGCACCATTCTGGGCAAACGCAAACGGAACTTCAGTACCTGTTGTTAGGGGGGAGACAAAAACCGGAAATTTTCAGAATCCGTCTGATTTGTGCGATACGGCCATATACGTCAGATTCATCACAAAATCCGTATGAACTATGGCAAAACCGTATGAGTTGACAGGTATGAGTAGAAGTAGTACGACAGATATTATTCACGAGAATGTACATGTGTTCATCCAACTCAAGGGGGCAGCATAGCTTTTTGAACGTGACATATCGTTGCACTCTATGAATTTGACGTTTTGCAGTGATAGCAGAGTGAGAAAACGTTTAAATTAATTTGGGTAACTATAAGAAATGCTGTCCAACTACAAAGAAAAAAACCGGATTTCCGTGAACGAAATAGACAAGATTTGTTCTTGTCGGTGTGTGCAGCGTTTCTGAAACGGAAAATAATGAAAATAACTACCAGTAAGCAGCCACTTTAAGCCAGCTCAACCTGTTTTTTTTTTCTCCACTGCAGAATTGTTTCTTTTAAATCGGAGACTTGACTTTCTCACAGTCAGAAGATGATGAATTTGTTTGACATACAGCAATTTATTGTTTCAAGCTATTCATTATAGTACCAGCTTTAGAAAGAATTTTGGATTCATTTCTGAAGCAGTGTAGTTATCATCAGTCAATAGGTGTCCTACTGGAAAGCTTTAATTGAAGGTTAGTTATTTTTTTTCTACCTTTTCTTCCTAATCTTGAACAGTTTTGTATGAAATTAGGCTGGAAAGCTCGTCTTTGAAAATATCAATGGAATTCACTTCAGTTAGAAATAAACATTTTTGTGTATGTGTATAGTTCCTCTTGAAGACCAGAAACCAATTTTAGTAAAAGGGGAAATGCATCAATAAGACCAGTTCTATAAGCAGCGGGGAAAGAAGTGGTCAACAATGAGTTTTCAGGGTTCTACCGGCCATAACACACTGTTGTTGAAACACCCAGGAGTGAGTCCAGAAAGCAAAAATAAATAAATAAATCTCATATCAGTAGGCTGTGTTTTATTTTGCTGTCTGCTACCAAGATGATAATGCAAATGAAAATCTGTTCTTGGCTGCCTTGAGTAAAAGTTAGCAAAATAGATGAAATACAGTAAAGGGTAGTCCAGAGTGTAGTCTGCCTTTCGCCCAAAGTCCGCCTGGATAGGCTCCAGCACCCCGCGACCCTAAACAGAATGAGTACGGGTAATATTGAAAATGGATGGCTGCGTGGGTGAACAATACAGTCTAATAGACCATTGTGGTAACACATTTAGTTTCACTTTTGCATTTTTTCATAATTACGTTGTTGAAGATGATGTTTCTTAATTATTGCATGACATGACAAAATAATACTGTCTGTTGTTGACATTATAACCTGAAGTTACCATGTCTGTTTGAACAGATTAAAAGAAAAATACACAAAGGATGAGGAAGAACATGAACGTGTTGCTACTGATCTTGATCCACATCTTCACACCCTCATCGGGTATGGGTTTATTTTTACTTGTTTTTTTAACCCTAACGCTCCAGTTTTTACAGTGTTATGAAAAGGCATTTGCCTCTTTCTGATTTCTTATGGCTTTGCATGTTTGTCACACTTAAATATTTCCCATCCTCGAACTAATTTAAATATTTGTCAAAGAAAAAAAAAACAAAAATCGAACACAAATAGGATTTCTAATTATAAGTATTTTTAAATTTTATATATATATATATATATATAAAATTTTCAAGGTTGAAAAAAAAAACAAGCCAAATGGCCCTCTGTGAAAAAATGATTGCCACCAAAACTTAAAAACTTTTTTGGTTGTTTTTTTTTTTTTAATCACTGCCATTGAATCTTTCCCATCTGTGTGGAGATAATTTGGGACACTCTTCATTCCGGAATTGCAAGACAGCAAGTCATCCAGGTCCTGAATTGGCAAGCAGCCTCAGACCACCACACTACCACCACCATGTTTGACTGTTGATCTGATTTTCTTTTTCTCAAATGCTGTGTTACGTTTACACCAGACTTAATGAGATGCAGACCTTCCAAAAAGCTCAACTTTCATTTTGTCACTCCATAGAATATTCTCTTCCACATCTTATAATTCATACTTGTTTTGCAAAACTAAGGCTGCCATTAATGTTCAATTGATCAGCCCTGGTTTTCGCCTTGGAACTAAGCCTTGGATGACATTTTTGCACAGTCTCCTCCTCATTGTTGAGTCATGAACACTCACCTGAGGCGAGGGAGGCCTACGGTTCTTTAGTTGTCATGGATTCTTTTATGACTTGGCTGAGTCGTTAGCTGTGTCAGGCTAATTTCTGTTGGCTGGCCACTCCTGGAAAGGTTCACGACTGTTTCAAGGTTTCTCAATTTGTGGACTATGGCTCTCACTGTGATTCACCGCAGTCCTAAAGCTTTAGTGATTTCTTTGTAACATTTTCAAGATGTGATGATATTGGTTACTTTATTTCTCTTCTGTTCCTGAATTTCCTTGGATCAGGGCATTTTTTTGCTTTTCTGCTCACCTGCAGTATTTTCTCCAGATTCTCTGAACCCTTTGATGATATTGTGGACCATAAATGAGGGAATCCCCATATTCCTTGCAATTGTACATTGGTGAAAATTGCTCTTAAACTGCTCGACTATGTCCTCATGCAGTTGCCCATAAAGAGGTGAACACATCTTCCTGGTAAATGACTGAAAAGTTCAGGAGAGCTCCATATATAGCCAATAAAGGCAGCCAAGGGTTCTGAGTTAGCCTGTTCACGTGTGGGATGTTCCAAACAGTTGTTTGATGAGCACTTCTCAACCTCAGTCTTTTTTGCCACCTGTCCCAGCTTTATTGGAACATATTGCAGCCATAAAATGTTCATGATTATTTGCTCAAAACAAATTTTAAAAATTGTCTTTCTAGTGTATTAAATCAAAAACAGGTTCAACATGATTGGCAAATCACTGTACTCTGTTTTGGTTTCGGTTTAAAACAACGTCCCAACTACATTGGAGTTGGGTTTGTCAAAGGGATTGCATACTTTTTCATGACTGTACATATTTAATTACATTTTTCATTTGTCAATATACCATGTCATTTCATGACAAAGCATCACTTTAAATTTTTACGTACAATGTGCATTAGCTGAGATTCGGTATATGTATTTCTTCCACATCTTGCAGCACAAAACACAACCGCGGTATCTACAAATACAACAACAGAGATCTTGACACGGCCAGTGGATGTCTCTGTGTTTGTGGGGGACCCCGCCGTGTTTACCTGTGCTGTGCCTGAAACATCTCCTGTTGTCACCTTCACCTTGTTCGGTGGTCATGGCAGTTACAGCCTCACCTGCCCTGGTGGACATGTGGAAGATATCCCCCAGGTCAGATAGCAACTAGAAACCTTGTTTCGCCGTTAAGAAGCACTAATAATCTTTTGTGTTTTCACATTTCGTTTCATGTAGCCTAAAATGCAAAAAAGCAAAAATGTTAGTGTCTTACATGGCCAATGATCAGTGGTTGTGCCGATTCTGATGCTTCTAAATATTTTCAGTTGAAGGCAGGGGTGGTTTTTAAAATGTAATCACACATCAATCACAGATGGATCTTGCTTCTTCACAGATTTTGATACTGTTTGATTCCCCATCAGTGACGATTGTCAGAGGGGTGTTGCTCCCTCTCAGGTGGATGCTCAAGATCCCCACCTTGTCAGCAACACCCATAGCATGCGATGGTATACATCCAATAACAACATTTTTAGCCACATTATTTTTTTAATTGTTTTTGCTGGTTAGGAAGTGTGCGGACCCTCCAGCAGCACTGCTAAAAAATTGTGGCCTTCTCCATCAGGTGCCAATCAAAAGGCAAACCATTAATCCAATGAAGATCCTATTGCAGCTAATGGGATCTTCATTAAAGGACAATCAAGGTTCACCTTTGCAACAAAAGCAACGGATCTAATTTTGTGTATGGCTGTCATAATTCAACTTCAACCTTCAAAATTAAGAATTTCAATAATGTGATGTTCAGTAATGTTATGCCCTCATCTGTGTCCTTAGGCTCTTTATGGAAGTTGTCAGATAAAAAAAGGACAGTCAGTGGCTGCGTGGACCTTCAAAGGAACTTCGAAATCAGACAATAACACAAGAGTTGTTTGTCAGTTACCAAATGGTTTTGACTCTTCCACTGCCACTCTACGTATCTATGGTGAGGACAACCATGTCATCCATCCATCCATTCATCCATTCATTCCCAGTTGGCTTTGGGCACCAGGCGAAGTAGACCTTCTACTGGTTGCCAGCCACTCACTGAGCAGATATAGAAAAACAACCATTCACACTCACGTTCACCCCTACTGGCAATTTAGAGTGTTCCGTTTATCTAAGAAAAGAAGGCAAAGTGGGTCCCAGAAAACAAACTCACGCAAGCACAGAGAGCACCTGCAAACACCTCCATGGAATGCCTGAATTCAATCACCCAACCTCAGAAATATTAGGCAGCTAACCATATCATGCCACCATGAGCTAAGTGCTCATGGTGACGCATCATATCACATTTTAACCATTCACAAAAGCTAAATCTTGAAGACTAAATTATGCAATTGTTGGAAAAGAAGGGCATTTCGATGATAGATGAAGTAGGTCATACTTTACAAGAAATCTTCCATTTTATTCCTTCAACTGTTCCCCACTAATGTCTGATATCTTCACTCTTAGATAATGGCAGTTACATGGCCATCCTCATTGGCTGCGCTATTGGGGGCTTCTTTGGCATCATCCTCGTATTTGCTTTGTCTTACACATTACTGAAGAGATCCGAGGCCTGCCAGAAATGTTTCCGTAAGTAGAGGCTCAAATCCAAATATGCTCCGACACGTTCTCTTTATCAGGAACTATGCTGAACAAGTAGCTTAGACTCCTTGATTAGAAGTTATTGAAGTTGGGATGTTTTTTTTTATCCCCGCAGGGCCCAAGGAAGATGAAGATGATACATTCGCAATTATATCCAAGGATTTTGCAAAGCAGAAGAATTAATGTCATGTTTTTCCCCAATAACAAATGATGAATCAAATCAAAATTAAAATCAAGAATCTGCTCAGGTGCCAATGTGACCTACAAATAAAAAAGGCTTAAAAAAATATCTATGATAGCAACAACAACAGAAAAAAAATAATGGTCAACATTTTTCTTCAGGGGCTTCAATGACAGTGATTAAAACCACATACTAATGTAATCATCAGTTCAAATTCATGGAACATTGAGGTTTTGAACATGAAGCACTGAAGGGTTGCGTTTATATGTGAGGCATTCCTTGAAGGTGAAAATTTGCAGTGTTTCCTAATCCCTCGTAGAAAAATGTTTTGTTTAAAATAAACAATGAACTAAAATATCAAATTTTGAGTGTTTATTTAAACCTTGAATTGCAATGTGAAGTCTTTCCATTTTGTAATGAAATCCAAAATATATATTTAAAACCTAAGTTTCATCCATGTTGGGCACAATTTTATTTACATTGTTTTGGTCAATCTCAGCGGTTCCCGATTACCGGTAAGTTAATTTGTTTTTTTTTTTCTTTTATTAATGAATTGTTTTCGAAAAGCATTCTTTTATGGGCTTGTCAAATTTAGGCCACTAAAAACAGATTGAGATAACTTATAAGTGCATACTGCGTGCGTGTGGTACTGACTGTAATTAACAGACTGAAAGTTGTTTGTACAGCTCAGACGTGAAGAGCTCAATGTAAATGTAATAGCTGAGTATTGTGTTGGATTAGTGTTTCCCCTAGTGGTGATCAAACTTCATGCTTTGTTGCTTTTTTTTAGTTGTTGTTGTTTTCTTTGGGGGTGTCCAATTCAATCAATAAAAATCTAAACACAGAGGAGCACTGATTGGAGGCATCTTTCAACACACTTTTTGTTAAGCCATTAAAAGTTTAATGAAATAAAATTCACTTATATTAAAAAGAGAGAGATAGAGAGAAAGAAAAGCAACTAAAAGTGCTCAGTGCAATAATGGACTGCCCCCTTGATGTCAAAATCAAAAGAACTTAATGTGTGCCTTTTTTGTGTGCATTTTCGCTCTTCACACTAAAATGACACACTCTAGCTTTCAGTGGCTCAATTCACAATGTGTGTGAATTGGCAAAATGTGACCAGAAGGAACCAAAACAGAAAGCAATCAAGAATCAAGAAAAAGGTGCCAGGCTAAAAGGTAATAATTTGCAGTATGCAGTGTGGCCGCCTGCTGGAGCCTATCCCAGCAGGCTTCATCCAAGACACACTGGACTGCATGCCAGCCTATCACAGGGTGTGCCATGCACAAAGACAAACTATTATTTTTGCACTCACATCACACGTAAGGATAATTTATAGTCTTCAATTAACCTACCATGCATGTTTTGGAATGTGTGTGGAGGTTGGCGTACCCAGAAAAAAAGCCACGTAAACACATGAAGAACATGCAAACTCCACACAGGAAGACCTCTTGTGAACCCATGAGCTCTGAACTTTGATGTGGTCTTGCAAACAAGATTTTTTTTTTGCAATAACACATTTATTAATATTTCATGGCATATGTATAGTTTTTTTTTATCGTATAACATACAGTCACACTGTGACTACTAAGCGAACTAAATTTCCCACAGCACTGATTGGACAAGCAATGTAATGTGATCATATGCAGCTAGTGATGGCCATGGCAGAGCCTCCGTCGAACCCCTGAGACCGATTCACCGAACTGCTAGGACTCGATCGAACCCAGGTTAAGACAACTGTTTTAAGGGTAATATATAATCACACCGGTTGATTTGAAATTAGCAGTTCTAATGTTGCAGCTCAGAAAAAAGAAGCGCTGTAGTGTTGTTGTTTTTTAAACGTAGACTTTATTCATGCTTATAGCAGGCTCAACAAATACAGGTGCGTCTCTGTGCCTGCTCTTCAGCTGTTCGACTCGAGAGGCGTTCAAAGACCGCCCCCGAAAAACGTGAATTAACTAACTTCACTGACACAAGAAAAAGCAAAAATAATGCACCAAAACAGAAAATCAGGTGAGGAAATCACAAAATAAATTCTATGGGGGAGGGGGGGGGGGGTTATGAACAGACAACAAAGTAATAAATAACAAACAGTTCTGAGACAGTCCAGTCTCCTACACTAAGAAATGGACAATGAAGAAAAATGCAGTCACTCTTATTAGATTTTTAAAACTTTTTTAATCCATCATTCGTGTTGTGACACCTGTGTCAGATATACAAATGCACATCAGCAGGAGAGAATTCTCTCTCAGCTTTTAGTTTATACAGCAGAGGTAGCGTGCAGCAATGTGTTGGTTCAGCTGCTTCCTTAAAATGTCTTTGTTTCATGTATCTACACGAATAAGAGTTGATCTCTATATTACAAAGAATTTTCAACTGTTGATCGACTGGGTTTCACACATTAGTTAATTTGTTCTAAGCCCTCGAGTTCCACTGTTTAGAGACAAACACACGAAATACCACCATAACAGTGCAACTTCTGTGACTGTGTGTGTGTGTGTGTGTGTGTGTGTGTTGGGGTGTTGGGGGGGGCAAGCCTGTGTCATTATCTTAAAAAACAGAGGAAACATGACAAGTCCAACCAGATGGCAGTACAACTCACCAGGGAGTTCATTAGTTACACCTGTGAAATCCATTGTTTTTAAGGAACAAAGGTAGTTATGATAAATTATCTTGATTGATACACATTATTTCATATATTGTATATATATATTGTATATATATATATATATATTGTATTTAATTGAAAGATGTTTGTTGTTTTTTTTTCTTTCTACATACATTCTTGCTGCTGGAGGCTGTAAATTTCCCCAGTGTGGGACGAATAAAGGATATCTTATCTTATTTAGTAATAACATAAGTGAATTTTTAATACAGGAGTGGCTCTCAAAAATTTTAAATCGAGTACCACATCAATAACAATACTTTCCTCTCCATTTACCGTAATAAAATCCAGCGTTAAAATACCATAATCTAGTAGGCTGAAGTGTTTATCAAAAATGACGCAGAGGTTTTATTATTAAATGTTGTAGTTGTAATTGAAAGTCATTGTTGTGAGGCGTACGTGCTAACCAGTCGACCGCCGTGCTGCCCAGACGAATAATAAGTCACTCATAATGCCTCAAGTCAATGTCAATGAGAATGCTATGGAAAGTGAGATGTCAGTGCCACTGTCAGGAACCTAACTATTTATTATATTCGTTTTTGTAATTTTTTATCAGGGGCAGACTCGCTTGCTCAGAACAATAAGGCAATTTGGTGATAACAGCAGTGATAACATTCCTGTAGATGTTCATACTCCACTCCAAGCCTTTCTAAAAATGTGATATGAAATTTTGCAAATATTTCTCAACTTCTCTCAATTTATATCTGCAATTGTAGATTGCAGTTTTAGGGTTAAGAAAATGTCGGGAAAACGAAAACCAGCAACACAATTGTTATTTTCGTACAATGGGAGCCACATATTCATGATATGTCATTCATAAATTTACCGCTTCGCCAATTTATTTCTTTATGTAACCCATCTCCCTTTAATCGCAGAAACCCACTGCTTATTCACATTTTTTTAACCTCATCTCCCACTTATTCACATTAAACCAGTTTTTTTTTTCCTTCGTGGCAATTGTAATATGCAAATCAAACAAATGCAAACACCGCAATGTATTAAATCCACTTGCGGGATCTGTTCAGCTGTGAGTATTGAATATTAGTGTTTAACATCACGTGCTTCAACAGTTATTACACAATGTGATGCGCTGATGTTTATGGGAAAACACGACCAATGGCCTTCAGGTACAAACGAGTCACACAGATACAAATGCACATACACAATAGTTTATACTCTAAACATAGAGGAGGAGCCGGCGCAACAAATCAGATGAAACTGAAAATAGAGACTTTTGTCTAGGCTGAGGTGTGCAACATTCACACACTCTTTTGCGTCTCGGTCCTCATCTGTTCAGGTAAGCCAAGGTACGGACGAGATCGGTATGATCGGGGTCTGGGTCAAGTATATGGTAAAAATCCTAATTTCAATTTTGTTTCAAGGTTTATTGTTAGCGCATTGTTTGGACTGAAAAGAAAAATCAATAGATGATGATGAACCTTTAAATGAATGTTAACATAAACAAATGTTTTAAATTAAGAATAGGAGTTGGCGTTGATCACTTTCATGAGACTTGAAAGTCGGATATCTGTGTGGCCTTCCCCAATGTCATGCTACCTGATAGTCACGGTGACCTCTGGACAGAGGTCATGATGGAAGATGACGAAGAAAAGATGCAAAACAAGCGGTCTTTGTGCTGTATTTTGATTCTACGACCATTCCTTGAAATCTTGGAGATCAACAAGTAGTGCAGGTTGCAGAACAGAACAGAAAAATGCTTTGGCTAACTCTACGATCCTCCTTGCTTTTTTTATTTTTAAGTTTATCTTGCTTCTACTTCTTGAACTAATGTACTTAAGGACCATATACGTAATTTACAAGGTCAATCGAAGGTGAGCTTCAAAATAAACACATTTCTCTCACACTTCAAAAAGGTTCTAAATGCTTACTCTACAATAGGAATGGGAAATAACAGCCCAAACTATTTGGGTTTTTTTCTCAGAATTATTATTATTTATTTTTTTGGGTGGGTGTAAAAGGAAGACTCATGATGATGTTAGGCCCTGTGTTTTGTGTTTCTTTTTACTTTGAGAGGTGGAATGAAAGTTGAGTGGAAACTTTGCTGTTTGTTAACCAAACACATGAAATTCATCCCTGCTGAGGGGATTCTGACCTCTCACACGGCAAGGACATGCCTCCTGAGGAGAGGGAGAAGAGTCAGTGTGTGCGTGTGCGTGTGTGTGTGTGTGTGTGTGTGTGTGTGTCCGCGTTTGTGCATGCACATGTACAAACCAGGGGCAAAGTCGTGAGACCAAAATTGTGTGTCCTTCTCAGTTTCACAGTTATATTATCTTTCTCCTCGTTCATGTCTGTCTTAACAGTGTTGAAAATGGGACATCTCACACTCGTGGCTGTGATAGCAGGTATAATGTAAAATACATCTTAAAGTATCTCTATGATCTATACCATCTCATTTAATTTTCTCTCACGGGATTATTAAAGCGTATCTTTCTAGCTCTTACAAGAAATATTTTTTAATAATGATAATAATTTTGAAAGCTGCAGAGCTCGTTAGCTGTAGGCTAGCGAAGTCATTCCCCAATAAGTATTTCCTCTGTTTTCTCCTCTTCTAGTGCTCTTCACTCTCTTCACTGAAACTGAAGCAAGTAAGGCAAAAACTCCCTGTCTGTTTCGGTTCGTTTCTCAAGCTGTTTCTGTGGACAAACTAGTTTGTGGAGAAACTTAACGCTGCTGTAAACCTGAATTGTGCTGAAGTTGACCCATTTTGAAGTTTTTAAATCTTCAGATTTTTTTTTTTTTTGGGGGGGGGGGACTTGTTTCATGTTCCAAAGAAACAAAGATAACAGGAAGGTTAAAAGTTTTTGTGGGTCAATGACAATGAGATGAAAAGTGAATTACTCATTTATGTGATTGTTTCTTTTCTTTTGCTAACACTCTCGAGCCTTTGTGTGGAAAAAAAGTTTAATTCAGTATAATTTTGTAAGTGACTGTTTTCTTTCTCTCCTCTTCTTCTGTTTGCTTTCTAGGTGCATTTGTTTATAGTAAGTATGCATCCTCAATTCCATCTATTAAAAGGCCTCATATAAAGTATTGTTTCTATTGTTTGTCAATTTTGGAAAAAGATGTCCATGGTGTTGTACATATCATCAGTAAAAGCAAATATACCTATGTTTATTGAACTACATGTGATGAGTGAACATGTTTTTGCTTTTTTTTTAAATACAGCAAAATGGAACTGATATGAATCCTTTAAACCTGGAAAATTGTTCTTTTTTGACAGACTATGAAAGGCTTCGAATCGCAGGTCTGATCTGTTCAGGCCTTTTATTCATCGGAGGAATCGGTGTTTTGCTATGTAAGTGCCACACGGTCAAACTATCATTTAACCACTGTAATATGTTGAAAGGATGAAGCATTCTTAAAGTGAATGACCAAAACTTCTAACAGATAACAAAAGTTGCATTCTTGACACGTGCCTATATTTTAATATCACCTGAATTGATTTCATTCCGGCATGTTGACAAAATCTCAAAAGCATCCATTTGGAACTTTTGGTGATACTCTCACCTTTAATTGTATTATTTTATTTAAAGTTGTGAGCTTTTATAAAGACAATTGCATTTGTGTGAAAGTTTCACTCTGCAGATGTGTCTCAGTATTCACACAATAATCTGTGGTTTTCCTTCACAGATAACAAGTGCTCCGGGCGCTCCAAGTAAGATGACTCCTTTCATTTTTACCCCCCACTAGTCAGTGAATGTGCAACCCCGCAAGCCACTTGTCCGTTTTCTTCCTGAACCAGCGTGCTAACTGCTGCTCAACCTCCTTTTTGACCTCCCGTTGCAGGAAAGTGGAAGATGACAGCAGTGAAATCTGATATGGAACAAGATAAACCGGTTTCCACGTGGGAGAAAGAAGAACAAACAGGAGAGGGGTGGAGATTGGAGAAGACTATTTTAGGTTGATCTGCACATTTCTGGGTGAAAAAAAAATATATAGATATATATATTTGGTAAAGAAGTCTTACCTTGTATTGTTTGTCTAAGGTGCTTACAGAAGTTCCGAGTACTGCAAAATGCAATAAGATCCGTAATGACAGTTGCTCACATGTACAGTACATATTGCATGAATTGGAATTTTTTAAGAGCCTGTTCGCTGTGGTCAAACATTTCAAGAAGAGAAAGTATGTATCCAGTGAAATTAAATAAAATGTGCTTTTAAAAATGGATCTGATAGACACTTCTTAAGTTTGATACGTGTGGCATTAGCATACGGCTTACAACATGAAATCTTTGTCACTAATGTGGGTGGATATCCGTATTATATCCCATAGTGGAGTGAATCAACTCGGGCAGAGAATTTTCGACATGTTTGCTCATGTTAAGCAAACGTTAAAGCGACACTCCCCCTCCGGACTCGTAACCCTGAGCCAGGATCAGTCCTGGTTCGCCAGTACGTACTCTCAGCTTGCTTGTTGCAACACAAGAAACCGAGCTGGGATCAGGGACGAATCCACCGTTTTGACGCTCTTTTAACTTCCCTTTCCCGAACGCCTGCCAACCTGTGGAGCTTTTTCAGTCGAGAAGGGTGTTGACACACCGAGCGGACAAGAATCCACAGCACTATTCGTCGCATGATCTCCGATATTATTCGTCACTCAAACCTCTTCGTTTTTTGAGGGGGAGTCCAGCCTGTCGAGGGTGAGTTAAAAACACACGAGTTTATGTTTTAAGCGAGCTTGTCTCCTCCTTGACCGGACTTCAGGAAATGAGCTGATCAATCTCCATCTTGGGAGCATCTTTAAAACTCAGATGGTAGCAAACGTGTTTGGCAGTTTAACTGTTTCATGATGCTAAACGCTCACTAAACTGGTCAGGAACGTTTTACATTTTTAACAATTTCTGAAAAAATAAAAATTAAAAAACGTCTCACATAATGCAACCATAGATACAATACATAACAAGGTAATGTAGCGTCGACCAAGTTCACATTGAATTAACAAATGAGTGACACTGTCAGTGCCTTTATTAGCATTAGCTGTATTATTTTTGGGGGACTCGACAAACTTAGTGTGCACGTTAGCTGTAACATTTTATTTTGTGCGCGCCCCAGTGCGTGCGCGTGTGTGAAAAACGCCAGATGATAAAAGCCCTGCTGATAACATTTTGCTACTATGTGGCATATAAGGACTTAGATAAAAAAATGAAAATATGTACCCTTTCAACTCAACTCAACTGTATTTATGGAGAAGTTTCAAACAACCACCACTGCATATAAAGTGCTATACATTGGGCAAAAAAAAATAAATCTGACAGGTTGCATGTTCTCCCCTTTCTTGCTTGGGTTTTCTCCTGGTACTCCGTCCTCCTTAAACATCATAAGCATTTTAGGTTAATTAAACACTCTCAATTGACCATAGTTGTGGGGGGTTGTTGTTGTTGTTTTTTGTTTTTTGCATATATGTACAGTACCTTGTGATGATTGACTGGTGGCCACTTGAGGGTACACCCTGCCTCTCGCCCAAAGTAATCTGGAGTAGCTCCAGGTCAGCTCTGACCCTGCAGGCGGTAGAAAATGGATTCCTGATTTGTCTTACTGTTTATTGTGCATGTTAAATTGCTTCATGTACAGCACTTTGTATGCAGCGATGGCTGTTTGAAAGTTCTCTATAAATACAGTTGACTTGACTTGACTTGACAAATGCTTACTTACCTGTCATTATTGACACGGGAAAAAAAAAAGTTTACTCAGATAATGTTTTAATCCAGCATGTGGTAATCTCTTCACACCTCACTCACGTACAAATTCAAGAAGAAACAGCTAAACATCTGATTCTCACACATCTAAAAGTGGAGAATCGTTTGAGTTACTCAAATTTCAGCGCACCACATCTCCTTTCAAGTGACCACAGAAGAGGGAGATTGAGAGGGGAGAAAGGAGTGACAGGCAGCTTTATCTTTCCTTTCCCAAATAAGACAGACTCTCCCTTCTTCTGTCCTTGCATGACTACAGACAGACAGAAAGAAAAGTATTGGCTCTGAAAGAGCGGTCAAGAAAGGACATCCTCGCGGGGAGGTGCATTTGCTTCGAATCACTGCTCCCACCCAACATCCCCTATTTTACTTGGCATAAATGTTACATCTCAGAATATCTTAATTCGTTTTGAGGGAAGCGTCCAAGACCTTGACCATAAATGCATTAATCCATGCACTTTTGTAAAATCTCAACCAACAATGAAAACCTCACATCAACACTATCATTACCATAACAGACTGGTTGTCTCAACATTTGTATGTTTTCAGATAAAGAACTCGACTGAAAAGTCGTCTTCTATGTGTTTTTTTTAAATGCTCTCTATTCAAAGATAATTCAATTGATTTTCAGGTCGGTATCTAGAAGATCACAGTGGCTACATTTAGGGTGACATTCACCGGTTGATTTTGCATTTGTACTATTACTTTACTCTAGGAATGTTTTTCCTCAGACCTTTTTGGAAAGACATTTTATGGAGAGAAGTCGTGATGGCTGTTGTAGTGCAGTAGTGAGCATCAGGTCTCGGTGCTCTCACAACTGAGTGTGACTCACTGCCTCAGTATGCTCCACTCCCTTTTTCCCTCTTTCCGATGCCACCGTCCCTCCTTCCTTTCCCAACCGGTCCCTCCCTTTTCTCCCTGCCTCACTCAATAATGCCCTCAGGATTGCATGTTTCGCTTATTCAATTGGTCTTTGCTATTTCACTGTATATGTGATGTGTTCTAGTTTAAGTCCATCTGTGTCTCGCAGGTTTGTGTCAAAAGATGGAGTCTAGTGCTGCTAATTTCGAAGTAAAACAAGCCACAAAACGACAGCTGTCTTTGGAGTGCACCACAGGAACACACACACACACACACACACACACACACACACACACACACACACACAAACACTCTCACATTCCCATCCAATATTCAAGTGGGTGGGCGTAATGATGAAAAATAGAAACAACAATGTGACTCCGACATTGTGCACAACACATTCTACAAATCACCACCACATCCTGCCCACATAGATTACAGGAATCATAAATCATTTCAAACAGATGTGTCAGTTATCTGGTGTGAAATGTATTTCTAATACTATACTTATTGTTTGTTTTATTATATATTAATGTACTGCACGTGTATGATATGTATTTAGATTGGCGTGAATACTTGTCCCATGTTGAACTGAAGGCCTTTTCGCAAGATTTATGGATACGAACTGACTTACAGCAATTTTTTTGGTACAATTAACAATAGTGCTGTGCAATATTGATAAAAATGAGATCCGGATTTAGGTAATTTTATACCTCAATAAGAACTCAGAACATGTTTGCTGAAAACTAAATGAAATTGACGGTGTTTTTCTCTTAGGTTTTTTTCCTTTTTTTGTACGAGACATTTTATACTAAGTGATACATTTATATATATATATATATTCATTCATTCATTCATCTTCCGAGCCGCTTGATCCTCATTAGGTTCGCGGGGGGTGCTGGAGCCTATCCCAGCTGTCATACATACATACATACATATATATATATATATAATATATATGTGTGTGTGTGTGTGTACACGGTCATACCTCGGTTTTCAACCATAATCCGTTCCAGAAGGCTGTTCGAAAAGCAATTTGTTCGAAATCCGAATCAATTTAATTAGCCCACGATTAGGGGCTATTACACTATACAGAAATAACAAACAAACAAAAAACAGTCAGATTTGCGGAAATCACAACAAACACATTTGCTCACAATGAACGTTAAACGAGGAAGCGTCACTTCCTCGTGTAAGGAAGCCGAGAGGAGTCGAATGGCGTATTCGGGTATGCTCAGTTTGGTCAAAAACTGGTTTTTGGTCATAATCCAAGTCGTGAAAATGTCGCATTTTCTGGTCAAAATCCGATTTGGTCGATAACAGAGACGTTCAAATACAGAGGTTGGACTGTATGTGTGTATATCCAATATATATACTGTATATATTAATTAAAACACAAGTGTCCGGTGGAAAACTTCCATTCAAAAATTCTGTCGGGAGGCCTATTCAAAGAATGTACATTGTTTACTTTATATATTGCAATACAGTGACGGATGTCGTTCATTGTTCATACATTGTTAGTGTAGCATCCACGGTGTAATGCATTTGAAGCCACTCTTGTCACGCAAACACTGCAAATTCCTATTGCATATGTAATAAATGCCAGCTCGTGCTGTGCAAGAGACTTTTAACTCTTTGAGAGCCTGAATAGTGAAGAGTTGATGGGTTCGCAGCCCAGGTTTTTTGCCTGATAGGTAGCTCACGATTCCCAACCCTGGGAAAGGTGGTCGGGTGCATTTGAACCTCAGGCAGGACCAAATGAACACCGCCATTATCCAGATTGTTGAGTGATGTTTTAGGGCATTGGTATTACCGAGAACCAGCTTGCACTGTTTCAAAGTATGTGAGTCAATCGTCACTCCTCAACAGCCTTAAGAGAAGCTCACATCACCCATCACCCATGCACACATCCCAAACTGTGTATTGATGGCAACTTACAAGTGACCAGCAGAAAGTAACATCGCAATCTCCACTTAGGCACGTTATCTCTGCACCTCACTCTCCAGGCATGACCACTGAACCAATGCTGAAACCATCACCACCTTCATCAAAACCTACGATTCTTTATGTTCTACGATCTTTATGTTTGCAGTCATAGGAGTCGACTACCAATGGATACATCATCATTTGTGTTAGCTGGCACATTTCAGTCCAGCATGATACAGCATACTTGAAATGGTCAACTCTAGTCAGTTTTTTTGTTGTTGTTTGTTTCCACTGTAGGATAGATTCATACGGAGCCCCGAAGGGGACATGGAAGGAAAAAAAAAACTTTGCGAGATCTCGCAAAGTAATCATTTGGAATTTGTATCAATGGGGCTATTGATGGTTTTTCAAGGAAAATAATGTGGCTCAATGCCTACATACTGTAACAAGTAGTGACCCGAAGTTGATTGGAGGTTACTACATCGACGTTGTGCACCGTTTGGGGGGGTTGTCCTCGAATCGTTCGAGTTGATCTTGGGACTGAAAATGGTCACGTTAAAGGCTTCCAGCGTTTCCAGGTGCCAATACCGCCAGGCAGCACTCTTGACAGTTACTTGGATGGAGCCAGCACCCCCAATCAAAGAATTGAATACATGTATTGGTGGCAGTTTCTTCGCAGCCAGTGCATGGAGTTCTGGTTATCCCTCTTCACAGACCTCAGAGACAATGGCTTCTTTGATGGTGGATTTCTGGACAAAAACATCCTACAATTTTGTTGCATGGGACTTATTCAGGTGAGTTCATACATTCTGATAGACTCATTAATTAAATGGGTATTTTTGTATGTGAGAGTGAGTTGATGGGAAAGTGGACAGAAACACGAAAGGAAAGAAGATAATGGTGTGTTATCACGGGTTGAAGGTGAAGGAAAAGTGGTGAGATGTGGTACAAATGAGAGGGGAGGAGTGAGACAAAAAAAGCAGCTTCATGCTAAAATTTCTGGCTCATAAAAACTAATATGACTGTGCAACTCTTATTTAACCTGTCTGTATATTATTTTCAACAGGATGAGTTGGATGACACAGCCCTAGTTTGGAACAGCCATCTCATCAGGGCCTCAAAGAACATGAATGTCACCAGTGGTCGGCCCAACGTGATGTATACGTTACCTGAACTTTATGGTACAAGGGACTTCCTCTCCAGTTCAACTGTCCAAAAGCCAGTGTGTCTTTCGTTTGACCATGCCTTGTGATCCAGATGTATTTGCATTGTGTGCTTTTTTAATGGCCCAGTCCGATCTAATGCCACCAAAAGAGCCTTTTCAGGCTGTGAACCTGTATTTACACCTCAGAGGCCCTCACCACTACTCTTTAAGATAAGATAAGAAAACCTTCATTAGTCTCGCAATGGAGAAATTCCCAATTCACAGCAGCAAATTTATGAGAGGAAGAATATAAAATAGACAAAATATAGGAGCTGCTGGAAAGGCAGCCACTCTCGCGGCGCCATTTTGAAGTCAAAATAACACAACACATAGGACAGACAGCCGTGCAATCTTCACCAATTTTCTGCATACACTTTATAAATGACAGCCATCTATGTTTTGCTTGGTGTTTAGACCAAACTATATTACGGCTCATCAACTGGTATGAGTAGTAACATTTACATTACATTTCCATTAGTAACATTTAGGAGAGATACAGACGCTCGTTCCTACCAGGCTGTCAGGCTGCTGAATAAAAATAACAACAATAATAATAATTAAATGATGTGAAAGACAATTGTAAATAGCACTGCGATTTATCCATTTTGTGTTTATATTGCACTTAATTGAATGGTGTTTGTTGTCTTTTTTTTTCTTCTTTCTACCTACATTCATGCTGCTGGAGACTGCCCTTCACGTGGTTAACTATGCCAGATGCATGATTACTGCCATGTCAACCTGCAAAGATAAATAGTGAGAATGAATACTTGACGTTTTGATTTAATTAATAATAACTTTTAACAAATGTAACATGAGTGATGGTACAGAGCAGTCATCATTATTTGTATTCAATATTACATAATATAATAATAATACATCAGGAAGCAGCAGCACATTTACTAACTGTGATGTATTTTTTAAATTGTGTTGCATAAAGTCATTATTGTAAGAACTAAGAACATCAACAGTACAGGTAGAGTGGATAGAAATGCTAGCTTCACTTTCCCCGCCAAGTTAGTTTCTCACTGTTTTTGGAAGTCTGCATGACCAATTACTACTACGATTAATAATAACAATAATAATAATAATAATAATAGAATTAATGTAATGCTTTTCTTACTTCTCAAAAGAATCAAACGGTTTGCACTACAGTACCGTATTTACAAAACAGAAAACTAACAGTAGGGAAAGTAAGCGTGTCGGAGCCAGTGTCCATTTTTCTCTTGTTACGCTTATTACGTTAGTGTGTGGCTGTATGCCCACCTTGTCGCTTTTCATGCGCGTAACGTCCACCTGAGCGACATTTCTTGATCGCAAGAAGTGTTCCAAGTCCTCCTCCATGATTCTCTCCTCCCCCGAGGTAGCGTTGTCTCTCAAATGAGCCGCGCACGTGATTATCTCCTCCTCCGAAGTTGAACACGCTCCATAACTGTTGTCTGCGCTTACACGTACGATGACCCGGAAGCACGTACGATGACCCGGAAGCACGTCAACGACCATTAAAAATAAATGAATAAATAAAGTATTGCGACATCTCGCAATCTTTCTTTGTGAGATCTCGCATTACTTTGCGAGATCTCGCAAAGTTTTTTTTTTCCTTCCATGTCCCCTTAGGGGCTCCGTAGATTCACTAGCTACCTAATTTCAGCCTGACCGTGTAACTTCCCATTGAATTTACTCAAGAACAGTAAACAAACAACAATAGTTGACATCCAACTTTCTGCTTCTTCCCTTTGTCTTATTCTTTGGTTATGTACCCGGTTATGACAAAAGAAGGCAAGCTTAGCTTAAGTTTGAGGGATAGAGTAAAGTGCTGTTTTGTGACAGACAGGGAACCATGGGAAGGGTTGAACAGAAAGGTCTTTATTAAGAGAAGGAGTAGGAGAAATGTCTCCTTAGAATTGTGGTCCCCTGCAGGGGGACAACAGGACAACATTGTAACCTCACAATGGCTCTTCTCAAACTGTTTTAAGACACTATAGCACCAGTGTCAAAATCCGGGGGCCAGCTCTGATCCGCCACATAGCTAAATTTGTGAATCGACTTCATGTTTCTTGCTAAAATACCAACACAGCAAATTGTCTTCACTTTTAAAAATGTGAGATATTTCAAGCAGTCCTTATTCCCAAGCCCCCTTTAAAAGAAGTGAAATACACTATTTCAACTGTTTTTACCGATGCCTGAATTCAAAACTACCGTATTTTCACGACTATAAGGCGCCATTAAAAGTCTAAAATTTTCTCCAAAATGGACAGTACGCCTTATAATGCGGAGCGTCTTTTATATGAGCTGAGTTCCAAAATCTGGCTGAGACCCGACACGCTGTTTATATAGAGAAAAGGCGGAAGTGAGGTCGACCAATCAGTGAAGCGTGTCCGTGCACTTATATGTAAATATATGGATAGAGAGAAAATGTGTACGTGAGTGACGACACGCACGCATGCGGAGAAGAGGTCGGCCAATCGGTGAAGCGCGTCCGTGCACTTATATGTAAACTAGCTGGTTCGCCGCCCTCCGGCCGGCTCATCAGCTACTTCCTGCGGAAGGCTGGTAAGGTGGTGGTTCGCCGCCCTCCGGGCGGCTCATCAGCTAGTTCCTGCGGAAGGCTGGTAAGATGGGCCTTCAGCCCACAAAAGTGTTGTTGCTTGGTTCAACTTTTTGTTCATCTTCATTGCTTATCGCGAAAATAAAGAGATGTTTAGCTCTACTAAATAACTAACAATTTCATTGCAATGCTTGTGGGTAGACAACATTTTTTCGCTAAGATGCCCGCGCGATCGTAGTGAGCCACTGCCTGAGTGGCGCAGTGGCGGCGCGCAGCGGCGCGGTGAAGTAGGTACGTTTTGAAAAGGGACAGACGGAAGGACAGACCGCGTGCGGGACGACGCGCAATATATATATAGATTATGGAGAGAGAGAAAATGTGTACGTGAGTGACGACACGCACGCATGCGGAGAAGAGGTCGGCCAATCAGTGAAGTGCGGAGAAGAGGTCGGCCAATCAGAGAAGCGCGTCCATGCACTTTTATGTAAATTATGGAGAGAGAGAAAATGTGTACGTGAGTGATGACACGCACGCATGCGGAGAAGAGGTCGCCAATCAGTGAAGCGCGTCCGTGCACATATATGTAAATATATGAAGAGAGGTGGACGTGAGTGAGGACAGGCACGCCCGGGGTGGGTCCGGCAATGAGTGAAGGGTGGGCGTGTAAGTGGACGCTAAAGGCACACCTCTAGCAGGTACCAGCACCTGTATAAAATGTGAGTATGTGCATTATTGCAAAACAACTTCGGTTTTGGTTTCCAAGAACCCCCGAAAATGAATTCCAACCGCTGGACATCGGCATCAACCGGGCGTTCAAAGTGAAGTTGCGAGCGGCATGGGAAAAATGCATGATCGATGGCAAACACAGCTTCATGAAGAGTGGGAGGCAGCGCCGGGCTAGTTACGCCACAATCTGTGAATGGATTGTGGCTTCTTGGACGAACGTATCTGCTAGTACAGTTGTTCGAGCTTTTGGCAAAGCCGGCATCATTTCTATGATGCCGGCATGACGACGAGCGTGACTCTGACAACGAGAGTGAACCCGGCGGTTTGGATGGATTACCGATACTTGCACAATTGTTCAATTCGGACACAGAAGATGACGACTTTGATGGCTTTCTGAGCGATGATTGAGCAAAAAACGTGAGTACCTTGTAAATAAAATACACCTGAACTCAGTTCTGCTTTTGTTGCCTTTTTAAAAACGTGTTTTAGCGTTGAGCTTCAGTGTATGCTTCAAGCTAACGTGTTAGCGAACGTGTTAGCGTGCATGCATGCCGTATGTTTAAGCGTATGTTTTACCACTGTAAAACTGCGCCCATTAGTACAGTGCGTCCTGTGTATGTGTAAAATACAGAAATGTCACCGATTAATGAGACTGCGCCCAACCGTACGGTGCGTCGAATAGTCGTGAAAATACGGTACTTATTTCCCAGTTTTGCCATCTTATATTTTATTTGGTTTCAAAGTCATGATGGCCCTCCGAAATAAATCAAAACTACAATGTGGCCCCCGACAAATATATACTGCATTCTACGATGTGTGTGTGTGCGTGTGCGTGTCCATGTGCGTGCGTGTCCATCTATCCATGCATTTTCCATTTCCTTCCTTGTGCTCCGTGTGTGGCGTTTGCAAGCTCTCCCCGGGCCTGTGTGGGTTTTCTGCGGGTACTTTGGTTTCCTCCCACATTCCAAAAACATGTATGGCAGGCTGATTGAACACTCTAAATTGTCCCTGGGTGTGGATGTGAGCGTGAATGGTTGTTCATTTCTGTGTGCCTTGCGATTGGCTAGCATCCGGTTCAGTGTGTCCCCCGCCTCCTTCCCAAAGACAGCTGGGATAGGCTCCAGCACCCCCCGCGACCCTTGTGAGGATAAAGCGGATTGTGTGTTTGTGTGCGTGTGTGTGTGTGTATGGAGTATGTATATGTGTGTGTATGTGTGTGCATATATATATATATATATATATATATATATATATATATATATATATATATATATATATATATATATAGCCCACCCAAGGATGCCAATGCGGATGGATAGCTCAGTTGTAAGGCATCGGTTTGGCATACGGGAGACGGTGGTTCGAATCCCGCTTGGGGCAAAAATGAGCACATAACACCATCCAGTGTGGGTCCTTGGGCAAGATCCTTCACGCTAATGCCTACCTCATACAATGATGAGAGACAATAAAACGAATGACATGCCGGCTCAGACGTCGCCCGGCCAAACAAGGTCTGCGTCAGGTGCTGGGGAACCAGAGCACCTTGATGAAAAATGGGCTACTGGAACAAAGCGGAGATGGGCGAGATGTGATAACATGACTCTGTTGGAATGCTACTAATCAAGCAACCCTACTCAGAGGGGTTACATGCAGAGAATGTGGGCTAAATGGTTACTTCGAAACCCACAGTCACGGTTGACAACAAAACAACCAGTAGCTCAGTGTTCCAACATCCACAAACGGCAACTGCTGTCACAGCTTGAGATTGATGAGGTACAACGCAGGTTCCATGGTGAAGGGCCCCAGGCTGCCAGATCAGAGGAGGAGGTCATACCAGAGATTGGGAGGCAAGCCCCAATGAATGAAATGCTGAGCGAGGCAGCAACTGACCTGAAAGCTAAGATCATGGCGAGAATGAAAGCTGGGCAACCTAGAAACCGATTACAACGGCTATGTGAAGTACCACCTGAAAGTCTCATGGAAAGTGTGAATGCAGCACTGAGGGCGATCCCTACCATAACGATCACAGAAACCAATGAGCTGATATACGCTTCAGCATCAGTGATCCTGGAGACTCTGGTCTATAAGAGCAACCATGGAAGCAACAGAAGCCATGAGATACGTTACCCACCATGGAAAAGACGGTTGGAGGCTAAGATCAAGGCGGCCCGGAAAGATGTGAGTCAATTGACGGAGGCCCAGAGAGGTGTGATGAAAAGGCCGATGCCCGAGAGATACATCCAGATGACCATACCTGAAGCACTCGAAACTACCAAACAAAGGCTCCAAGCCTTGTCCAGTCGCCTAAAGCGGTACATGAAAGAGAATGAGGCCAGACGAACAAACAGGCTGTTCGCAACACAACCTGTGAAAGTGTACGCTCAGTGGCTGGGTCCTAACAACAGAGCTGACCCACCAAGACTAGAAACTGAAAGGTACTGGAAAGGCATATGGGAGAAGGAGGTTGCACATAACAGCAGTGCACAATGGCTGGTGACCCTGAGAGAGGAGCACAGCAACCTCCCTGAACAGAACCCAGTTACCATAACAGTGGCAGACATACAGGAAAGGGTCTCAGATATGAAGAACTGGACAGCACCAGGCCCGGACATGGTCCACACCTACTGGCTAAAGAAACTCACAGCACTTCATGAGCGCCTAGCGGTACAAATGAACCAGCTGCTGAGGGATGGGACTCACCCAGAATGGCTAATCGAAGGGCGAACGATCCTGATCATGAAGGATCCCTCGAAGGGTGCGGTCCCATCCGACTATCGGCCAATAACCTGTCTCTCCACAACATGGAAGCTCATGTCAGGCATCATTGCGGCTAAGATAAGTGGACACATGGATCAATACATGAACGAAGCACAGAAGGGCATTGGTAGAGATACCAGAGGAGCTAAACATCAGCTCCTGGTTGACAGAACAGTTGCACAAGACTGTAGGTCCCGACGTACCAACCTGTGCACAGCCTGGATTGATTACAAGACAGCCTATGACATGGATCACTGAATGCTTGGAGTTGTATAAGGTGAACAGGACCCTAAGAGTCTTTCGTTGCGAACTCGATGAGGATGTGGAAAACCACACTTGAAGCCAATGGCAAGCCACTTACCCAAGTGTCCATCAAATGTGGCATATACCAAGGTGATGCACTCTCCCCACTGCTGTTCTGCATAGGACTGAACCCCCTAAGCCAAGTAATCACCAAGACATGCTACGGATACCGCCTCAGAAATGGAGCTACAATCAGTCACCTCCTCTACATGGATGACATAAAGCTGTATGCTAAGAGCGAAGGGGACATAGATTCCCTGATCCACACAACCAGGATCTACAGCAGCGACATTGGGATGTCATTCGGGCTTGAGAAATGTAGTCGGATGGTGACTAAGAGAGGAAAGGTAGTCCGCACTGAAGGGGTCTCACACCCTGAAGGAACAATAGCAGACATTGAGGACAGCTACAAGTACCTCGGTATACCACAAGCCAATGGCAACCTCGAACTGGCAACAGGGAAAGCGGCTACGGCCAAATACCTCCAGCGAGTGAGGCAAGTCCTCAGAAGCCAGCTCAATGGCAAGAATAAGACCTGGGTAATAAACAGCTATGCCCTGCCAGTGATCAGATACCCTGCAGGAATAATAAGGTGGCCAAAGGAAGAGATTCAGACCACGGACGTTAAGACCCGAAATCTCCTAACCATGCATGGAGGGTTCCATCCCAAATCCAGCACCCTGAGACTGTACGCAAGCCGAAATGAAGGAGGCCGGGGACTAGTAAGTGTGAGAGCCACTGTCCAGGATGAAACATCCAAGCTCCATGATTACATCAAGGAGAAGGCTCCAACGGATGACGTACTCAGAGAATGTCTCAGACAATGGGGAACAGAGGATGAGGAGCTGGAAGAGGGACCATCATGGGAGGACAAGCCCCTAGACGGGAAGTACCACCGGACCATAACGGAAGTGGCCGATCTCAAGAAGTCCTATCAGTGGCTAGAGAGGGCTGGCCTGAAGGACAGCACAGAGGCATTCATCCTGGATGCTCAGGAGCAGGCCCTGAGCACCAGAGCCATTGAGGCCCAGATATACCACACCAGACAAGACCCAAGGTGTAGGTTGTGCAAAGAAGCACCTGAGACGATCCAACACATAACTGCAGGGTGTAAGATGCTGGCAGGTAAAGCCTACATGGAACGCCATAACCAGTTGGCTGGCATAGTCTACCGAAACATCTGTGCGGAGTATGGACTGGAAACCCCAAGGTCAAAATGGGAAACACCTCCGAAGGTGGTGGAGAATGACAGAGCGAAGATCCTGTGGGACTTCCAGATCCAGACTGACAAGATGGTAATGGCGAATCAACCAGATATCGTGATCATAGATAAAGGGCAGAGGAAAGCCGTGGTAGTGGATGTAGCGGTCCCAAGTGAGGGAAACATCAGAAAGAAGGAACACGAGAAACTCGAGAAATACCAAGGGCTCAGAGAGGAGCTGGAGAGCCTGGAAGGTAAAGGTGACAGTCGTGCCTGTGGTGGTCGGAGCACTCGGGGCAGTGACCCCCAAACTAGATGAGTGGTTGCAACAGATCCCGGGAACAACATCGGACATCTCAGTCCGGAAATGTGCAGTGATGGGAACAGCAAGGATACTGCGCAGAACCCTCAAGCTTCCTGGCCTGTGGTCTGTGGTAGAGGACCCGAACTGAATGAGGGACGGACACCACCCAAGTGGTGAGATGAGGATTATTTATATATATATATATATATATATATATATATATATATATATATATATATATATATATATATAAATTATTTATTTTTATTTTTAAAAATTATTATTATTAAAAAAAATTCATTCATGTCAGATTTTTTTTCCATTTTCCAGATTACAGTTTTTTTTGTTTTTCTACAACACAGTTAAGGCAATAACCACACATTTTTCATCCAATTACCAATATGTTAGCCATACAGCCACCAATAACAGAGGGAGCACTCCATCTGAATGCCTCTAATGGCATAGTTCGGAATTTTGTCCTTGTTATTTAAGTTTTTTTTAAAAAGTATTTCGTTATTTCAACTCGCTGATGGTGCGTGCGGGCAACGTGGGATCGGTTCCAACTTAGTGACAGTGTGATTGTGGTTGTAAATGCTTGTTTATCTCTATGTGTGCCCTGCGACTGACTAGCGACCAGTTGAAGCTGGAATTTGCCTTTTCCCTGATGTCTACTTGCATTAGCTCCAGCACCCCTGTGACCCTGTATAGAATCAGCGGTGTCATGATTTTGTTTAGGGACCAACGGGTGGCACTGTAGGGCTCCCCTGGCAGCTGCACACCTGTTGGTCATAGGTAATCAGGCTTTTAAAAGGACTCCCAGCCTGAACACTCAGTGTAGGGTCATTGTTGCTACTTTCATGTTTGTTTCAGTCATGTTTAGTTCATTGTTATGTTTTAGCTTCAGTCCTGTTTTGGTCATGTTTTTGTTATTGAGAGTTTTTAGTTTCTGCCATGGTTTTTGTTTGTTACTTTGGACTTCGTTTAGGATTTAGTTTTCTTGTTTTAAATACAATTCTTCAAATACAACCTGCTCCTCTCTCCTGCCTGCTTTTTTGGGGTCCACCACCACCTTGCAACGTGACAAGCGGTTACTTATTCTTGCACAGGAAAATTTTGCTCCTCATATTTTTTTCTGGAAAGTTAAGGGAAAAAAAACTTTTTCATGTGACAATTTGAACATGTTGCAGTTGATTTCTAATGTGATCATGTATTTTCAAATCAGATTAAATCTGATTTGAAAATACTGACCATCATCCTGAAATCAGGCTTGCTCGACTTCTAAGGTTCAACTGTATTCAGATGTACGACTCGCTCTCTCTCTCTCTCGCTTCCTGCAGGCTCCACCTTGAACTAACATTCATTTGATTATATAATTTGATCTTAAAACAAGAGGACAAGGCGCCGTCACTTCTGGCCCGCCCTCCCTATGCAGTTCCCTTGTCCTTGTACCTCGTATCACACACTGTCTCACACTTTTCGCTCACTCACCTTGAGTTTGCCCCCTGGACAACTGGAGAACTTCTCTCCCTGCCCTTCTCTCTCCTGTTTCAGTCTTTCTCCTCCTCCTTGTGAGTACTCTGTCTCCTGAGGTAAACCGTCCTCTTGTGGGTGTTGGCTTGTTTCCCAAGCTGCACATTCCCGCTGCCTCTTTGTGGGTTGCTGTGGAGAGGCACCAAGAGACAAGCACTTGCCCTGCTCTTCTCTTTCTCTTTACCGACAGCCTTCAAATGTCAGCACTAGAGCCTTTTTCCTCCCTCGATCTTAATTTCCACTTCGAGCTTCATATGTGCTTATCCCATCCCATCCCATACTCAGTCATTACAAACATTACTTGTTCAAAATCGTGACCGACAGCACACATTCACATTTGTTTCATCAGATTACAGAGAGGTTTCTTGAATAGGAAGACTCCAGGCTGAACTAAAAGCAAGAGAATCTTTCCAGGCGCCATCTGCGAAGTTTAAGTATGTATATACGTAAGCGCTGAAAGGAAACAAGCACAAGTGTGTTTGCTCTCTAGTGAGCTATCAGGGGATAAGTGCAGTTGTGGAAAATCACTGCAGTGATGCAGAAGATGTTTGTGTTACCTCCCTCTGTGATGTCATTGTTACACTGACACGCAGCAACTCAGAAATGCTTTGGGATCTAATTATAATGGCCCCAGAACAAAGTCCATACATACATTTTGAACCAACACATTAGAAAATAGGATTGAAATACAGACAAGAATAGCGTTTGAAGGGCAAGTGCAGTTTAACAGAGTTGTCATGGATTTTTCTTTCAGCTAAGTTGTCAAAAGAAACATTTGGTTGGCGGTAGCAGATCGCGAAATCTCTCTGGAGGCATGCATTATTAATATATGTTATGTAATAAACCCTGTCTTTAAAAAATAAAAAAGGAAATGGAAGGTGTTTACATGGCTGTGATGTAACGCATTACTCTGAGGCTGGGGCGTCACTCGGTTTTATGGACGGTTGTGGGGGGGTGGGGGCACTTAGTCCCCAGGGATTGCACAGGTTGTGAGCAAGTCCAGCGCGGCAGCAGCTAGCAAAGACCAATACTGTAATACTGTCGAAAAGTTTCATGTCAACATCAGATTCTACTGTTATTTCAGTTAGTTTTTTAATACATTACACAAACACAAGAAATACATTCGCCGTACAAAAAAAAAAAGTTGGGTGTGAGAAAGTAAACCAAACCCATCATTTTCAATTAAAACAAAACAGTGCAGGTAAGAGTTAATCATATTCTCAAAATCAAATTCATAGCTGCAATCACCAGCCATTTGGTGTGTGAAAAGATCAAAAAAAGCTGTCTCTTTTTAAGGATGGAAAATCATAATGACATGACTTTGGCTCACAACAAAAATTACAGATTTCATTTTGGCACATATGCCTAAATGGTTAAAGAAGAACATCGCTAACTGTTATTGAAGTTCAGCAAGATATTGTATAGTCTTGAAAATATCTGGGACAGGCGAATTTGGCTTATATTTATGTTTTGGCTCTCCACTTTCAAATCAGAACTTTCCAAAATCCATTTTAATGAAACATAAGTCTTCTATGATGCACCTTGCCTGAAATGTCTCACATTTCCAATCCATATTGAGTTTGATATGATTCCTAGACTCTTTGCATCACAAATGGGTTCTTCTGTTTCAGGCTTTCACCACATGTTTCTTGCACTTGTAGATGTCACTTTCCTGTTGCGCTCTCAACTCATGTCCTGATGCCTCTAGTTTAATATCGATGAAGGATCATATTAATATCGATTATTATTGTTGTGGTTATTATTATTATTATTATTATTATTTTATTATTATCCAGTGATGACAATCATAAGTGAATAAACTCAGGTCCTGTTTCACGGCGTGAATTTATACACCCAGTTCACTCACGAACCCCCTTGATCTTCATGTAAACAGCCAGGAGCTTCCAAAATGTATTTCAGATTAATTGAAATGCTTGTTACTAGTGGCATGGGACTTTCTGCTGTTAGGCAGGAACTAGCTAACTGTCAATTCAAGCAATCCTGAAGAGTTACTTTTCCTGAAAAACTTTCTTTTTTCCATCCTTTGTGTTTGTTTTTCTCTCTCATAAGACTAAAAATAAACAAATGCAACAATAACATTTAGGGGAGATTGAGAACCTTTTATTGAGGGAGTGCCGCCTCCCCACCCTTTTCGCCCATACAACGTCGGTGCTCTGTGGTTTACTTCCATCAACAACCGATCATATTTCTGCATTTTCTCAGTGTGGGAGAGAGCAAGAGGTGACATTGTGCTCCTCTTAAGTTGTACAAATGCCTTGCCTGAAAGAGAGAATGGCAGTCATTTGCAAGTTGTTGGTATTCAAGAGATTATATAAGAGACTTTCATTCGATCTAATCAGCTTCTTGGCTTGGCACAAATATTGAAAAACATTGTGGCTATTTGTACCATTGTTCCTGGAGGTAATATATTCCACAGAAAAACACAACCAGACACTTGTTCTTGTGACTAGCAAACGTTGCAGCAACTCCAAATAATGTTTTCATTGTCATAGTAGAATGAAGTGGGTAGCACCAAAGAGATGAAGGGGAATTGAACATTTGCACATGAGAACGAGGAATTATTAGGCCAGAGTTTTCACAATCGACAGTATCCACTCTTCAGAACAACAACACGCGGCTTCACTAAACAGTGTTGTGTCAAACAAAGCGATTAGACACAGATATGGGGAACGTAAGAGCAAACTGGGTGCTCATTGGAGAATGGCACATGAGAGAAACCAATAAAAGGCAATAGTCAAACATAAAAATACAGAAGGAGCCTCTTAAATAACAAACAATCCGCGAAGAAGGCATCCATTTTTTAATTGATCTATTAATTCACAGTCACTTGTCCCTGCATTATTCATCCATCCATCCATTTTCCAACATGCTTATCCTCGCAAGGGTCATGGGCATGCTGAAACCTATTCCAGCTGTCTTTGAGCAGTAGGCGGGGCAGACACTGAACTGTTTGCCAGGCAATCGCGGGGCACCCGTGGACATACAAGTCAAGTCAAGTCAACTTTATTGTCAAATATGTTCTATGTGCAACATAAAGTACAGATTAAATTTCTTTCCTCTCAACCACAGTGCAACCACAGGAGAGAGAGGAGCCGCTGCGGGTACCCGCGCTGCCACCAACAGAACAGTCAACATAAAATGACAAAATAATACCATTATAAAAGCATCTGTAGGGACGTAGGGGACATTCTTTTTTCTTCACCTCAATCTGTCTCCTCATAGCACCGTGCCGCCCGGCATGATTCATTGTTGCTAAAATTGTGTTTTATATCAATATTTGTGTTTCTTTTGCAGGCCATACATTAACAAGCGCAAAGATGTCAAAGATCTGTGCTTTGGCGTTAATGGCAAGTGAGTCAAATTAATTACAGTTTGTGTTATCCAGAACAATTGAGTCTGAATAATGCTACGTGAATACTCTCGAAGAAGTCACAGCTTAAAAATGAAATAACATGCTCATGGGTCATTTTTTATTTTGAGGATTAGTCGCAGTTTTTATGTGTGCAGTATGATGTAAATTATGATTGACAGGTGCTTGATAAAGTGTCTTGTTCGGAAAGCGATGTCAAGGCAAGGCAGTTTTATTTATACACTACGGTACATTTCATATAGGAGTTAACTCAATATGCTTTTCACGAGCAAAGAAAAAGCACCAAAAAGCACACACCCTTACCAGAAGACTTTAAATAGAAGTAGAGTAAAGAAAGAAAAATAGGTTTCTAAAATTACAAAAAGATCATACTGTGAAATTGGGTTGAAACGACCTTAATCAAAGGTATCGGGGAGGGGGGGGGGGGGGGTATACAGTCAGTATACAGTAAAAGCATTTACTGTATACTGACTGCTTTTACTGTATACTGACTGGCTGACCTGACGTCTGTTGGCAGGTTCTTCCATTTTTCTAGCCCAATGATTCCCAAACCAGTGTGCCGGGGTATATTGGTGTGCTGTGAGATCTCTTAACGGTGTGCTGCTGGAAATGATCACATTTGACAAATAATGCATCTTTGTCAGCAACTGATGGTGACAGAAAGATTTGGTTTGATGGTGTGCCGTGCAATTTTTCGACCCTAGAAAATGTGCCTTGGCTCAATAAAGGTTGGGAATCACTGTTCTAAAGCATACCGGCCGGCTATATGCCGCTAGACCATGTCTGCTTTGAACTGTGGGCTCAACTAAATCAAGTCAAGTTTAGCTGCTGATTTGATGAAAAGTCTTGTTTCCTTTTCCTGAAAAGCATTTTCCACACTTCACATTTTAGAAATGGTGTGATATTTTCCTGACTGTTGCGTTTGTTCTTGCTGAACACACTGTGATGAGGAAAAAAAACTTCCGAATATATCTCCTAATGCTATAATGTGCTCTCTTTTGCAGCTGTCTCGCTGGTGTTTGCTGAAGAGCAGAAGTGTAAGTACACCTGACTACACCGCACATTTTTACCCCCTGAAAAATGTCCCTGACTTCATGGTTAAATTAAAATGACTTTGTATGCATACAATGCACATAGCAGGATATTGACAGTGGTGGTGAATCATTAGTGAGGGCATCAAACTAGGTCACATTGTGCTCCGTTTGATGCTTGAATGGTGAGAGGTGTGTCAGAAAGTTCCAGGATTGTTTTTCACTTCATATATATTTCAAATCGATATTACAAGCCAAAAGGTTTTCTCCTTCAAAGTAATCCCACTGGAGTCTAAGACAGTTATCCAGCTTCCTCTGCATGCCTTGATGCAGTTCTGGAATGAGACTCTGGATCCTGCGCCACCATTCCTGGGTCCTTTCTGACATCACCCCAATATGTCCTGTACCTGATGCTCAAACCAACTTTGTTTCTGTCTTACAGCTGAAGATGACCCATTTACCTTTGGTAAATCCTCTTGTTCTACCCGCTTCTTTAAAAATCAATCAAAATCAATATTGCTAACCTAATGCCTCACTACCATTGGGCTTGAGACTTTGTGACAGAGACATGTGCAAGAAGATCCATCGCTAGTTGTGAAGTGTGGCTCTGTGCACCGCGAGAATGGATTTGACACCAGCCTAGTAAAATAGTCAGACTTTCAGCTTTATCTGGCAGCTCTTTACTGGAACATGTGAGAAGTGACCATGAAAGGGGTTGTAGATCATGGAAAAAATCTAAACTTTTAGACTTGATCACACACTATGGACGGCATTGATGTGCTGAGCTGAATAATACCCAAAAGTCTGAGAAAACCAAAGACTGCTGTCCTTTTTTAAACAATTTTTTTATTTAGAATTCTTCCAGCAGAGGACACAATATAACTGTCAAAATCTTAAATCAAGAAACCCCTTCAGTAATGTAAATACAATAAAGTCCTGAAGACATAAATTCTTGTCTTGTGCAGTACATTTTTCTTTTGAGTCTCATTAAGTGTTGTATCTAAAGCAACACACCACTGAACGTTCAATTTTCCTTCATTCTATTAGGCTGAATGTCTAAACATCAAAGGGATACGAAACATATTTATAATTTTTTTTAGCTCTAAAAAGTTAATATTTTGTCTATACCGACTTTGATAACTTCATCATTTTTCATGCATAATTAACACCTGGGTGACGTTTAGCAAGTCCGATTTATGAGTGTTTGCTTTTGTATCATCTTATGGAAATCCTGCTATACACAGACTACCACAGACTGCGTGTTGGAGGTCTGATTCTTGCAGCTGTCCTTTGCCTCATTGGCATTACCATCCTGTTCAGTAAGATGCACAACACACACTCATATGCCCATACGCTTCCTTGTATACATTGGCGTACGTTAGAACGGTCCGAAAAATCATGTCAAGACTACACCTTTCTCTTTGCACAGGCGGCCACTGCAGGTGCAAGTTCAAGCAGGACAAAAGGTGATACTCATACAATTGCAGTTGACAGCATAGCGTGAAAAAAAGTGCTTTTGCCTTGTCTCACCGTGCCCATCGCTCTGCAGAAGGAGGGCAGGAAGCAACACTCAGGCAATGCTCACCGACAAAGGTAATGTATACTCAGCAAGCAGACATGGCAAATTCTGCCATAAAAAATTCTATATAACTGCACCTCTACCTAGGTTGGACTAAGTATTTGGTACTTTTTGCATGTTAGGATAAATTCCCCTTCATTGCCCATGCTGCCTTCCAAGCAAGATGACATTCGTGCTTCATCAATTCTGCGAGCATTCATTCCTCACATTAGTCACTGGCAATGAGGTGCATTGAGTGCATTGACGTTTAACTCTTTCAGGGACAGCGGTTATCAGGTCACGGGGTGCATGAAAGGGTGAAATTTGATTTCAGGCTTTGAAAAAAACGATATCTATTAAAAAAGAGAAATTGCATTCCTGTAAATAAGCGTAAGTAGTAACATACGGATAATACACAATGTTTTAATTTCTAGGAGAGCCTTAGATTTTACTCATGTTTCACTTCTCTTCATAACAAATGAGACTGTGGTCCGTGGACTCCGCCCCTCATTACGCACACAATGGCTGGAGGTCACAACAGCGAGCTGCACCCTGTAAAGTTCAATATGTAGAGGGTTTCAAGAGCCGCAGGTTGCCCAGGTCTGCTATACAAAGGCACAAATGTTTCTCTCGACCATTTCAGAATAAATATTTATCTACTGATAGGACTTGCAAATGTAGTTTAACTTTGATCAACCTCACTAATGAGTCTGAAGGTCCTGGACAGGTTCGATTGACACGGTAGCACGCTAAAACAATGGAGCACTCAAATTCACTCTTGGAAGCAAGTGAAATCCTTGCAAATCAAGAGAATTCACTTTTGGGAGTAAATTATTACAATTTCACTGAACAAATATGTTTGGGTGGTACATTTAGGTCAGTGCTTCAGTGTTAAAGCCAGCAGAGAAAATCCTGCTGGTCCCCGACAGCTTACTGCGGCATATGGTACCTTACCTATATGTAGTAAGATTGAACTCTCCTTTCCTGTTGCAATATTGACAATTGTATCACCCGCCATCCTGCCAAAGTCTAAAGTTATATTTACTCTGTCCATCTGTCTGTGAATGGACTCACGTCACACGAGCTGATATAATGTAGAGCAGGGGCGCCCAACCTTTTTTGACACAAGATCGACTTTTCAAGCAGCCAACCTCCCAATATTGACCGCACACATATAAGAACATGCAAACTCCACACAGGGAGACTGGAGCTGGAATTGAATCCGGTATCTCTGCACTGTGAGGTCAACACGCTAACCACTGGACCACTGGGCCACCCTTACTGAGTTCAAATAAATGCAAAATATTGTAAAAGTTTGTATTATTCATTTAGATATTATAAACATATTGACACTCTAAATCGAACAAAGGAAAAAATATATATAATTACTTAGCTGAGTAACTAATTACTTTTACAAGGCAGTGACTGAGTTGTAATGCAAATACTTTCTGGAAATCGTTTGTAACAAATTATTTTCTTAAAATAACTTGCCAAATACTGTACTGAAAGTGACCTTAATCTTTATTCTGCCCCAAGTGATTGTATTACAGTTCAGTGCAGTGCCCCTAGCGGTGGAAGTTGTTAAAATCACCCAAAATTACATTACAGTACAGTAAAGTGCCCCTAGTGGCGGAAGTAGTTAAAACCACCCAAAAAGTCAGTGGGGTAAACATTTTGATTCACAACAGTGGAGAGGTGTGATCACACCTTTTCATACTTTCTTTTGACAAGTTCGGGCACAATCTGTAAGTACATTTACACAGTTGTACATGTTACTGTTTGTTGTGCAAGTTATTAAGATAAGATAAGATATCCTTTATTCGTCCCACACTGGGGAAATTTACAGCCTCCAGCAGCAAGAATGTATGTAGAAAGAAGAAAGAAGAAAGAGAAAAAAAAAACAACAAACATCTTTCAATTAAATGCAATATGAACACAAAATGGATAAATGACAGTACTATTTACAATTTTCCTTCACATCATTTAATTATTATTATTATTATGATTGTTATTTTTTATTCATTAGCCTGACAGCAGTCGGTAGGAACGAGCGTCGGTATCTCTCCTTGCAGCGCGGGTGTAACAGTCTCTGGCTGAAGGAGCTACCAAGTGCTGTCAGGGCGGGCTGGAGGGTGTGGGAGGGACTGGCCATCATAGCTTTTAGCTTAGTTAGCATCCTTCTGTTGCCCACCTCCTCCAGAGTGTCAAGGGAGCAACCCAGGACAGAACTGGCCTTCCTGACCAGTCGCTCCAGTCTCTTTCTGTCCCGGGCTGAGATGCTGCCTGACCAGCAGACAATGCCATAATGGATGGCCGAGGCCACCACCGAGTTATAGAACGTCTTAAGGAGTGACCCCTGAACCCCAAAATACCTCAGTTTCCTGAGTAGGAAGAGTCGGCTCTGTCCTTTCCTGATCAGGGTGTCCGTGTTTGTAGACCAGTCCAGTTTGTCGTTCAGAAGAACACCAAGGTACTTGTAGGAGGTCACCCTCTCTATGTCCATACCCTGGATGTTCATCGGTGCTGGTGAGGACTTTTTCCTGCAGAAATCCACAACCAACTCCTTAGTTTTCCTAGGGTGGATCTGGAGGAGATTCTGCTGGCACCAGTCCACAAAGTCCTTTGTCAGTCGCCTGTACTCCCGATCGTCCCCTTCTGTAATGAGGCCAACAATCGCAGAGTCATCGGAGAACTTCTGAAGGTGGCAGTTTGGAGTGACGTGTCTGAAGTCCGAGGTGTAGAGGATGAACAGGAAATTAATTATTATTATTAATTATTAATCGGCACATGTCAATATTTCACCAGTTAATCTCCGTAGATATTTACTATAGGATTGTTGAATAAACTAGAGAAAAGGGCTGTTACATGAGTGTCGAGTGTTATTTCATATGTATAATTGGATGCTACACAAACATTCGTGTTGTGTTTCTGTTTGTATACAGTTTTACAAGAAAGTCTTAGCCTTAGAAATACCAAAACGGTGGATTCTCATCTTTGTGTTTTTATTGGAGGATTGTTTAGCTCGCTGTTTACACCATACTCTCATGTCAAACACATGGTTAGGGCAGAAGAGACCTACTTTAAAAAGAAATCAATCAATAAAAAAATTGTTGGGTGTGATAATTGTAGTTCAGTATGCTCAAAACACATAATCCATCCATCAATTTTCCAATCCGCTTTATCTTCACATGGGTCGTGGGGGTGCTGGAGCCTATCCCAGCTGTGTTCGGGCAGTAGGCAGGGGAAACCTTGAACCATTTGCCAGCCAATCACAGGGCGCACAGAGACGAACAACCATCCGGGCTCACACACACACCTAGGGACAATCGTTGTGTGTTCAATTAGCCTGCCATGCATGTTTTTGGAATGTGGGAGGAAACCGGAGTACCCAGAGAAAACCCACGCAGGCCCGGGGAGAATGTGTAAACTCCACACAGGGAGGCCGGAGCCGGGATCGAACCCATGACCTCTGCACTGTGAGGTTGACGCGCTAACCACTGGGCCGCCAAAACATAATGACAAAAATAATGACAGCACACATGCAGAGACACTATTTTCGAGTGGTTGGGCACTCCTGATGTAGAGAGTACCGGTAGCTTAAAGTTGTCCATCAATGACTTGGACCACACTGTTCAACAGGTGGTGGTGTGAGGCAACCAGTTATGTAGTTGAAAGGTGAAAGCAGACCCTTAGAAAATTGATGGCAGAAATTGCATCTGCATGAAAGCAAATTTAACGATTACTTTGTGTTATGACTGCCAAATATCATACTGTTTGTCTGCAGGTCGTGCCTGTGATTGCTAGAAGTTGACGAGAACACGATGATGTGGGATACTGCAGAGGCAGCAGCATTTGAGACCCAAGTGGAAGGGATTTTCATTTTTAAGGAAACCAACCTGAGTTTGAAAGATGTGGGCTTGTTGCGACTCATTTGTGACTGACAACTGCTCTGTGGACTGCTATTCCAGGCACACACACACACACACACTTGTTAAGGCTTTCGTGTCATATTATTCAATTCAATTTTTTTACTTTGTCATAATTATTCATCAATTTGGGTTAAAAGCTTGAATTCACCTTTGTCAAAGTGACCTGTTACACAAACCAATTACAGTTCCTTATATAAGTTGTGTCAATGTACCGGTATCTCACTACTCAGTATTGCGTGTTTAAGAAAAATGTAGAGCTAGGCATTAGCGACTTACTGTAAGCACCCTAACGCATGTTTCATGTATCCCTGTCACATACATAAAATGTACATCGTAATAATTATCCATGAGTGACAATATGTTAAAGAAGTTGTTAATTGATGATAATCTTTACATTTTCCTACTCAGCTTCTTTGAGCAATGCCGTGGACGTCACCGTTCAGAAACGCAGTCTGCCATATTTCAATTAAAGGATCGTTGAAATAATAACAATGAAAACCTGTTTCTTTTGTCTATTTGTCTATTTAAAGGGTGCGACTGTGTCAGAGTAGAAACTGGTGTGGTATATGTTCATCAAGGGCTGCCCCTCCCTCGGGTGCCACATTTTTGCACGAGGGGAAGCTTTGGCTCATATGCAAAATTGATGTGTGATTGCGTTACCATCAGTCACGCCATGGACCAAATTTGCTCAAGAAAGTCAATAATTGCTCCAATGACAACACTTGACATCTCTGACATCAGAAGGATGGGCTGGTCGAGACTTGCATATCAAAGATCGAATTAACTTGTCGTCCAAAGGAAACCGTTTTTCGTAGACATGCGCGCTGGGATTTTCGATCCGAGACAAGTTGGAGCTTGTTTGGTGGACCACGCCTTCTATTCCACGCCCACGCCACACCTGATAATTCAGTGACAGAAAGTACACCAGATTTTAGACCAGATGAAACCAGGTCCTAGTTATCAACCAGTTACCAAGTTATGGCACAGGTCGCTTAGTGCGATTTTGGTGGATTTGATCCAGGGCGCAGCCAGACAGAGATATGTGCTTCTTTGATTAGTGTGCTGGATGTCATCGGATTTCATTCAAATATGACATTGGCATGCACCGAACACTCTGAAGAATTGCAGAAATCAATTCATTAAATATATTATTATTATCTTGTATCTATTTTTAAAAGCACCCCGTGCCATCTTCAAATGGAGATGTTCTTGCAATTCCTTATGAACTTAGTTTGTGCATGCCGATCTCCTGTTCGGACTCCAGCCAATCGCATGTGGACTGATTTTAACTCAACTCAACTTTATATAGCTGTATACAAAGTACTGTACATGGACTAAAAAAAAAAAAATCTGCCATACAATAACAAACACTAAATTAAAACAAATCAACAAAAATATTTGTTATTAATTTGTAATTAATTAATTACTATTAATTAATTATCTTAAAATAAAATTTACTAATGTACAGGGAGCCAGTGAAGGGAGGCCAGAATTTAGGTGATGTAACTCCCATTAGAAGGGGAGCACCAGCATTTTGGACCAACTGGAGACGCTTCAGGGATACTGGATGGCTCCATAATAAAGTGCATTAATAAAGTGCATCCATCTGAGATGTCATGAAGAAATGAATTACTGCAGGGATTTTCAATCCTGTTCCTCAAGTGCCACTGTCCTGCCTGTTTTCCATCTTCCCCTGAATCAGATGTGTCATGTGAATCAGATGTGTCACAGACACATCTGATTCACATGATCCGATCATCAGCATGGTCTGCAGAAGCTGGATACCTATCCTGATAATTTGTTCATCGTCCTCCAGGAACAGGCCCGAAGACCCCAGGATTACTCTTTCTAAATGCTGTTGAGAAAAGAGAGGCTTTACTTTAACCAGCTGCCTATGACGAAAGAAGCAGGATATAACTGATATAGCACAATGATTTGCTAGTCCATTTCAAAATTACTGTCCAATATAAATTCCAAGTTTGAAACTGTAGGCTTAAAATAAGACGCCAGGGGGCCCCGGTCAACAAGGTGAGATGTACAAGGGTTACTGTGACCAAACACTTTCACTTCAGTTTTCTTTTCATTGATGTTGAAGAAATTCAGTACCAACCGAGGCTTTGATTTCTTCTAGACTGAACAAAAATAGTCCGAAGAAGAACAGTTTGAGCTCTCACTTCAAACGCCACATCCTACCCCACATTTTAAACATGTTGTTGTGCAAACCCTGCTTAAGAAATCTGGCCCGGATCAAGGTGTGCTGTCTGATTTTAGACCCATTTCCAAACTGCCTTTTATTTCTAAAATTCTGGAAAGAGTGATGCACATGCTGTTGAAATGTTCCTTCGGTAAATGTAATATGGCAGTTTTCCAGTCAGGTTTTGATATTCTTCTGGCAAATGATACGAACTGCAGCTTTCAATCCAGTGATCAATGTATTCTGCTGACTCATTTACAGCACAAGGTGTGCATTAGTGGTAGCGCCCTCCAGTGGTTTCGATCCTGTTTGGCTGACAGGACTTGAAGTGTTGGCCTAGTTCGAAAAGCAAGGACCTGTTGGCCTAGTTCGAAAAGCAAGGACAAGGTCCTTGTTTGTGAATGGGGCCGGACACGCAGTGCAAGAAATTCAAAGAATAAATAAGCCTGAAAGAATCCTTAGGCAAGGTTTTGTCAGGACGGCACACATGAATAAATCCCCGATAGATAGCCGCACCAAATTGTGTTTATTAAGGAAACAAACTGTATCGACAATTTTGGGGTTTGTTGGATGGAGATTATACCTGTGCCTGTGTTAAAAGTTTCCTTTGCTTCTACATGGATCGTTTGAGAAGATGTTCACAAGTCTGGAAATATTTTGACCTTTGCCAAATAAGGTCAATCTTTTCCTCCTTTGGGAATTGTTTCCTATGAGTTTTTAATCAAATGTTTCTACTCTTTTCGAGTGAGAGGTTTGACTTTTTTTTCTAGATGAATTAACTTTTTTATTTTATGATAGGTGAAGTGTCAGCTCTGCTCCACAGAACTGTCTTAAGTCAATAAGAGCATTTCAATGCGGAGGCATTAGAGAGCTTTATCAACTGCCATTTAAATATTGATGCACACCATCTTCATCTGTTCCCTGTGCACAAATGTTTTCTCAACCGCCTTTCAGCAAAGATACCGGTACTCTTGATCCTCTCCTCTTTCATCTATAACTGCTTCAGACAACAAAGTGTATGCAGGAAAGTGGTGAAGATTGCACGACTGTCTCTGTCCTATGTGTTGTGTTGTTATTTTTGTTATTTTGACTTCAAAATGGCGCCGCGAGAGTGGCTGCCTTTCCAGCAGCTCCTATTTTTTTGTTGTTCTACTTCTTCCTTTCATAACTTTGCTGCTGTGAATCTGGAATTTCTCCATTGTGAGACTAATAAAGGTTTTCTTCTTCTTCTTCTTAAAAACCTTTTGTACCTGAATAAAACTGCATGAATGAATCATTTTTGTGTGTTTTTTTTTCATATGACTGAAGCACTTTGGTCCACAAAAACTCATGCTTTAGGTGAACGTTCCAGCTATGAATATTATCACAGACAAATTTACTATATTTTTCATTCTATCTCTTTTGACACAAAGAAGCAAATTTTGAGGGGATCACACTCCTCAGCCTCCCTGGCAAGGTCTATTCAGGGGTGCTGGAGAGGAGGGTCCGTCAGGAAGTCGAGCCTCAGATTGAGGAGGAGCAGTGTGGTTTTCGTCCCGGCCGTGGAACAGTGGACCAGCTCTACACCCTTAGCAGGGTCCTTGAGGGTATGTGGGAATTCGCCCAACCAGTCTACATGTGTTTTGTGGACTTGGAGAAGGCGTTTGACCGTGTCCCTCGGGGAGTTCTGTGGGGGGTGCTTCGTGGGTATGGGGTACCGAACCCCCTGATACGGGCTGTTCGGTCACTATACCACCGATGTCAGAGTTTGGTTCGCATTGCCGGCAGTAAGTCGGAATCGTTTCCAGTGAGGGTAGGACTCCGCCAAGGCTGCCCTTTGTCGCCGATTCTGTTCATAACCTTTATGGACAGAATTTCTAGGCGCAGCCGAAGCGTTGAGGGGGTCCGTTTTGGGGGCCTCAGTATTACATCCCTGCTTTTTGCAGATGATGTGGTGCTGTTGGCTCCTTCAAACGGGGCTCTCCAACTCTCACTGGAGCGTTTCGCAGCCGAGTGTGAAGCGGTTGGGATGAAAATCAGCACCTCCAAATCTGAAACCATGGTCCTCAGTCGGAAAAGGGTGGAGTGCCCCCTCCGGGTCGGGGAGGAGATCTTACCCCAAGTGGAGGAGTTCAAGTATCTTGGGGTCTTGTTCACGAGTGGGGGTAGGAGGGAGCGGGAGATCGACAGGCGGATCGGTGCAGCGTCTGCTGTGATGCGGACGTTGTATCGGTCTGTCGTGGTGAAGAAGGAGCTGAGCCAAAGGGCGAAGCTCTCAATTTACCGGTCGATCTACGTCCCAACCCTCACCTATGGTCACGAGCTATGGGTCGTGACCGAAAGAACGAGATCCCGGATACAAGCGGCTGAAATGAGTTTTCTCCGCAGGGTGTCCGGGCTCTCCCTTAGAGATAAGGTGAGAAGCTCAGTCATCCGGGAGAGGCTCAGAGTCGAGCCGCTTCTCCTCCACATCGAGAGGAGCCAGATGAGGTGGCTTGGGCATCTGATTCGGATGCCTCCTGAGCGCCTCCCCGGTGAGGTGTTCCGGTCATGTCCCACCGGGAGGAGACCCCGAGGAAGACCCAGGACACGCTGGAGAGACTATGTCACCCAGCTTGCCTGGGAACGACTCGGGATCCCCCGGGGAGAGCTGGAAGAAGTAGCTAGGGAGAGGGAAGTCTGGGCTTCCCTGCTAAAGCTGTTGCCCCCGCGACCCGGCCCCGGATAAGCGGTAGATGATGGATGGATGGATGGATGGATGGATGGATGGATGGAAGCAAATTTTGAACCCTTCTCATAAACAACTCGGCTCAGTTAACAAATGCAGCAAATGAAATGATACAAATATATAAACATATTTTAAGTTAAAAAAATAGAAATTTAGTTTATTTCTCGAACTACTTTGGGGTTTACGGTCTGCAAGTTTTTCCTTTTTTACATTTTGTTTACCTGCAATGATTTTACATATACAGCAGAGGTCACTATTGAATGACCAGCACAGTATCAATACCGTGTCAACAGCCGTTGTTTAATTTGTCATTGCGCTTCTTGAGGTCTTATCCACCCATCATTAGAGAGTAAAAAGCCGTTTACAAAAAAAAACAGAAAATCACAGAACATAATGACACAAACCTTAAATTCTACTGGAACCACAGAACATTAAGTTCTAATGGAACGACGACGACTCAGCAGTGGTGGGATGAAAAACACTGGTGCATCAGCATTGTGCCGAGTCTGCAAGCGTGAAACCCGATCTTGGTGCATGCATCGCTTTCATAAAAAATATACTGTATATATACATATAATCTGACAAATACAGGAGGTTTTTCGTTTGGATGTACTGCGCCAAATTGTGCTTACAAGGAAACAAACTCTATGACGTGTTGTGTTGAATGGAGACGATACCTGTACCCGTGTTGGGAGTTTTCCTTTGCTTCTTCATGGACCGTTCTAGAAAATGTTTACAAGCTCGGTAATATAAAATCTTCTGACACCAAAAAAGCAAAAAAGGTAAATCTTTTCCTCTCGTGCACTCTTCTAGTAAGAAGTTGGATTTTTTTTTTCTCTGAAAGTTAGATGGAGCGGCCTGGTTGTCCAGTGTTTAGCACGTCGGCTTCACAGTGCAGAGGTACCGGGTTCGATTCCAGCTCCGGCCTCCCTGTGTGGAGTTTGCATGTTCTCCCCGGGCCTGTGTGGGTTTTCCCCGGGTGCTCCGGTTTCCTCCCACATTCCAAAAACATGCGTGGCAGGCTGATTGAACACTCTAAATTGTCCCTAGGTGTGAGTGTGAGTGTGGATGGTTGTTCGTCTCTGTGTGCCATGTGATTGGCTGGCAACCAATTCGGGGTGTCCCCCGCCTACTGCCCAGAGACAGGTGGGATAGGCTCCAGCACCCCCCGTGACCCTAGTGAGGATCAAGCGGTTCGGAAGATGAATGAATGAATGAGTTAGATGGAGATTATACCCACCTTTATCTACTGGCACTTATTTATTTATGCACAACATCTTCATATTCATCTTTTCCTGGTGAACAAAAACTTTCTAAGGCAGGGGAACTAGTGTTCAAGAGGAAAAATCGCTTTGGAGCAAAGACACTTAAAAAATGATTAGGGACTGGTGGCGCTGACTGATTTCAATTGCTGCATCTTTGTGACTCCGCCCACTACTTGACCAGGATAGACTGTGGACGGAGAGAACACATTACCAAAGACAAAAACACAGAACATGACAAAGACTGATGGAAAAGAAAAATGCAATCGATCTACTCAGTACATATACAGTGTTGAGTTTAGTGTCTTTGAGGACATCTAGCCTCACCGATGCGTAGGTGTATAATCAAGGGTGACTTCTGCTCATATTTAGTCTGGTGCAGTGTTTCTCAAATAGTGGGGCGCGTCCCTCCAGGGGGCGCGAGGCTCCGTCAAGGGGGGGCGCGTTTGACCTCGGGGAACATGCTTTTAAATGTTTTTACTGTCCTAAAATAACGTGCAGTTGCACCTCCACTACATTAGGGGGCAGTGGCGCTGTCATTGGCAGAGTTTGCACAAGGAGCATTCTCAGGGAGGAAATATGAGGAGGCATATGTAGCGCTTGGCTTCAATGTGACTGCGGTGGCAGACGAGGAAAGATCGATGAGCTTACTGTGTCTAAAAATTTTGGTAGCGGACAGCATGAAGCCAAATAAAGTAAGGCGTCACTTAAAGACATTACAGCCCAATAACGCTGATAAGCTGCTTGAGTTTTTTTCAGCGAAAACGTGCTGAATATTGCCAACAATCATTGCTCTTTGTGACTGCTACTTCAGTAAACTAAAATACTGTACAGGTCCCGGCTGTCATGATTCGGTTTAGGGACCAACAGGTGGCATTCTCCCCTGCTACAAGTCAACGTCCTCGGTGACTTATCACTCGAAGATTACCTCTCTGGAGAAGGTGGAAGTGTAGCGAACCACCCCTGCTAAAATCTGAGAGAATACATCCGGACTTAATGAAATGGCGTTGCATGCTGACACAGGGAGATTGAACGGATTCTTGTGTTTCCCTGCAGTTTTCCTCTGACTCTTGCGTATGGCAGAACTGGGTACACCTACACTAACAGTCACTTTTCTTTCTCCCCTCTGTGCAGGCCCAGGTCTTGGGCTCTCCTCGGCTATGCTAACATCTGACGTGGCCTCAAGGTTTTGCCGCGAGTCCGTTTCCAAATTTTCCTCCTCCTCAGAACCAGTGTCAGAAACATTATCATTATCATCTAGCTCTTGGGAAACTTCCTCTTTCGCAAGTGGTTCATTGAATTCTTCAACCAATACGAACTCGATATCATCCGCCTCGTCTCTTGATGGTGGAGCTGGAATAGGTTGTTTTTCAGGCGCTTGGCGAAGACTTCTCTGTTCTGGCGCTGGTCCCACACATGGAGGGAGGTTGGACCTATGCACCCTCTTTGTCAGTCCTCCATCCAGGGTCTCTACTGTGTAGGTGGTTCCTTGTACATCCACAACCTTGTACATGGACGAGGCCTATGCATCCTGTATCTTATTTCTTCTGAGAGGCCTGAAACGTAGGTACACGAGTTCACCCACATCAACAGGTGGACAGTAGACTTTCTCCTGTTGCTGGGCCATTCTCTCAGCCGCTTTGCTCTCAGTCATCTCTCTTGCCCGGGCATGTGCATCTCTGAGTCGTTCCTGGTGTATGGCAAGCCAGTCGACTGTATCATCTTTGACTTGTTGCTCTTGGCCCAGTAAGGCATCCACTAGAAGATGAGGATGGACGCCAAACAACAAGTAATGGGGTGAATGTCCCGTTGTTGAGTGTGGAGTCACATTGTATGCATAGACTAATTCGGACAGGTGTTCCGGCCAGCGGCGTTTCTTTTCAGGGGGAAGCGTACGCAGAAGATCATGTAGGGTTCGGTTGAACCTTTCACTCTGTGGGTTGCCTTGGGGGTGATAGGGTGTGGTTCGGGTCTTCTTAACTCCATAGAGCTTGCACAACTCAAACACGACAGCACTTTCAAAATTCCGGCCTTGGTCTGAGTGCAGGCGTTCTGGCACACCATACTTGAGAAACCACTCTCTCAAGATGACTTTTGCAGTAGTCTCTGCCTTTTGATCGAACAGCAATTGCCTGACTGAACTTCGTGAATACATCCGTTATCACGAGAACACTTTCACGCCCATCTGTTGCACGTTCCAGTGTCGTGAAATCCACAGCAACGACCTCAAGTGGCCGAGTCGCCAAAAATGGAGTTTGGGGGGCCCGAATCTTTGGTTGTGGCATTTTGGTCAAAACACATCTCTGGCACTTCTTTATCCACTGCTCAAATTCTTCATGCATGCCTCCCCAGAAACACCTTTGCCGCAGCAGACCTAATGTTCGCTCTATACCCTGATGTCCCATCTGGTCATGGACGCTCCTGAGAACTTTATCTTTGAGACAGGCAGGTAGTAACAACTGGTAGCATTCTCCCAGGTGAACATCGTTAATCACTCGGTACAAGAGTCCATCTCTCTCTCTGAGACGGGGCCACTGTTTTAGCAGAGCGCGCACTGGCTTTGAAAGGCCCCTTCTTTCTTGATAAGATGGTTTTCTCTGATGGTTCCAAAAGTCTCGCACCACTTTGAGAGTCGGGTCGGCAGCTTGAAATCCTTGAAGTACCTCCTTGGAATATCTCGGCAGTGTGGGGGTATTACCTTGAACAGTTTCATCATTTACTGTCTCATTGGCCTCTGACGCTTGCAGCTGTCTGATCATATGGGTCTCAACTCCTGCCAAAACCAACTCTGGTTCTAAAACCGTCCCTGTCCTCAGGGAGCTACAAATTGCTACACTACCATCAAACGCTGCATCTTCACTGGTCGGTTCTGGCTCAACATTCACCGGTCGATGAGAAAGGGCATCAGCTACAGTATTATATCTGCCAGGACGATACTTTACATCAAAATCAAATATTGCTAACTGAGCCACCCAGCGCTGTTGAGTTGCTCCTAAGTCAGCAGTCTGAAGGTGACACAGAGGGTTATTATCTGTGAGGACTGTAAGCTTGGACCCGAGCAGATAACTCCTAAACTTTTCAGTCACTGCCCACTTTAGTGCAAGGAGTTCAAGCTTCATGCTGCTATAGTTCTGATCATTCTTCTCAGCACCCCTAAGTCTACGACTTGCAAAAGCTATCACCTTCTTCTGACCCGCTTGTTTTTGATAAAGGACTGCACCCAAACCTAAATTTTTTTAGTTTCAAGTTCAAGTTTCAAGTTTTTTAAATAGTTTTTTTGCTGTACTAATATGTGTGTATAAAATAATAATTCTCTGTTTTCTTTCTTGTTATATTCTTTTTGTGCGTACATGTGAGTGTGTGTATGTATTGTCATTCATTCATTCATCTTCCGAGCCGCTTGATCCTCACTAGGGTCGCGGGGGGTGCTGGAGCCTATCCCAGCTGTCTTCGGGCAGTAGGCGGGGGACACCCTGAATCGGTTGCCAGCCAATCGCAGGGCACACAGAAACGAACAACCATTCGCACTCACACTCACACCTAGGGACAATTTTAGAGTGTTCAATCAGCCTGCCACGCACGTTTTTGGAATGTGGGAGGAAACCGGAGCACCCGGAGAAAACCCACGCAGGCCCGGGGAGAACATGCAAACTCCACACAGGGAGGCCGGGGCTGGAATCGAACCCGGTACCTCTGCACTGTGAAGCCCACGTGCTAACCAGCGAATGTATGATGACTAAAAATAATCAATCCAACAATAATAATTTTAAAAATCAGTCTGGGTGATCGCGCAACCACACCAGGTTGTCGACACACTCGGGCACCCCAGGTATCCAACCTCAGTACAGGCATTGACATGACCTGCATTCTAACATGTTGATCTTTTCACCCGTTGATAGAACATCCTAAAAGAAGTACCGGTAATCCAGCACTCCGGCTCTCCACCCAGACCACCCTCGTCCGGATCAGATGTTGCATTTTGAAATAAAAGGCCTCTGAAAACTGGCATGTTGACCTGATTTCTGACAAGATGATCTGAACGTGTTGACATTTTCGACCGTTTTTTAAAAAATCCTAAAAATTGAAATTTGTTATCCTGTGAGGGCTGTAGGTCTGGGGATAACTACAGCACTCCGGCTTTCTAATGTGACATTTCCCGTCTGAATCTGATTATGCATTTGGGAATAAGAGGCCTTTGAAATGTGGCAAGATGACCTGGGTCCCGACAAGTTGATCTGAGCGCCTAACATTTTGACATTTTCGACCGTTTAAAAAAAAAAAAAATCCTAAAAATGTAAAGTTTGTTATCCCGTGAAGGCTGTAGGTCTGGGGATAACTACAGCACTTTGGCTATTCAACCCGACCACTTTCGTTCGAATCCGATGTTGCATTTGGGAATAAGAGGCCTCTGAAATGTGGCAAGATGAACTGGGTCCCGACAAGTTGACCTGAACGCATAACATGCTAACTACAATAAAACCCACCAGAAATAAAAGGTTAATTTGTCGCTAGTCGTTTTCAACAAAGAGGGTGTCGCTAGGATGAGGAGAAGAAAGTCTCCAGTTCAACTCAGAACAGAATGAGAATTGAAAAATGCTCCCACTGATGCCGACATCAAAAGATCGGTGATTGGCTCATTTCGCTGTCAATCAAAAAGAGATTCAGCCTCAGACAGATCATCAGAAAAGCTGAGCGTCCGATAAACACCCACGGTCCATAGACTCCCAGAGACACTAAGCGTCCAATGAGCAGGACAAAACCAGCATTTATTTATCCAATGACTTGTCTCGTTTCAATGCATTGGGACAACCTAAGTGAACTTTCCCGACGCCATGTGTCAGCGCGGTCGACGCTCAGCATCAACACGTTTTAAATCACAGTGAAGCTGCAGGAATGAATGAGAAGACATTCGCATCGTAACCAGTTATAAGCTGATTCGGAACAAAAGTTGAGTGCGTTGTAGCGTGTATTAAGTCAATGACATGGACACACAATAGTATGTACACACATATTTGATCACTTATTTTTCGACATTTTAAGCGAAGCTGAGCTCCCTTTGCAGTCTGAGAGCAATCACCTCTGGTTGAAAGGCTTTTTTGTATCGTATTGTAATAATTTAAAGTCTAGATTAAAAAAAGCAACTTGTTTATCCATCTCCACAATAACCACATTCCTTTTTACAGATGATACACACACCGGGTCCGGTTGAGGGACAATTAGGATTCAATTTTGAAGATTTTTTTCAAAACGGTCGAAAATGTCAACATGTTCATATCAACTTGTCGGGACCCAGTTCATCTTGCCACATTTCAGAGGCCTCTTATTCCCAAATGCATAATCAGATTCGGACGGGAGTGGTCGCGTTGGATAGCTGGAGTGCTGGAGTTATCCCCAAACATACGGCCCTCACGGGATAACGAAAACTCAATTTTTAGGAATTTTTTTCAAAACGGTCGAAAATGTCAACATGTTAGGCGTTCAGATCAACTTGTCAGAAATCAGGTCAACATGCCAGTTTTCAGAGGCCTTTTATTTCAAAATGCAACATCTGATCCGTAACGAGGGTGGTCTGGGTGGAGAGCAGGGGGGCTGGATTCCTTCTTTTAGCGTGTTCTATAAATGGGCGAAAAGATCAACATGTTAGAATGCAGGTCATGTCAGAACGCAGGCCATCTTGTCACTTTTCAGAGCCCGGCATCAGATCCGAATGGTCTTGTTGGATACCTGCAGGTCTGGTTTGATTGAGGGATAACTGAAATTCATTTTCTAGAATCTTTTGAAGTAAGCAGAGGAGCTCAAAATGTCATGTTTGAGAGGCATTTTATTTGGTAATGGAACATTCGATCTGAATGCCAGTACTGTGGTTGTATACCTGGCGTGCCCTAGTGTGTCGACAACCTGGTGTGGTTGCGTGATCACCCAGATTAGTTACTTTAATATATATTTTTTAAATATCAGGTGAAATTGATGTAGAATTACCATTGACTTTATTTTTTATCTCCACTTGAGAACGCTTATTGGTGCTGTTCTGAGAGTTCTTGTTCTTCCTCGTTGAATATTTACCCGACAGCCAAGAAATTACGTATTTTATATTTTTATTAATTTATTTTAACCCGAACAAAAGACGTTAATGCATGAGTGGTGGTTCTTTTATTTTGAAGGTGGCCAATGCCGCTCGCTGGCGACAGATTACCGTAATGCACAGTATTGACAATTGCATTGTGAGTTCACTTGACTTCGATTTTACGAGTGGAGGCTGTCTTGACCGCAGTCACCTCCCCTTCGTTCTGTCAAATCTTGGGAGGTGTTGCCAAAATTACAAAAAAATATATTAAAAAGATAGTGCCCTCGTTGTAGTAGTTTAGTGCTTATTTTCCGGGCTCTGCATTAAGAAAGCAGACCGTTATGGACCCCAATGCCCCTCCGAATGAGAAGTCTTCCATGGGCCAGGCGCCCCCTCCGCCCTACCAGGACAATTCGTACCCGGGATACCCTCAACCTGGGCCAGGGTACCCCCAGCCTGGACCCGGCGGTTACCCTCCTCATCCGCAGGTAACCTTTCCGCTGCACCTGTAAACCTGTTCATCAAACGCTGTTTTTATTTATTTTTATTTTTTTAACGTGCCGTCTTTTTTTTCCTTTTGGAGAATAATCAAACAAATTGCTGCACGGTCTTTCTTTATTTTGCTGGTAATTAAACGCGAGTAACGTTTATCTCAAACTAGTGCGGTCACGAAAGTAAGCAAGATTTCACCTTGTAAAAATGCAGTGGCGGGCCGTGCATTTCAACCTTAGGCCTTCAATGACGTCACATACATTAACACAATACAGTATAGGCTCGTCAAGTAGCACTTAATTTCAGGAGCATTTAAAACCATCAAGTATGCATTCACAACTAAAAGCAGGAAACTAAATTTATAGATATTGTCAAAAATAAAAAGATGATTTAAAAATACTAAATAAAATGCCACCCAAATTACGCTGTGTGATCTTAAACAAGTCTGTCCAATAAATTGTGCAATGTCGCAGTTTCATATAAGACACCAAACAAGAACAAAACAAACTATTGGCTATACAACAACAAATAACTGAAAATGTTGAGCAGCTGAGATGGAACGAACTTCTGTGTACGAAGGTGACTACAATGTGCCATTATAAATTGCAGGTGAGCTGATTTATTTGATACATTTTATATTTGATACATTTTATTCCATGACCATTAATTTAATACGAACGAAATAAAATGACAAGAAGAAATGTAAAATAAAATTCATTTACTCACCAATGTATTACCTGTTCACTGAGCTGCACATCTACGCGAGTGTCCCCAAATGTTTTTAAACGCACCATAGTTTGTAAGTGCACAGCCGTGCTCTGACGTTTCCTTGTTGCCTTGGTAAAACAATTTAAATGGGTAAATCCAGTGTGGCTCCAAACACCAAATCGGTCCGTTGCAAGCAATCGTCATTCCCAGCAGTACACTTTGCAGCGTGGCTGTGAGCCACGGGTACCGTTCATAATTACTCGTCTGAAAATGACGGACAAACCCTTTTCCTTGCTGGGACAGGCTAGCTAGCGCAAGAGTTGGGCGACATTTTTGCACAATATCCAGCTTTTCGTGAAAGGTCTGTCTTGAAAATGGTGTGGAAAGTAGTTCTGCAACCAGAGAAACGTCTTCTTCGGTCATTTTGGGTTAAAATGCAGTGATAGCTCCCTCTAGCAGGCGCTAATCCAATCACCGAACGCCCACGTCCAGTCTCGACGTAAGACCTTCTAGCTGGCCCCGGTGCGCAGACTCGTGATCTGATTGGCTATAGCAACCTGACTGTGCCCATTCATTTACAGCGCACAGGGGCCTGCTCTGTTTAATCTGAAGGCCCCGACCAAGTTTAATTTACCTGGCAACACAAGCTAGCTGAAATATGATTGGTTAAAATATCTACCATAATAAATACATTATTTATCGAGTGTCTTTCAATGTTAATTAAAAATAACATTGAAAGCCACTCAACTAAGTGGAAATAATATGACGTAAAGAATACAGAGAATCATTTTGTTTACATGTTTATGAAAATAAAATAACATGAATTAAATTTGTTATTGTATGAATGTTTAGGTCAGCAGAGAAGGCCATACCAATATAAAACACTTTAATTTGCCTAGATTCTGCCTTATCTACATAATTTATATACAATTCAGGACATGTGGTTTTATGATCTGTAATTATGAAATACAGTTCACATCGGTGACAATTCGTGCCAGTCACTCACGTCAGTCTATTTCCTTTTAAGATGGACACTTTTGAGTCGAATTGAATCTTGCGTGGCTCTTACAGGGGTCTGCATATCCGCCAAATTATGGCGCTGCTCCGTACGGACAGCAGCAGTACACGGCAGGTCAACAGTACCCACCTCAGCAAACCACAGTCACCGTCCAGCCCGCGGTGTTCGTGACACGAGGTCCGCTGGAGAACCCTTACAATGACTACCTGGGCTACTCCATCTTCACCTTGCTGTGCTGCTGCCTGCCTCTTGGAATTGCCGCCCTCATCTACTCAATTAATGTGAGTTAAATTCATTACCAGTCTTTATCGCCATCCATTGTTTTGTGGTTAATAATGATAATAATAATAATAATAATAATAATAATAATAATAATAATAATAATAATAATAATAATAATGTAGCCGGGTCTGTAGAAAGCCTTGACCGAACACAAAATAATTTTTATGTGTGAAACACAAAGTTTGAAGTTCGATCAAATCTCGATTCTTTTTTTTTTAATAGGATATGTCTAAAAGGCCAAAAATTGGGAATATAAAGTAAATTCAAATGAGTAGAGTCTCTGTTTAGTATTAGTTCAATAGCATTGTGAGGCCTATTTTAAGCCCGGGGGCTGAAGCCCACTTAAAAGGTCCTAAAGCCCCCTAAATTATTTGATTGATTAATTAGAAAAAGTAAAGAATTAAGTGCCTAGAAAATGATTTTCGATAACAACCCCTCTTCTTTTCATGATTTACTTAAATATGATCACAGATTTGGGTTTCCCTTTTTCTTCAGGATGACCTGAGAGAACATATCTTAAGAGCCCCACTTGCTCTCACATTGTTTTTTTGACCGCACAAAACACATTTGGAAAAACCTTTCTTTCAGACTACACGCACATGGACACCCACATCATTTTCCAACTTGAACTTGTCAAAATGTATTCAACTTATCTCTTGTTGCGGATTTAGTTAGAATATCTGCCACCATCTGGTCTGTTGGGCGGTACTCCAAACTTTATTGCCATGAATAACAATTGACCTACTAAATTGATACTGTATGTTTTCACCTTTGCCTTTTTACTGGGGGTTTTGACCAGGGCTGTGGTGCCTTGATTGTCCTCAAAAACAATCGCTTGATTGTTTCTGAGTCTTCCATGAGACAATGGGACCGTTTTTGTTTCAGCTAAAACTGTCCCCTGTTCTGTCAAGAGCATCAGATGCCAAGTCAGCATGACTGTATGCTTGGAGTCCACGTTTGTCATCAAATTTAGTGAAGCAATTTTCTTTGAAGAACTTAGCGCGTCTTTAACTGTTGACCATTGCTAACAGAAATATTTTGATTAGTCCCTACGAAACTGAAATCAGGTCTTGTGGAAGTAGTTCAATTAAGCTACCCTGCACCTCTTTGTGTATCCTGATATTTCTTCCGTGTTCTCATTATAATCAGGTTCAACCTACCAGTACTTTCATTGTGTCGTTTTTATACACTGTCCTTTTGTACTAAATCGATGCCTGAAAAGTGTTTCAGTTTGAACCAAGTCTTTAATTTTGAATTTGCGTTGCGTTACACCTATTGCCTACGCTGCGGTGACATTTAGATGCGGTCTGAGCATTTCTCAAACGATCCAAGTAGAGGGTGTCCATAAAGTCTGGGTAGATGGTAAAAAAAAATCACATACTCCTTAAAAGACTGTAATGTTGATAAATAATCGTGAACACGATTTACACAATTTTCAATGCATAATTTGATGCGCTTTGCAAACCCGATGGAATAGCCATTGCCGTCGATTTTTCTTCGAGTACGCTTTCTCTTTTAGCATAGCCCTGCAAAAGAAGTCAAGGGGAGAAAAGTCTAATAATCAAAGAGACCACGCCAATCAACTTCGCACGCAGACTTTTTGGACACTCTGTATATTTCATCCAATCAGATCACTTGTTCAGGGACATGGGAAGACCGGAGCCTGGTCCAGCTGACTTTGTTGTGGTTGAGAGACATGACATTAAATTCAAACCGATCAAAAAGTTGAATGTGAACTGTACTGTACCGCTGGAGGCTGTAAACTTCCCCAGTGTGGGACAAATAAATGATATCTTATCTTATCTTATCTTATCTTATCTTACAACTCAGCACTCTTCGTAAATCTCTTGGTAAATTACTGTACACGTAGCATCGGACTGCAGGGTGTAACTCTTGCTCAGGTTCAGTCTCCGAAGTGTGTCAACGGCCGACTTGGATTCTATTGTATGTGTTACTGGGCACATAAAGGATTGAAAGGTCGCACACAGACGTCGCTAGGAGGATAAAATGTAGAGAGTCAGATTCTGTGCCCTTTACAGCTTTATGAGATACTGTCCCTGTTAAACATCACCCTTTCCTAAGTGCTTCTCGTAAGTGCTTGTGCTCCCTGCATGCCTTCCCTCTGCATCTGATTCCAAAAACACAGGCAAGCACTTCAGATTTCTAAACCTCAGGCCTGCGAAACATCTTTATTTGTTGTTGTTGTATTTCGTGTACGTTTCTTCAATTGAATCAATTTTTTTGTCAAGATTGGCGTTTACGTGTCACCTTGGATTATTTATCAAACTTGTTATAAACAACATCAACTTTCACTTCTTGTAATCGGTGGAATGATAACCTTTACTTCATTCATATCATGGCAACTTTGTTTATAATTGACTCTCACTGAAGATGGGAAGGCAAATTTTTCATCAAGGTTCCTTCTTGTTGGTTGTTCAGATCACTCACAGGGTTAAAAACGGCATTGTAGACAAGTGAGTCACTGCAATAGTATCAAGGAAGAATACGTATGGAAGTTAATTGCTTCCATACGTTCAGCTTTAGTAATTGAGGACAAAAACGCCTTTGGAGTTCTGTTTTCCTCAGATAATTAAGACCAAACTTCTCGTGTGTCGACTAAACCACTTGAACATACTGTGCTCAGTGCTTTTACGTCAATGTGAACAGGTATTCTTTCATGATTAACCCTTTGATGATAACCTGATAACATGAAACACTGTCCACTGTAGTAACCGCTGTCCCTAAAAGGGTTCAAAACAAAACAAACCCAAAAATGAAGCAATATTACACGAGAGGGAGTGATGTTGATGTTGAGTGATATTCATCAACCTTTTTGAAACCGTTTCTGGGTTTTTCCAAAGTAAAAGCGGATGTTTGCAAATGTCTTCTTTTGATGAAACGTGAACATTAATCAGCTTTCATGAAAGACGACAGAAATCAAAGGAGAATTCCTACCGAGAAGCTGAGATCAGAGAATTCGGACAATTTTAATGTCAACAATAATAAAGTCGTTGTCGCTTAAACAATGAATTTTGACATCTGTACACAAAAGTAACTTTTCGAGAGAGAATGCAAACTGGATGTGTGCCAAATTTGCTTTCATTGGAATGAAACATTTATTTGTCTTCTTCTCTTCTGCTTTCATACAGCAATACATTACAATGCATTTTTATATGCATATGCTGTTTTCAAGAGCCAAAACTCAGTGCATAAGGTTACAGGAATGGCCTCTGAAGTTCTGTTCCTGTTTATTTGGGTTGTTTTGTTTATTGAACATAAAACGTATACAGTAATAATTTGACTCAAGGGAGTAGGAAGAAGTAAAGAACTTATCTAGTCCTACCCCATGTTATGTGGTTATATCTAGTAAATCATTTTTACATCAATCAGAAAAGAAAGAAAGTAAGAAGAAAGAAGTCTCCATTAAGGCTCATACTTTACCCTTAACCGTGATATTTTTACAACTTTTGGTTTGTATCGGGATTTAATACATACACACCCTGGCACTCTTGTATCAATTTTCTCTTGTATTCATAATGGATATTTCAATACCTTTCTCTATTTATCAACTTAGTTCTGATTTAATCAATATATTTAATGTTTAGAATTTATCATTTTAACTCTGATTGATGGAGGTTGTTTTTTTTTTTATTAGTTTTTTAACTCAGCAAGCGATTCACTCATTTGCAGGTAATTGGGCGATTTTAAAGTCAACCAGGTCATAACATTTCATTGTATTTAATTTGATAAATAGTGGATTTGTGGGTTCCGTATATTTTGATCTATTAATAATTCGAATTGCTTTTTTTGGTAGTTTTAGAATCGGGAGTGTGTTTGTTTTGCAGGCATTATTTCCACACAGAAGGTCATATATGGTAATAATAATGAAGAGTATTCATTCATCTTCCGAGCCGCTTGATCCTCACTAGGGTCACGGGGGCTGCTGGAGCCTATCCCAGCTGTCTTCGGGCAGTGGGTGGGGGACACCCTGAATCGGTTGCCAGCCGATCGCAGGGCACACAGAAACGAACAACCATTCGTACTCACACTCACACCTAGGGGCAATTTAGAGTCTTCCATTGACCTGCCACACGTTTTTGGAATGTGGGAGGAAGCCGGAGGACCCGGAGAAAACCCACGCAGGCACGGGGAGAACATACAAACTCCACACAGGAAGGCCGCAGCTGGAATCGAACCCGGTACCTCTGCACTGTGACGCCGACGTGCTAACCTCTGGACTACCGGGCCGCCATAATGAAGAGTATAATGTGTACAAAGATCTCTTATTTAGCACTTCCTTGGTTGTGTAGAGGATCCCTACGGTTTTGGCTATTTTTCTTTTTTACGTTATCGATATGTGGCTTCCAATATAGTTTTGAGTCTATTACTAATCCGAGAAACTTGGTTTCATACGCTCTTTCTATCTCAATTGAGTTTACCATAATTTTACTTTGGTGTTTGATTGGTCTTGTGCCAAAAGCAATGAACTTCGATTTTTTCAGTTTAAGTGACAATTTATTTCTGTTGAACCAGTTTTTAATTTGTTTAATTCGTTTTCTACGGTTGTCGGGAGCTGTTTCAGATTTATTCCAGAACAGTAGAAAGTTGTATCATCAGCAAATAGGACACATTTAAATTGTTTTGAGACCTTGCAGATATCATTCATCTTTATATAAGATGAATAGTTGTGGACCAAGCACTGACCCCTGAGGAACTCCATGAGTGATTTTCAGTTGATTCGTTTTTTTATTTTGTTGTGTTTATGTTTGTTTATGTGTTGAGCTGCACATCTGTTTTCTAAATAACTTTTTATCAATTTCTAAGCTACACCTCTAATTCCATATCTTTCTATTTTTTTCAATAATATACTGTGATCTATTGTGTCAAAAGTTTTTTTCCAGAATAGTATTTTTGCCTTTGATAAAATACTCTGGATAAAACACTTTTTTAGGACTATTTCTGATTACTTGATTAGGTATTTTCCATATTTCAATGCAATACAATGCTGATTTATATAGCGCTTTCACAACAGCGGCAGCTGCAACAAAGCGCTTAACAAAACAGTTAACATAAATTAAAATAAATAAACACAACACATAACATAAAACACGGACAGTCGTGCAGTCCTAACCACTTTTCCGTCACACGCTTTGTTGTTTGAAGCAGTTTAAGATGAAAGAGGAGAGAATCAAAGTGTCCTTTCACCAGTGGACAGAAACACTGAGACATCATGCTCAAAATGTGCACACGTCGGCTACAAGCTAAGTTTCAAAGTCAACAAGAAGCTGTAGCATCCATTGATTGAGAGATTGGTTCATTCTCCTGTCCTATGGAAATCCATTTCAATTCCAAGCGGCGACTCTCGGTTCCAAATACGCATCGGCGCTCTGCGCCAACGCTCCTCTCTCCTCATCCTCAACTTCAGCAGCCATCCGTCCAGCCACACAAACGCCGACATCTCCGCTGAACAAAACGGGGTTGTGAAAAATGCTGCCCATTACAGGCGCAAAAAACACAAGCGCCCCAGGTCTGTCCAGCACCGACAGTCAATGGCGCCGACATTTCTCCCATTCAAAATCTGTGCTGGTACAGGCTTGCTGCCGAGAAGGCGCAATCACCAAGCACAGATACTTCTCCTTTGACGAATATCGTGGCCAAAAACGCTGAAAACAGTCCATATCAGGTCCAACGCGATGAAACAACAAACAACATGTGACAAAACAAAAGGCAAAAACAACAAAAAAAAAACAAAAAAGCAAGGCTCTTGAAGAGCACGTGCCGAAGGCTGCCTACTCGGGCGCCATCTTGGGACAAAATTAAAAAAAAAATCCTGTGTGTTACTTTTATTGGGCTCTAATAGTGCATGATAATGATCTCTTTTACTGATTCTTATAATATTTACTAGTTTATTTTTATAGGTCTTATATTTTTTTCTGCTTCTTCAGTTCTCACTTTTAAAAACAATTTATATAAATTGTTTTTCTTTTTACATGCGTTTTCTATGCCTTTCATTATCCGTGCCTTACTTGGGTCTTTATACTTTTTGGAGACTTTAGTTAATGGAAAATGTTTATCATATAAGGAGATTATGGTAGACTGAAATACTTCAAACGCTATATTTGGGTCTTCGTTTGAGTAGACCTCGGTCCAGTTTTGTTTTTCTAGGTCTTGCTTAAAAGCATCGATAGAGCGTTGGGTTCTTAGTCTTATTTCTGTTATGTGAGTTGTTGACTCAGCTTTTCTATCAAAATAATTTATTTATAATTAACTAGCTGGTTCGCCGCCCTGCGGGCGGCTCGTCATCTAGTTCCTGCGGAAGGCTGGTAAGGTGGTGGTTCGCCGCCCTCCGGGCGGCTCATCTGCTAGTTCCTGCGGAAGGCTGGTAAGGTGGGCCTTCGGCCCACAAAAGTGTTGTTGCTTGGTTCAACTTTTTGTTCATCTTCATTGCTTATCGCGAAAATAAAGAGATGTTTAGCTCTACTAAATAACTAACAATTTCATTGCAATGCTTGTGGGTAGACAACATTTTTTCGCTAAGATGCCCGCGCGATCGTAGTGAGCCAGTGCCTGAGCGGCGCAGTGGCGGCGCGGTGAAGTAGGTACGTTTTGAAAAGGGACAGACGGAAGGACAGACCGCGTGCGGGACGACGCGCAATATATATATAGATTATTTAAGGAAAAATGATCTCGTGAGAGCAATTATGAAGTCCGAGTGACTGATAATGCAGTGCGCCACCGCAAATGTGTCACTGCATGGAAAAAGCTCTGATTAAGTGTATCGTTAATCACACGATTAATTCACTCATTTGGGCACACTTTAATTCACCTGGCAGTGGGCGTAAGCTAAATACTTTCAAGCATGCTGTGCGGATGAGCCATTTTCGTTGTTGTCTGTTTGACTAATTGTATCACGGTGTGTGTGCTGGTTGAATAGAAATTTTTTGATCAGATTCATGCAATCTCATACTCATGAAACTGACGCCCAGTTTGGCATGACTTTTTCAGCCACACCTATTCCAACTTCCTGGAACGCTGATGCAACAGCTGCTCTCGAGAACCTTTTTGGATGTGAAAGTAAAAATATACTCGAGTGGTTGTTGATTATGCAGAACTATTTCCTCTTATGGGAATTCACTCATAGACCATGAAACAAAAAAAAAAGAAAAAAAATCCAAATCCATCACATTGGTAAATCAGAATAATTGAAAATTTTGCTGTAAAAATAATATTTCGCATACCTTTCTACCAGTTGAGCATTCTGGCAGCTAGAGATGTTGGTACTGGAGGAGACATATTATAGTATGTTTGTTTCACAGGTTAAAACTGTTTCCAAATGTCTTAATAATGTATCTGTGGGTTGATTCGGCTACAAATTCCCCAAACATCAAAAATTAAAAACAAGCCCCCCCCCCCATTATTTCTTGCCATGTTGACATTGGTTCATTTTAGGGGTAGTTTCATTGCTCTGCTCCAGCCCTCATCCCACCCTCATATTTCTGCTTGCATGGGAAGCCCAGCTTTCATTTGGAAGACAACCATCCATCCATCCATTTTCCGATCCGATTATCCTCACAAGGGTCGCGTGGGGTGCTGAAGCTTATCCCAGCTGTGTTCGGACAGTAGGCAAGGGACACCCTGAACCGGTTGCCAGCCAATTGCAGGGCACACAGAGACGAACAACTATCCACGCTCACACTCACACCAAGGGACAATTTAGAGTGTTCAATCAGCCTGCCATGCATGTTTTTGGAATGTGGGAGGAAACCGGAGTACCCGGAGAAAACCCACGCAGGCCCGGGGAGAACATGCAAATACCACATAGGAAGGCCGGAGCTGGAATTGAACCCGGTACCTCTGCACTGTGAGGTCGACGCACTCACTACTTTCCCACTGGGTCGCAGGAAGACAACCAGTGAGTTGGAACTCAAGGGTCCAATGTTGCTGACTATTTCTCGTCACCTCATCCACTTTGCGCGACAGTGAGTGTCCACAGCAGCTGCCTGCTTGTTTAGTCCAGAGTCTGGAAAACAAGCAGATGCCCAAATAAGGAAAAGAGCATGTTTGTGGTGCATGGAAACAAATCATTAATCGACCCTACTGTTTCATGGTTTCCTCATAAGACACATTTCCCCCCAAAAATGTCATGAAGCGTGGTGGTGGAGGACCCCAAAAAGCAGGCAGGAAGGAGGAGCAGGGTGTACTTGACCAATTGTATTTAAACACAGATAACTAAATCCTAAACAAAGTTCCAAGAACACAACGAATCCAAAGTACCAAAACAAAACCATGACTGTGGCAAAAAAAATAACAGGAACAGAACCATTACAGAAACAAACATGGCAGTTGCAAGCAAACAATGACCTGACACTGAGCTTTTTTTAGATCTAGGAAAACCCCAACAGTAAATTCTTTGTTGTCTATATTAGTGACTATGGCTTCCACAAACTCCATAACTGCCATTGAGGTGGTCCGTTTTTCCCTGAAGCCATATTGATTCTCACTTAACAGCACATGTTTTTGTATAAAGCTATCAAGTCTGTGAGAAAATAGTTTTTCTAGTATTTTTGAGAATTGTGGTCGTAGTGATATTGGTCTATAATTTGTAAACAGATGTCTTTCTCCACTTTTATAGATTGGAATAACTTTAGCAATTTTCATTTTTGATGGAAAGATACCAGCTTTGAATGACAGGTTGCATATGTGCGTGAAAGGTCGCACTACATAATCTATAATCAGCTTTATTATTGTCAAATCAATATGAAACCAATCAGTTGACTTTTGATTTTTAATAGTTTTTTACAATATTTGATATTTCTTGTTTTACAGCAGTAAGGAACATCGTGGAGGAGTTTTTTTTCGACGTAGCTATCTATTTCAAACAAGTTTGTTGGATCAGGAATTTGTTTTGCTAGGTTACTGTCGATGTTGACAAAATACTCATTAAATTCAGTCGCTATTTCTGCATTTTCTTTCCAGAATAGTATTTTTGGCTTGATAAAATACTCTGAATAATCCATTTTTAGGACTATTTCTGATTACTTGATTAAGTATTTTCCATATTTCTTGTGTGTTACTTTTATTCTGCTCTAATAGTGCAAGATAATGGTTTTTTACTTTTACTGGTTCTTATAATGTTTACTAGTTTATTTTTATAGGTCTTATATTTTTTTCTGCTTCTTCAGTTCTCAATTTTAAAAACAATTTATATAAATTGTTTTTCTTTCTACATGCGTTTTATATGCCTTTTGTTATCCATGGCTTACTTGGGTCTTTATACTTTCCATTAACTGAAGTCTCCAAAAAGTATAAAGACCCAAGTAAGCCATGGATAACGAAGGATTAAGAAGTTTGATACTACCGGTACTTTCCTTTGTTTCAATTGACATTCTCTTGTGTTGGAGCCATGATTCATGTCAGTCCTAAAATGAAGGCAGGTAAATCGGGATACGTAGATTTCAAACAAATATACTCAATAATCCTAAGTTATTGAGTATACTGTATTTTCCGGACTATAAATCGCTCCTGAATATAAGTCGCACGAGCCATAAAATGCATAATAAAGAAGAAGAAGAAAAAAAACATGTCTAAGTTGCACTGGAGTATTAGTTGCATTTTTGGGGGGAAATTCATTTGATAAAATCCAACACCAAGAACAGACAGGTCATCTTGAAAGACAAATTTAAAAAAAAGAATCGAGAACAACAGGCTGAATAAGTGTACATATGCTAACGTTAGTTACATGACACATAAACAACGAACTGAGAAACGTGTGCACGTAACAATTAAGAGTTATTCGGATGACTATAGCATCAAAAACATGCTAAAAGTTTATCAAACCAATAGTGTCACTTCAAATCATGAAATCCAATGAAACCTTCATCCTCTGTGTCACTTTAAAGACTCCTGTGAACTTCAGAGGTAGAAGATTCAGCGTCCTCTTCTACTTCGCTTCCGTCAGAGTTATCGTCAGTTGTTGTTTTTTCCTTCCAGCTACCGTGGAAAGTATTAACACATGCCTAGAGTGCCCTCTTGCGATTCAATGTGAAAATAACCGGTGAAATGATGCAACGTGTTAATCATTTCAGAGTATAAATCGCATCCCTAGCCAAACTTATGAAAAAAATGCGATTTATAGTCCGGAAAATACGGTAGTTTCCTTGAAGCCATTATAAACTATCCAAACAATACAGACAGAAGAAAATCAAATGAATATGTTATTCATTATTTATTTATAGTTTATATTTTTGATTCGGTTTAATATTCTTTTTGTCTAATCAATTGCTGCACATTGACTACTCATTTAGAAGCATGAAACTTCACGTTGCTTTCTGTACAAAGTTACGTTACGTGCATGAAATGTGCAACAATATAAACTCAGACAATGTACAATCGAAATCAGCGACCAAAAGTTATGGAGATTGCTACAGTGCTTGTTTGCTAATTAACATGTGTCACCATTTTGTAATTATACATTTTGGTTTGAAGGAGGAACATTTGTAGTTCGTTGCTTGGATTTGAGATATATCTTTTGGAAGTTTGGTGCCTTCTACCATCTTCGTTACCAATTTGTGGCTTTATTGTTGTGTGTATGTTAGTTGGTCCATGTATAGCACTTGTATGCAGCGATGGCTGTTTGAAAGTGCTCTATAAATACTGTTGAGTTGAGGAATACCAGTCCTAGAAGGTTTCTGACACACATTGCAGTTGGCCTCGCGTGATACTTTTGTGTTGCTGTTGCAGGATATGGGCCACCAGGCGACAGACAGTAAATTCAATTTGCAATGAGGCGTGTTTGATAAAAACCTAATAATGAAGGATGTCTTCCTATTGATAGAATGATACCATTGTGTACTGACTGTAACTATAAAAGACTCCAATTTTCCATCATGTAAGCACACTCATAGATGATGACCATCACTGCCAGTTATTGTTTATCTTTGGAGTTTCCAGTTTAGCAGTTAAGATTAAGGACATCATATAATTTGTCAACCATTTCCTGTATGTATGGTTAAGAAAAAAAAAACAAGAAACAGAGTCTCGCGATTCACATTAAGCCCACTCACAGTGAAGTGTGAAGAAAACCACAAGAGCACAGAATTTCCCCCACCCCAAACAGTTGTACTTTCTAAAGGAAATGAGTGTAACAGAAAATATGCAAATAAAATCTCGCAAACACCAATATACAAATGGAAAAAAAAGCACAGCATTAACTTTGTATTGAACGGACAAAGCAGACAGAATGGCGTTCAACCACATTTTTGGTTAAAAAAAAAAACTAACAAATAACAAGATATACGCCCTAAGATAGAAACTTCCATCCCTTTATTTAGCTCTTGTCCTCATTATTGTCAGTCACTAGAAAGTTAGAATCTATCAAAGCCGGTTTGGAGCAAACGGCACAGTAAAACTTTACCTGCTCAGCGCTCAATTGCAGGGCACATATAGCAAAATGGAGAAGAGAAGCACATGAAGAACACGTAAAGTCCACATAGGCGTGCTTAGCCAACAAAGGAATGTTATTATGCGTATGGGGAACAATCTGTGCATATGTAAAATGTGTGCGGTAGAGAAATTTACGACTGTCATCCGTATCTAATGTTACAGTCAGTGTGCAGCTGGTACTGTGAGGTTGTGTTCGGAGATATCGCGTAATGAAGTGTTAATTATGTTACCTGGAAACAGAAGCAGAACACAAAATTATCACAAAAGATAAAACATAAATAATCACACGTAATTTATTCTGTATTTGCGGTTCGGATGAAGATGGGCAGGTTTGCCTTTTGTGTCTGGAGAAAAAAAAGGAACCACACGGTTAAAAATATGGCATTTACAAATATGAACTTTTGTCATAGGGTGGGCCGAGCTCACAGTGCAGAGGTCGGGGTTCAATTCCGGGCTCCAGCCTTCCTATGTGGCGTTTGTATGTTCTCCTCGTACCTGTGTGGGTTTTCTCCGGTTTTCCTCCCACATTCCAAAAACTTGCATGGCAGACTGATTGAATACTCCAAATTGTTCCTAGGTGTGAGTGTGAGCGCGCATGGTTGTTCAACTATGTGTGCCCTGCGATTGGCTGGAGTCCGGTTCAAGGTGTACCCCGTGTATTGCCCTAAAAACAGCTGGGACAGGCTCCTTTGATTCGCTCCTCTTTCATCTATAACTGTTTCAAACAACAAAGTGTATGCAGGAAAAGTGGTTAGGATTGCACGACTGTCTGTCTTATGTGTTGTCAAGTCAAGTCAAGTCCAACTTTGTTGTCAAATACGCTGTATGTGCAACATACAGCACAGATGAAATGTCTTCCCTCAACCAAACAAGACAACAAGAGGAGCTGCTGCGGGTGCCTGCGCCGAAAAGGACAGTTAACATAAAATGATCAAATAATACAACACAACACATGTCTGCTACAAGCTATGTTTGTAAGCAACAAGAAGCTGTAGCGTCCATTAATGAAAAGAGATTGGCTCTCATCTCCTGTCCCAAATAAATCGGCTTCAATTCCAAACCGCGTCTCCCAGTCCACATACGCATCGGAGCTCTGCGCCTTCTTCTCATCGTCGGCTCCTTAAGCCACGCATCCATCCAGCCGCAGACTGTACAACAGCACCGACCTTTCCGCTGAACAAAGCGGGGCTGTGAAAATGCTGCCCATTACAGGCGCAAAACACAATTGACCGGGGCTGTCCAGCAACGACAGTCAAATGGTGCCGACATTCCTCCCAATCAAAACCAGTGCTGGTACGCGTGTGCTGCCGAGAAGCCCAAAACACCAAGCAGAGATTCTTCTTCTTTGACGAATGCCGTGGCCAAAAATGCTGAAAACAATCCACATCAGGTCCACACGACGGAACAACAACACAAAACAAAAGACAAAAAAAAAACAAAAACCCACAAGGCTCTTGAAGAGCACTTGCCGACATCTGCCTACTCGGGCGCCATCTTGGAAAAAAATGTGTTCTATTATTTTGTCATTTTATGTTAACTGTTGGGCGGCCCGGTAGTCCAGTGGTTAGCACGTCGACTTCACAGTGTACCGGGTACCGGGTTCAATTCCAGCTCTGGCCTCCCTGTGTGGAGTTTGCATGTTCAACCGGGCCTGCGTGGGTTTTCTCCGGGTACTCCGGTTTCCTCCCACATTCCAAAAACATGCATGGCAGGCTGATTTAACACACTGAATTGTCCCTAGGTGTGAGTGTGTGCGCGCATGGTTGTTTATCTCTGTGTGCCCTACGATTGGCTGGCAATCGATTCAGGGTATCCCCCGCCCACTGCCTGAAGTCAGCTGGGATAGGCTCCAGCACCCCCCGTGACCCTAGTGATGGATGGATGTTAACTGTTCTTTTGAAGGCGGCGCGGGCACCCGCAGCGGCTCCTCTTGTTGTCGAGTTGAGATGGAAGGAATTTCATCTGTGCTGTATGTTGCACATACAGCGCATTTGACAATAAACTTGTACTTGACTTGATCTTCATTTTAAGTCAGCTTGAGGGAACCATTTTAGGATGTGTCTTGCAGTCTTTAGCTTTTGTTTCCTGAAATTGCAATTGTCAGAAGCTGAGAAGAATATAAAAAAAGGAGAAGAGACACAGACATTTGACGCAAAAGGACTCTGTCAGGGTCAACATTTAGAAAATACTAATGGAACAGAAAGGGCTGAATGAGGGACAACAAACATGCAGTAAAAGACACACACACACACACACACGCACACAATCACTGGGTGTGTATTTATACAACCAGTGGAGTCAGGACTTTGCTCTGTGTCCTATTCAAACTATTGAGAATAAGGAGTACTGTACTTCAGTGTCGGAAGGATCAAATATCATCCGGTCTCAGTGGGATCATTGCAGTGTCAAGGATGAATCTATAACTAGAATGACTGTCGGCAATCACATGGTTGATGGAAATAATGCTTCGATGGATGTTGAAATAGGAGACAAAGTGCACAGCGCAAAGCAATTAAGTTGTCTCATCTAATCCTACACCAGCACTGTACAAAAGCAACCCATTTTCAAGGCTGATTTGGAGTCAACCAACCCACTTAGAATTTGGTCTGCAACGGTGTTTTCGCTCAATTGAAACAGACTTGCGTCAACATTTTCCAACATCTGAGAATTTTTCCGTTGCCGCACATGTGCAAAGTCGACAAATAAACTGCTGAAATTACAGTTATAAATGATGTTGTCCAAAACGGTCTCGGCAGTGCTATAAAGTAAATACCAACTTTCATTGTACGCACATGACCGACTGCTGGCGATATTATTGACTATGAATAGCTCAATCCCAAAACATGTGGACAGTGTTTCTAAATGACAGGTGCATTTTCCAACACACACACTCAAACAGACAACTACTTTATGAGCTCTGCGCAACCATGATGAAACAAAGATAATACCACAAGCATTGTTAACGACTGACTAATCGAAGGAAGAAGGAGACAAGCAAGACCATATACTGTATTTAGCCCCTTGTGGATGTGAGCCCACAAGGTTGGTGTGCCTTTATTGAATCAATTGCCTTCATAACTTTTGTCTTTCATTTATTGTTTTGTCCACGTTTGTGACCAGTTCTCATCGTTACACCTGTGTGTTGTGAAGGCTCTATATAAATGAAACTGTATTATATTGTATTGTATTCCCTTTAGTATAGCACTATCTAGTGGAGATATACAGTATGAAACCAGTGTTAAATAGGCCATTCATTGAAGGTGCACCTTATAATCTGAAGCGCCTTATAGTGCAGAAAATTATTATTGTTCTGGAGAAAATCGCGAGCACCCTCTGACGATTGTGGAAAAATAATGAAATGTATGAAAGAACTAGTTTGATCCAAATAAATTGTCTTTGAATTTAAATCAAACAAAATCTATCAGCTTTGGCACCACACAAATGAAACACCAAGTCAAAATGATCGACAACTCTATTGAAATAGAAAGAGGAAATTAAATTACTTTTTTACTATTACTTTTATTTCTTGGCATTGTAATTTATGCAACATTATGCTGGAAATGTAACATCGAAAATGTTACAAGTAAAAATATTCAAAATTAAAGGTATTCTTGATCAAATCAAGACTCTCCTAAAAAAGTCCTTACACATTTACTGTTCGTGATTACTGCCATACCTGATTTATTGTGTGGAAATATGGGCTAATACACATAAAACAAATAATCTATCTATGAGCCACAAAAAAATAAAATACAGTAATAATAATAATAATAATCTTGAGTTGAGTGCCATTGTGAACATAGCCTTAGTGTGACGCAGAACTGGAACACCAAATTCTTTGTGAAGCCAGAGTGAACAAAGAAATATACTATATTATCAAGTGACGGTATTTACTCAGGCCCCACAACCGCCATCTTACAAGCCCTAAAAAATTTTGGAACGTTTTTGTCTATTTGGGAGGGGTTGGGTAGAGGGAAGAAGCTGTTTGAATGTTTGCTGAATTTGTGTTTGTGTTTGAACGACGATCAGCGAAGGTCACCGGTTTTCATACGATTAATTTAATTTGTCAACTGGAGGGGACCTTTAAGGTCTTGTGATGTGGGGGTAGACAGAGATAAGTAATAAAAGGATGCAGTCTATCTTCCACAATCAAGAAAGGGGAGGGAAGGAAACTTGTTTGAGATTGCAAGAGTAATACACTTCCAGCAGCAGAGGGAAATAAATGCAGGACATTGAACTGCATCTGTATCTTTGCAAGCTGCAATACCAGATTTCTGAAAGAACCCAAGTCAGGAAATGAGTGAAAGAGAGGAAAAATAGACAAGAATAGATGGGTGCTGCGGTGATATGAGTCGAGCTGCTGGGCTATTCCCTAACTGACATTCTCAATTTGATACTTGTACAACCATTGCAAATGCCCAGCAAGGGTTTTATAATCCAATGAGGGTGGCACACCTTAAATAATTTTGAGCCACCTATTATTAAATTACACTGGTACTCAGTCGAACACTGAGAGAGAGAGAGAGAGAGAGAGAGAGAGAGAGAGAGAGAGAGAGAGAGAGAGAGAGAGAGAGAGAGATACCACTACATCCACCAAGACTGGAAACTGAAAGGTACTGGAAAGGCATATGGGACAAGGAGGTCGCACATAACACCAGTGTACAATGGCTACTGACTCTGAGAGAAGAGCACAGCAATCTCCCTGAACAGACCCCAGTTACCATAACAGTGGTAGACATACAGGAAAGAGTCTCAGATATGAAAAGCTGGACCGCACCAGGCCCAGACACCACACCTATTAGCTAAAGAAACTCACAGCACTCCATGAGCGCCTAAGCAGTACAAATGAACCAGCTGCTGAGCGATGGGACTCATCCAGAATGGCTAACCGAAGGGCGAACGATCCTGATCATGAAGGATCCCTCGAAGGGTGCGGTCCCATCCAACTATCGGCACAATAACCTGTCTCTCCACAACATGTAAGCTCATGTCAGGTATCGTTGCGGCTAAGATAAGTGGACACATGGATCAATACATGAGCGAAGCACAGAAGGGCATTGGTAGAGATACTAGAGGAGCCAAATATCAGCTCCTGGTTGACAGAACAGTCGTACAAGACTACAGGTCCCGACGTACCAACCTGTACACAGCCTGGATTGATTACAAGAAAGCCTATGACTCGATGCCACATACATGGATCACTGAATGCTTGGAGTTGTATAATACAATACAATACAATACAATACATGCTGATTTATATAGCGCTTTCACAACAGCGGCAGCTGTAACAAAGCGCTTTACAAAACAGTTAACATAAAGTAAAATAATAAACACAACACATAACATAAAACACGGACAGTCGTGCAGTCCTAACCACTTTTCCGTCACTCGCTTTGTTGTTTGAAGCGGTTTGAGATAAAAGAGGAGAGAATCAAAGTGTCCTTTAACCACTGGATCAGAGACGTCATGCTCAAAATGTGCACATGTCGGCTACAAGCTAAGTTTCAAAGTCAACAAGAAGCTGTAGCATCCATTGACGAAAAAAGACATTGGTTCACTTCTCCTGTCCCATGGAAATCCATTTCAATTGCAAGCGGCGACTCACGGTTCCAAATACGCATCGGCGCTCTGCACCAACGCTCCTCTCTCCTCGTCCTCAACTTCAGCAGCCATCCATCCAGCCGCACCAACGCCGACTGTACAACAGCGCCGACATAGCCACTGAACAAAACGGGGTTGTGAAAAATGTTGTGAAAATGTATAAGGTGAACAGGACCCTAAGAGCCTTCGTTGCAAACTCGATGAGGATGTGGAAAACCACACTTGAAGCCAATGGCAAGCCACTTACCCAAGTGTCCATCACATGTGGCATATACCAAGGCGATGCACTCTCCCCACTGGTGTTCTGCTTAGGATTGAACCACCCTAAGCCTAGCCTAAGTACTCGTCAGACAGGCTATGGATACCGCCTCAGAAATGGCGCTACGATCAGTCACCTCCTCTACAAATCAACGCTGTGGTATATCAAGACACCATAAAAGGTTGAGAGAGAGATGGTGGAAGTACAACAGAGCACGAAAGCAATGCATTCAATTCCCGTATGTAATCAACTCTTCTTATGCGTAACGAGTCTACCCTGTAGCGTTCACACGTCCAATTTTATATTGGCGCTGCGCCGCAAACTAGCATTTACTTTGGAGTAAATTTTTAAAGCACCTCCTGAGCAGGGTTGAATTTGCTATGGTTTAAGCTGTTTTCAGTGGCTACACCGGTATAACTTTGAACGTGTGAACGCTATACGGGGGGCAGCTACGGTGCTACACCGGAGTAAAAGTTGCAGTGTGCACACACCTTCTGTCATACACGCAGTCCTGATGCAAGACAAATCTTTAACACATGAAAAACAATCCGAAACTCATGAACTAAGTATTTGTGTGATTCTGCTAAATTCTTAACAAAACAAAATCAACAATGAAGACAATCGCCTTACTGTTGTCTTCTTGTATTTGGCAGTGGCGATGATAACCGACTGTAGTTCTCACTGTGAAATTAAGTGTGTTTACTGTTATCCTCTCACAGCAAGACTGAAAACAGTTCACTCAAAACCACACCATCAAAAAAGAGACGAGACATAACACATCAACAATGCAGAAAGTGTTACAAATAAAACAAAAAAACAAACAAAAATCATTGTGTTTTGGGCCTTCTCCGAATTGATGAGTGTCTGTTTAATGTCAAGTCATTTTAGAGCAGCGGAATAATTATTTTCGCTCTCAGTCGGAAGGATTTTGAGATTGTTCGGGGTTAATGCTGAGAATTGCTAAGGAAATTCTGAACGCAGCATCCTGTCGATCATCCGTACAAGGCGGGTCCTGTGACTGTATCATCAAACGCTTCTTTGTTCCCCAAATCATCAGCTTGCTCTCACAGTTTTAGCAAGGACCACGGACAACCTCAGCCACTGTTTGTCCTCTCAGCTTCATGGCTGAAAATATGAGTAGCATTTCCTGTCCTCAGGAAGGGCCCTTTAGCTGCCACCAAAGTACTGTATTGTATTAAGTGGCGCAGTCAAAATAACACACGCAGACCTAAACTGGGTTCAATGTCCAGGTGTTTTCAGGACATTTTAAAATTTCAAAGAAATGTTGATTTGATTTGATTAAGTGTAATTAAACCCAAGGTCAGTAACATGCACGAACACGCACGGGAGTACATTTATGTGTTGTGACTTTAAATGGCATGGCCTCCCTTTACCGTGCTTTGTGGCTCCAGCTCTTTCGTCTCTTCCCTGCACAGTTCAGGCAGCTGAGACGAAGGAGGGCTTACCTAACCAGTGAGAGCTCAGAAGGCGATGTTGACACCTCACAGGTTTTCTTAATAGCACTGGACGTGGAGGGCTGCGGGGGAGGGGGCCATCCACGGGACATGGTGCATATACTGTACTAGCTGGTTCGCCGCCCGGAGGGCGGCTCATCAGCTAGTTCCTGCGGAAGGCTGGTAAGGTGGGCCTTCGACCCACAAAAGTGTTGTTGCTTGATTCAACTTTTTGTTCATCTTCATTGCTTATCGTGAAAATAAAGAGATGTTTAGCTCTACTAAATAACGAACAATTTTATTGCAATGCTTGTGGGTAGACAACATTTTCTCGCTAAGATGCCCGCGCGATCGTAGTGAGCCACTGCCTGAGCGGCGCAGTGGCGGCACGCAGTGGCGGCGCGCAGCGGCGCGGTGAAGTAGGTACGTTTTGAAAAGGGACAGACGGAAGGACAGACCGCGTGCGGGACGACGCGCAATATATATATAAGATGTCGCGGATAAAGAACACTGGCCAACAGAACTTGAGTCAAATGTGTTTAGATAGCCTTTAATCACCAAATAAAAGTCTCAAAGGCCTTTACATGCCCACAGTTGACAAATATTGACACCCCATGATTCTTAACCCCCATGAGGCCAAGGAAAAACAAACATCTGGGGGAAAAGTGAGAAACCTTGAGAAGGGGCCGCAGATGGGGGACTCCCCCTTCCAGGATAACAAGGGTGCAATGGATGCCGAGCTGTCAAGGTTTTACACATATGATGATGCTACACAACATTAGTTGATATGTTGCGAAAGTCCAGTCATTCAGATGAAGTGCGACAGGAAGATGCCACTTGGTCAACGCAGCGCCTCCGAGGAGGTTGTCAATCACCGTTCTTGTCCCACCGCCCCAAGCCGGGGTTGGTGAGAGAATGGAATAGTTTTCTGTACCATAACGTATTTTTGATGCAGATTTCAAAACTATTTTCACTTTTTTTCTAGCACATCAAGTTTTTGAGACATTTTCATTTTGGGTTTATTAAGTGTGACCCTGGCGGCACAGTGATTATCTGCTGAGCATGTCTGCCTCCCAGGATTCGATTGCAGTCTCCCGACCTTCCTGTGTGGGGTTTGCATGTTCTCCCCGTACCTGCGTGGGTTTTCTTTGAGTACTCCAGTTTTCTCCCCCATTCCAAAATCACGCATGGTAGGTTAATTGACAGCTCTAAATTGTCCCTTGATGTTATTGTGTGTGTGAATGGCTGTTGTTCGTCTCTGTGTGCCCTGCGATTGGCTGGCAACCAGTTCAGGGTGTCCTCAGCCTACTGCCCGAAGACAGCTTTAAGACAGCTATATCCCTTTGTTTTATCAACAAGGTAACTCAATCTACTTTACATAATTAAAAGTATAATATTTAAAAGCAAAAATAAAACCACACACACACACACACAAAAGAATGAAAGAGACTTCATAACAAAGTTGGTGTGCATTTTCACATCCGCAACCAACAACAAATGCCACAAACTTCAAGACTGTTTGCACTTCAGACAATTTGCGTTTTGCCTGCTTTTTTTTAATCACTATTTGTGACTTTTACTTTATTTTTTTAAACATTAGACCCGGGAAGCAAACCACAGTGGGGATCAGCTGACGGCCGAGCGGTGCAGCCGGACTGCCAGAACCCTGAACCACGTGGCCCTGGGACTCGGCATAGGGGCTTTCCTCCTCCTGGTTGTCTACTTTGTGGTTATATTTAGCGTGGTGTAAATGGTTAACTTGTTTTGATAATGTCTCATATCCTGATCACCATTTTCTAACCAAATCACATCACTGTGGTTGTTATATTGAAGTCACTTGATTGTCTGTTTGTTAAAGGAAAAATGTACGGCGTATTACTTCTGTCGGACAATTTGATCTGATGTGCCTTGTTTATTATCCAAATATTTAGACTCGCATTTGAGCCGGGTGGAACATCAGCTCTTTTCCGACCAGCTTCACTGGCATTTTAGTCCATGTGTAAAAACACCAGATTTTTATTTCAAGCTAATTTTACAGATGTCAACAGAGCAGGCACTTTCAAAATAAACGTTGAAGGCAATAATAGATTGGACATGCAGGACTGTCTTTTCAATCCATCACGGGCCAGAGGGAAATTAAACCTTTGCATGAACATGTGCTGTTCTTCCTCTTCTTTTCGATGAGAAAAATGCTTCCCCTGTACCTCAAGAGACACCATTCCTCATATCGTCAGTAGCTGCCATTATTTTGGGCTAAGCTATGGTACCATCATCCCCTCAGGTTCTGGAGTCCAAATAAGCTTGGCTATGACACAGCACAAGGAAGAACTCACGACATGCTTTCGGGTGGAATTTGGATTTCCCCTTGAGAGATGTTAAAGAAGATGGAAAAAAAAATCTGTTTCTTGAAATCCGTTGCAAAGTTTTGTTTCTGCAGGCTGGTATTGGTGGGGGTTGAAAAGGGATTGCTTGTAAAATCACTGTCTAAAATGACTTCCTCTTCGTTTCTAATGACTTAGGACTTGTACAAACTCCGGCTTTGTATTTTCACTTTGATGCCTAAAAAGTTTATTGTTCCACCACACGTGCTATGTTGTAAAACTTATACTTTTTACATGATTATGACTGTATCTGCCTTCTACCGTGCTTTTGAGGGTGACCTGTTTTTGATTAATAACCTTCAGAAACAGATGCTTTCCCATCATGTCATCACACCTATCCAAAGAATCTGTGGAGAGGAGAGATGTATCTGAGGTCATTCGCTACTTCTTCAATAGGTGCTGTGATATGAAAGTGATTGTTTGTGTTTGGCCAAATAGTAAAATGTACCTCAGTGACAAATTCAGCAGAAGGTGGGCAATAGCCGATCCAGCCTGGTGGTTGTTGTGAAATGGTTGTTACCTGCTGTTTGACATCTTGTTCAGCTCTCATCCAAAGCTGAAAAAACAAGCCTGTACTTTGTAACAAATTTCGTTACCAAATATTTTGAAAATAAAAATACATACTTTGCTTTAGACTCCCTCCACCTTGTGGTTGCATTTATTTGACATATTAATCACTGTTCGTACGTATCCAATGTCAAAGTGGGTCAATATTTGTCAACCAAGCGTCTTCTCTCATTGGGATGGTAAAATAATAAATTATCAACTCTGACCGAATGCAGTCAAGTAAATGTCAAACAACACTCCTTTGTCAATTAAACCACAATCGCATGAATCCAACACTGTCGCACAGTCATCAGGGGTCGGCCATTTGTTTCAACATTTAAACCAATTACAGAAACAACATTCCCAACCGGGTAGCTCAGTCAGTACCGTACATTGTATGTGGTACTGAATGGCGGGCTAGATCGGGGCAAGACAGATTTCTGACGGCACTATAAGCACCCCCTAGCGTCGGTGTGGCACTGTGCATGCTGCTCATTTCCCCATTCTCCTATAAGTGTGCCATAGAGAGGTTCATTGTGATATTTCCCGAGGTGGGTCGAGAGTAGATATGTCCACATCAATTACGGTCTCGTATGGTCGCCATTTTTTGCCATACACTAACCGGTAATGATTTTGAATGGACAAATTGTATCTGGTTCCCCCGCATGACTACCACGAAGACGTGGGAAGATGGTAGGAGGCGCGGCTAGATCGCTGACCAGGAAGAGGCGATCTGAGTGGTTTTTAGATATTGGCTGATTTCGCCAAAACAAATGGATAAAATTGAAAAAAATCATTTTCCTAATTAAAAAAAAAATACATCGAGTTTTTGAAAGAAAAAAAGCCATACTGGTTGGATGACCCCTGTAACAAACAGCAGCAGTGTTTTAATCTCTGCTCGGAAAAAATTATGGTTTATAGTTTCAATACACATCGGTTCATGCAGTATTACATTTGCTTGTCACTTTGATTGTCTGGAAAATTCAAGAATCGTGAACTCTTACAAGATGAAAACGAATCAAAGATAAATGCTTTCTGACATTTTGTTTGGAGCATCAAAACTGACAAAGACCTTTGTCAAGGGATGACTTGGGCAGATAGTGCTTCTGAATTCTGAAAATGTAGTGTTGTGATTGGCCAAGGACATAGGAAGAAAGGCAGGTTGATGCTGTAGTGGAAGGAGTGTAAAGTTACAATTTGGCCAAAAATGACTTAGGCAATTATACTTATGTGGCCAACAACGTTCACACCCCCCTATATAAAACCCGCTTTTCACCCCAGGAGAGAGAAAATTACGAACCTGAAGCAGCTCCCCCTGTTCAACTAAATTTTGCTGCCACCTAGTGGCATCCTGGAAATAAGGTCAAACGTTACTACGACAGGAGCTACTTCCGTATTTGGAGGAGATTTTGTTTTTTGAGGGGGGCTACTTTTCATAAATACTGACACACGAAGACATTGATCTCGGGTATCGTCAGAAGTCAAGTGTGTGTCGAAAGTCAGATTTTTACATGGACAAACACAGTTGTGTGTTTGTCCACGTAAAATTAAATAAATAAAAGTCCAGCTCCGGCCTCCATGTGTGGAGTTTGCATGTTCTCCCCGGGAGAACATGAGACAAAAAAAAAAGCACACAGCACACCCTTCAGGTATTTCACTCCATTTTCACTATTTAGATTAACGTGCCGTTGTCCAGTTTTATAGGATACTAGCTGGTTCGCCGCCCTCCGGGCGGCTCATCAGCTAGTTCCTGCGGAATGTTGGTAAGGTGGTGGTTCGCCGCCATCCGGGCGGCTCATCAGCTAGTTCCTGCGGAATGCTGGTAAGGTGGTGGTTCGCTGCCCTCCGGGCGGCTCATCAGCTAGTTCCTGCAGTAGGCTGGTAAGGTGGGCCTTCGGCCCACAAAAGTGTTGTTGCTTGGTTCAACTTTTTGTTCATCTTCATTGCTTATCGCGAAAATAAAGAGATGTTTAGCTCTACTAAATAACTAACAATTTTATTGCAATGCTTGTGGGTAGACAACATTTTATCGCTAAGATGCCCGCGCGATCGTAATGAGCCACTGCCTGAGCGGCGCAGTGGCGGCGCGGTGAAGTAGGTACGTTTTGAAAAGGGACAGACGGAAGGACAGACCGCGTGCGGGACGACGCGCAATATATATATATATAAGAAGATGAAGGGTATGTCTGTTCCTACACAAGCTACCATTTATTGATATGAAACCAAACAAGTCAGGAAAAAAACAAACAAGAAACAACAGGCAAATAACTTAAGTCACCACTTCAAATGATTCTGAAAGACTCATGTCAGTGTCTCAAGTGACAACACCTAATCAACCTTAATTTACACTTAGAAACCTTGATGTATGATGATAACATGATCGATTACATATTAAGTCCATTTTTCTTCATCAAATCAACAGTGCATCGATAACCTAGGCACTGGTTTTCTTTGACATTCATACCATCATCCATAGGCACCAATTTAGACCCGGCGAAAACTTTGAGAAGTTAAACATCTGTCAGGTATTGAAGAGAAAGCAAAGCAATAAAATCCTTCACAACTCTGAATTTCTTCATGAGTAAATTTTTGTTATTGATAGACATATCCAGTATATAATAAGGTCCATTACTTGTAACTGCAAACACACCAACAGATCACAAATGTATGTTAGCCAAGGCAACAGTGAATAAATCGAGATGACATTTTACTTGTGCGTATGGTATAATCCATTCCATTGTGTTTATTGTAGCTTTGTATTTACATGCTTAAAACTTCCCTGTGGCCTTACAGCAAAAAAATCTTGTTTAGGCTGCCGCTAATCTGAAATGTAAAAAAGAGGGAGCACAGCACCATCACAATAGCCAAGCTGGAGTGATGAAACATGTTCAAGAGGGGACACGAACATACATACAGACAGTCCAAGGGAGAGTTTCCCCTCAAAATCCCGTGTACGGCATGATTCCCCCCCCCCCCCCCCCCCCCATAAATAGTTTGTGAATGAACATTTAGTGAGTACCGTCATGATTGGAGGAGTTTTCTTAGTAAGAGCGGATTGCGGGAGGGACATGGGCGCAGTCCTGTTCGTCCAGAGAGTGGTCGATGACGGGACGGTACTCTAAGGTCACCTGTGATTGGGCAAAGCATTATGCAAATTGTTGTTGAAGTAATCAAAATTATATGCTTGATACACTACTCACAAAAAACACACACACACACACACACACACACACACACACACACACACACACACACCTGTACGTAGCAACATACACATCATTCTAATATATTCAGAGGTTGATGTGAGCATTAATTAAAGATGGCAACATAAATTCTGGTGATCATTGATCGCAGTTTTGGCACATTAGGCAGCGTTTAAATTCCTACATTACGGGTTTAGCCTGTCATGTTGCATCACTGTATGGCACGTGAGAAAGAACCTATTACGTTAGCGTCGGCAATTAAAGAGGCGTTTGAACAGTTTAATACACGATTCTATGGGAGCCATAAACTCTTTGGAAATCTAAAAGGAATAAATCATTTTCTTTTCAATTCTAAAGAAGACCATTGCTGGGTCAGAGCTATATGTCAGCCCGTCTGCCATATTTCATGTGGATTTAATATGATAGAAATTTGGCAAATCATATCGTAAAACTGAGGTAGGATAACATCATCCAATCAAAAGAAATAATTCCGTATGAATCCAAGGAGGGAGCATATTCACAATTTGCCACATCCAATACGGCTGCGGCGTCGACGTACTCAAGAAAGCGTCTTTGTATCTGTAATGTAAATGTTGTCTATGATAATACTTGATTGCGGTTGTTGCAAAAGGCGCCATTCTAGATGCAATTGGCAGTGCTACGGAAACGTATGGAGCAAAGTAAGAGATGTCTCGTCATTAGGGTATTAATTGCATTGCGAATTCCATCTCTACATTTACACGGTACCTTGCCAGTTTTGGGGTCGACATAGGACATAGTGTGTTTCCTCCAGTGCTGGTCGAAGGGCTTTTTCTTTTGACCCTGCAAGGGCTTTGAGTAATCGTACTCATCAATGCGATCCTGTGATCAAAAAGAGAATGAATGTCAGAGGAGGAGGAAGAAGCGTGCCTGCCGCCCCCCGCCCTCTACTAGAACATAGACCTTGAAGTCCTCTCTGGCATGAGCTCCCCGACTCTCCTTCCTCTGTTCAGCCGAATGAATGGTCTGGACAGCATTCAGCATTAGATTCTGCAGTTCCAGTGTTTCCACCAGGTCCGTGTTCCACACAATGCCTGACGAGGACGACAGTCGCAGTGGAAATTAGAAACTGGAAACAGGAATCTTTCATTCAGGTTCAAACTACAGAAGCAGGGAGGAAGATGGAACAATGCATTGCAATTGACATGTCACTAAGATTATTAACTTTCCAACCACATACTAGAAAAAGCTCAGTTACATGTCACCCAAAGTCAATCTTCAACACACATGGCTATTCAGTGACCCCTGTGGTTCGGCACTCGCAAATTCTCTTTTAGGATCCGACTCACTCACCACGCTGCATTGCCTTCTGCTATATTCACATTGCAGCTCAACTGCAAATTTTGCCCATATGTGAAACAAATCAGATTTTTTTCCCACGCAGTTAGAAACAGTACAATTCTGATTTGTTTCCAAATGTGACCTTTGTATGTGGGGAAAAAAAAGGTGTGTGTATTCGATGAGTCTGCAGTATCGACAGTCACACGCACACATCCGACCTGTAAGTCATCAAAAGCCGCCCAGTATTTTCAGAGATGAGCACTTTACCCTATTTTGCTGATACATCCTCCGTCCGCGGCCTGGGCACCCTTCTGTCACCTTCCTCCCCTCCATATTCACATAATAATTTTCCTCCGTCCTCATCCTATTCAAGCGCTTCTGTTCTTACATGTCACCAGTCCGCGTCAACCCCCGCACAACATAGCAAGCTTTCTTGACTGGCTGGATTTGAGTTGTTTACAACTGTTGAATTCAACTCCAATCTCCCAATTTAGAGACACTGCCCCGGATGTCCGCAGGATGATGTCGAGCAGGGGTAGGGAACTCCGGTTCCTAGAGAGCCAGATCCTGCCTGTTTTAGATCCCTCCCTATTCCAACAAACCCGATTCCAAATGTCGAGACTTGAAAACATCATGAACAATGGAATCAAGATCTGTTGGGAGTAGGGAGGGCTCTAAAACAGGCAGGAAATGGCTCTCGAGGAACCGGAGTTCCTTCCCCTTGATGTAGAGGCCTGCCAATCAGGGAAGCCCCACAAAATCCAGAGCCTTTACAAAGCACCTCAACAATGGAGGCATGGAAAATGGTCCACCCAGACTCCATGTCCTCTGCCTCTCGCGGCATGTGGGAGAGGTTCTGCTGCAGGTGGAAGTTGCAACTCTTCCTAACAAGGGATTCTGCCAGACGTTCCCAGTAAACCCTCAAAATACGTTTGGGTCTGCCAGGGCGGACCGGTATCTTCCTCCACTATCAGAGCCACCCTACGTTAGTTGACAGCTCTGCCTCGCTCTTCACCAAAACAGGGAGTAATAAGTATGCCCACACTTGCTCAGCGCCTCTCACCGTGGGCAAAACTCCAGAGTGGAAGAGTGTCGTCCAAACCCTCTTCAGAGGACTGGTACTGAAGCCCGAGCTGTGTGTGGAGGTGAACCTGACTCTAACTAGTCGGAACTTCTCTGCCTTGCACACCCAACTCGAGCTCCTTCCCTGCCAGAGAGGTGACATTTCATGTCCCTAGAGCGAGTTTCTGTAGCCAGGGATTTGACCACCAAGGCCTTTTGCAGCCGCCCAGCTCACAAAGCACCCGACCCCTTCGGCCCCTCCCACAGGTGGTGAGCCCATGGGAAGAGAGACTCACTCACATTACCCTTTAAGGCTGTGCCCAGCCGGGCCGCATGGGTGCAGGCCCAGCCACCAGGCACTCGCCAGTGAGCCCCACCTCCAAGCCTCCATATCTGGGCAAGGGAAAAGAAAGGGGACTATGAGCCGTGCTTTGTCTTGTCCCTCACTTCTGATCTGTTTGCAATGACGTGACCCTTCCAGGGGCATAAAGCTCCAGACAACTTAGCTACTCCTCACTGGGACACGCAAACATGCCATCACAGTAAGGTGATGGCTTCATATTAAAATAAAGCAACACAGCTGCAGAAGTGAAGCGCAATATGATTAGGGAAGACAATGTACACTTGTGCTTTTTTGAAAAAAGAATGAAGGGCATTTTTGTGTGAATCCAAACATTTGATTGGTAGTGTGCATAAAATATATTGAATATTATTATTCACCAAAACTTGTTTTGCATGAAATCTACCTCTGTCAAATGTCTTGATATCTTCCAATGTCTGGTAAATTGTATCCAATTTGTCACATCCCTCCTTCAGAACAGAACCGGTACGGAACACGGCAGCATGAGCTTGCATGGCCTGGGTAGAAGTACAAAAAGGAATTAATTGGACATGGCATGTCTTTCAATGTGTGTGTGTGTGTGTGTGTGTGTTTGTGTGTGTGCATTCATTGTGTGCATACCTTCTGCATGTTGAGCCTTATTTCAGAGGTTCTCATGCTTCCATTGGCAAACCTCATCTTATCAAGGTTGGCCACAGACTCTTCGCCTGCACTGGACTGAAGAGGGGAAAGTGCCTCTCCTTGTGGGGGAAAAACAAAACAAAACCACCACGTCAGCACAACGTTAAACACAACTCAATTAACTTTTAGTTGTAAAACACTGGGAAAAAATAACCACAACAAAAACATAGAGCTGTACGTGAATTAAAAAAAAAAAAATCAAACAAAAATGGTATAAGACAATACAACAATTTTGATGAAAAAATCTGTATGACAATACAATAAATTAAAATAAGATATCCTTTATTTGTCCCACACTGGGGAAATGTAGAGCCTTCAGCAGCAAGAATGTGGGTAGAAAGAAGAAAGAAGAAAAAACAAAAACACCGTTCAATTAAGTGCAATATAAATACAAAATGGATAAATCGCAGTGCTATTTACAATTGTTTTTCACATTTGTTTCACATCATTTAAGTATTATTATTATTATTTTTTTTTTTTATTTAGCAGCCTGACAGCAGTCGGTAGGAACGAGCGTCGGTATCTCTCCTTGCGGCGCGGGTGTAAGTCTCTGGCTGAAGGAGCTACGAAGTGCTGTCAGGATGGGCTGGAGGGGGTAGGATGGACTGTCCATCATAGCATTTAGCTTAGTTAGCATCCTTCTGTTGCCCACCTCCTCCAGAGTGTCAAGGGAGCAACCCAGGACAGAACTGGCCTTCCTGACCAGTCGCTCCAGTCTCTTTCTGTTCCGGGCTGAGATGCTGCCTGACCAGCAGACAATGCCATAATGGTTGGCCGAGGCCACCACCGAGTCATAGAAAGTCTTAAGGAGTGACCCATGAACCCCAAAAGACCTCAGTTTCCTGAGTAGGAAGAGTCTGTTCTTTCCTAATCAGGGTGTCCGTGTTTGTAGACCTGTCTAGTTTGTTGTTCAGAAGAACCTAGGTATTTGTAGGAGGTCACCCTCTCTATGTCCACACCATGGATGTTCATCGGTGCTGGTGAGGAATGTTCCCTGCAGAAACCACAACCAACTCCTTAGTTTTCCTAGGGTTGATCTGGAGGAGATGTGCTGGCACCAGTCCACAAAGTCCTTCGTCAGTCCCTTGTACTGCGCTGCAGAGAAGCCTGTCCAACTCACAGCTCTGCAACCTCACGTACTGCGGCCGATTTGTGAGGTAGTCTATGATACATGCTGTGAGATGGTGGTCCACACCGGCGTTCTGCAGTTTGCCTCCCAGTAATTTGGGCTGGATGGTGTTGAAGGCACTGGAGAAATCAAAGAACATGATTCTCACAGTGCTCCCAGCCTTCTCCAAGTGTGACAGCACTGAGTGGAGGAGGTAGATAATGGCGTCTTCCACGCCGATGCCAGGCTGATAGGCAAACTACAGCTCACCAGCGGTCGAAGGTGGGCGAGGACAAGTCTCTCCAGCGTCTTCATCAAGTGAGACGTCAGCGCCACCGGTCTGTAGCTGTTCAGCTCCTTAGGTTGGAGGGTCTTGGGCACTGGGACCAGGCACAAAGTTTTCCACAGCTGTGGAGCTCTGCCCAGCTTCAGGCTCAGGTTGAACATGTGCTGGGCAATGTCACAAAGCTGGTCAGAGCAGGTCCTGAGGAGCCGGGAACTGATCTTGTCTGGACCTGCTGCCTTCCTCACATTCATCTTCCTCAGTTGGTTCCTCACCTGCTCTGTTGTGACGGACAGGCAGGAACCAGGTGACAGACTGGGTTGATGAGAGCTGGTCGAGAGAGGAGGGGGAGGAGACGAAGTCCTCAGTGAGAGTGGTTGCAGTTGGTGGTAGGGGGAAGAAACAGACGACTGGTCGAAACGGTTTAAAAAACGGTTCAGTCCATCTGCCCAGTCCTTGTCCTTCTCAGTCAATGTCTTGGGGCTGTCATGGCCTGAGATGGTTTTCAGGCCCCTCCAGACACCAGTGACATTGCTGGCCTGTAACTGGTCAATTTCATCCTCTATATCTTCTTCTTCCTGTATATTTTCTTCCCCTCCCTGATCTTTCTTCTCAGCCGAATCTGCACGGCCTTCAGCTCCTCTGTTTCTCTACATAAAAGCTCTCTTCTTCTCCTTCAGGAGGGCCTTTATGTCGGGATTAATCCATGGTTTGTTGTTGGAAAAACACCGCACAGTTCTGGTGGGTACGGTGTTCTCCTCAGAGAAGTTTATGTAGTCCGTGATGGTGTCAGTGAGTGAATCAATGTCCTCCCCATGAACCTCGCTGTAGAGTTCCCACCTGGTTGTCTCGAAGCAGTCCCGCAGACCATCTTCAGCTTCCGTTGACCATTTCCTGACTATTCTGGTCACGGTTGGCTGCCTGTGCACGAGGGGTTTGTACACAGGCTTGAGAAATACCAAAGTTGTGGTCTGTTTTTCCGGTGGGGAAGGGGGGGGGGGGGGGGATTTATATGCCTCCTTGGTATTGGCATAAAACAAGTCCAAAATTGTATTGACTCTAGTGGCACAGGTTACATATTGCGTGAAGGTTGAAAGGGAGGACGACAGAGAGATGTGGTTGAAGTCCCCAGAGATGATCAGCAGGGCGTTGGGGGACTGTGTTTGCAGCCTGTTCACGACAGTCAATCAGGGCACCACACGCTGCATCACCATTAGCCGACGGGGGGACGTACACTGTCACAGCTATGACGTGTGAGAATTCCCTCGGGAGATAATGAGGCCTGAGGCTAATGGCTAGCAGCTCAATGTCCCGGCTGCAGAGTTTGTCTTTGATCGTGATATGCCCCGGATTGCACCATTTGTCGTTCACAAAAACAGCCAGTCCCCCACCTATTCTCTTTGCACTCCCTTCATTCCTGTCAGCACGTACGAGTTGGATGCCTTCCAACTCGGCATGTGTGTTCAATAAGGGCTCTGAGTGTCATACTATGTTGAATGCTGAATTAGTTTTAGAGTAGGTTTCTAAAATTGAAAAGCAAAGGGGCTTGTCTAATGTGCTCCGGGAGGGCGTTCAGTCGTTAGGGAGCGATGACAGTAAAAGCCCTCCCCTCTCTAAAATTAATAACCCCTTTATATTTTCACAGTCAGTGGGATTGTTTTGAGTATATATCATGTGGGTCAAGAAAAAAATAACATTGAAATATGAAAAATCTTGCGTGTTTTGTTCTGGATTTAAAAACAAAATCGCCACTTTCTCGGATTTCAAATTCCAATTGAAAATGGAAAGAATGAATGAGACATTGGTTCACAATATTTCTTGGGCATAAATACAATGGGGGGGGGGGCATGGTAATATATGATTTTATGTAACACATGATTCCTCCCCCACATCCTCACCAGGTTTGTGCTCCTCAGCGATGGTGAGCGCGCAGGCTCGGCCAAAGACCACCAGGTCCAGAAGAGAGTTAGCGCCCAGTCGGTTGGCACCGTGAACACTTGCACAGGCAGCCTCTCCACAGGCGTACAGTCCGCGAACCACTTTATCCTCGCCGTTAGTATGAGTGATCACCTGATGGGTGAAGAAGATCCACAATGCTTACAGTTGCAGAAGAGTGGTGTGTGAAAATTTGACTTACCTGGCCCTTGTAGTTTGTAGGTATGCCTCCCATGTTGTAGTGGACGGTGGGCAGGACGGGGATAGGTTCTTTAGTGACATCCACTCCGGCAAAGATCATTGCCGTCTCGGAGATGCCGGGCAGCCTCGTGGCGAGCTGCTGAGGAGGCAGGTGGTGTAGCTGCAAATATACGTGGTCCTTCTCTGGACCCACACCCCTGAAGGGACACACACACACACACACACACACACACGCACACACACACACACAAAATACTTTTTATCAACACGTCCGACATATAAAGAGTTCTGCGCTCGTAAAAGAACGTTTTTAATACTTCTTCAAGCCTGATTTTGAGTTGTATGGACGATATTGCTCCGCCACATGCTCGACTGCAGTGATTTTCTCCATCTGCATCGACTAAATGTAGACACAGCCTCATTCAGGGCAAGAAGAGGCCAAAAAAGGTCCCCAGCTTCGCTCCAGTAATAGTCATCGTTCGCACAGAGCAGAGAGAATATGTCTCTGAGTATTGTGGTATGCTCTGTATGTGTTACTGCTCCGTGTGTACAGCAGCAACTGTTTAACGGTTTATCAGAACATCATTTCAGTTTGCCCTTCTATTGCATTTCACATTATGTTTGCATTCAGCTCAGACTTTTGTGAGCCATTATATGGTTTGGTTAAATGTTTTGTTGTTGAATGTACAATGTTTAATAGCTTTTTTTCTTTTATGTGTCGGCTTTACAGTAAACTAACTGGGACTGACAAAAAGCTTGACACAAGCACACAATGGCTTTTTATTTGGAGAACTGTACCAACGAGAGAGCGAGAAAAGGCACTAAGAATACTTCAAAAAGTGTGTTTTAATGAAATGTGTTTAAAGATTGTGGGAAGCTTTAAAAATAAAGCTCTCTCAATATCACAGATTATCATCTATTCCCCACAATAAACTGAGCTGTGGCTTTCGCCAAAAAATCTAAATTAAACCATGCAACATCGACAGGATGCCTTTATAGCGATCCATTTTCAAGCAACTAACTTTTGAAAAAGTGACAAACACTGAATATTTCATTGGAAAAATGGCGCCAAAAGCGTTCAGGAGTGGCAAGCTTCGAGAAGGTGATCACTTACCTGCCCTCTCTGATCTCAATGGTCATGGAGCGAGATACCACGTCTCTCGATGCCAGGTCCTTGGCGTTGGGTGCATAGCGCTCCATGAAGCGCTCGCCCTCACTGTTTATCAGGATGCCTCCCTCGCCACGGCAGCCCTCGGTGATCAGACAACCGGCTCCATAGATCCCTGGAGAAATGCAGATGTAGCAATAACGGTGTGAATTAAACTGCAAATAAGATGTATCAATGTAACCCTTCGAAATAGCGTAGAATTCCCGGAAAAGTGCATCCGTTGACACCGACACAAGCTTTGTTAACAATTTCACTCGTTAAGGCGATTACACGGGTAACAATTATTTAGCAAATCAAATAATTCACACATAATCATAATCAAATTAACTATAAAGACTGTGCTCATTTGACCAATCGAAGATGATTTTACTTTACTTACATGTGCACTCTTCTCTACATAATTTGTTTCTTTCCAAAGCTTTTTGTTATAAATTTGCTCCAATAATTGCTTGCTATTTGAGGCACGGTTAGTATTAAATTGTTCAGGATGAACAATTTAAGGAGAACTCTGAAACAGCAACAAAATTAGGCGGGGCTTGAAGTGAGGAAGGTCTGTTTCTGGAGTTCCATGTAAACAAAGTATAGAATGAGTATTTGAATGAAAATCACAAGATGGAATATCAGTGAGACATAAATAGCAAACTGAAATGTGATTACGACAACCACAAAGAATGTGGTCATTAAAGGTAGTAATTGCTTCTAAAAAGGGGAGAGAATTTTATTATACACAATTAGTCTACAAAATGACTGGAATGACCAACAAATCCATGATGCTGGTGTTTAACTCGTATGTGAATTTTTATGCGATTTTTTTCATTTGCCAACACACACACACAAACACACACACACACGCACAAGATACCCGTCTACATAAATAAGACAGGAGGAGTCATGCAATTGCTTTGTGTAAAAACAAAACGTGACACCGAGTTGTATGTTCAATGTGTGTCTTGTCTTCTCACCAGTGGGATGGAACTGTACAAACTCCAAATCCTGGCAGGGCAGTCCTGCTCTGGTCACCATGGCATTTCCATCGCCAGTACTTGTGTGAGCAGATGTGCAGCTAAAATAGGTTCGACCGTAACCCCTGGATACAGAAATTGTTTAGTTTACACATCACATGCAAAGTATTTGACTCCTTCCTGATTTCCGTGTTCTTTGCATATTTATCACACACAAAAGTTTTCAGTTCATCTCACCGATATTATTATCATACGGAGACAATGCAAGGAGAAAAAAAAGCATTTACTAAATCCCACTTTAATTTATTAAGGTACAAAAAACAAATCCAAACTTACCTGTGCCAATGTGAATATGTAATTGCGACCTGAACCTATAAATGAGTTGTGCCACCCTTGACAGAAAAACTGAAATCAAGCGTTTGCGAAAATTGGTGAAGAGTCTTTCACATCGAATTGGATAAACGTTGGCCCACTTTTCTTCGCAGTATTGCATCAACTCTGCCATATTAGAGCGTGTTCATGCGTGAACTGTCTGCTTAAGGTCACACCACTGCATCTCAATTGGATTCAAATCCGGACTTTGACTTTTTTTTTTTTTTTTAAAGACATTCAGAGGTGGGCTTGCTGGTGTGTTCCGGATCATTGTCCTGCTAGATGATCCAAGAGCGCTTGGGTTTGAAGATGCAAACTGATTGTCAGACGTTCTCCTTTAGGATTTTCTGGTAGACAGCAGAATTCATTGTCCCATCAATCATCAAATTGTCCTGGTCCTGAGTTAGCAAAGCAGCCACAGAACATCAGACTGCCACCACCATGCTTCACTCTTGGTATGAGGCTCTTTTAATCAAATGCTGTGTCATTTTTTCCCCAGACGTAACGGTGCGCACATCTTCCAAAAAGTTCAATTTCTGACTCATCAGTCCACAGAACGTTATTCTAAAAGTCCTGAGGACCATCGAGGCGTCTTTAGGCAAATGTGAGATGAGTCTTCGTGTTTTTTGGACAGTAGGAGTTTTAGCCTGGGAAGTCTCCCATGGATGCTAATTTTGGTCAGTGTCTTTCTTATGGTAGAGTCGTGAACGCTGACTTGAACTGAGGTCGGCGAGGCCTGGAGTTCTTTGGGTGTTGTTCTAGGTTCTATTGCGACTTCCTGAATTAGTCATCGTGGCACTCCTGGAGTAATTTTAGCTGGTCAACCACTCCTAGGAATGCTTCAGACTGTTCTCAGTTTTCTCCATTTGTGGATAATGGCTCGGACAATGGTTTTCTGAAGCCCGACAGTCTTGGAAATGGATTTTTAACTATTTCCATACTCATAGACTTAAATAACCTTTTTTTTATTAAACTCAGCTTTCCCCAGTGTCGTTCGTCACAGTTCCTTTGTGATTTAACAAGGGGGGCAAGGAAATTATTTTTTCACATATGGGCATGTAGTTTGGGATTTTTTTCTGTGACTGAATTAAGTCGGTATTTCGCAACTGCACTTTTTATTTCCTTGGGTAATTTCTGTGGGATACTAAAATGGGTTTGAACTTGGTATATTAAGATATTTTGTGATGTTTTCTTTAATCAATGTATATCTTCTCAGAGACAAACTCTTGCACCCGCTTTGGAATGATGATTGCAAGTGAGAAACTCTTGAACTAGCTGCATAACTTGTATGCCTAAGCGTCTTCATAGTTTGCTTTGCTATGTTCCTGAATTGTCGAAACTTGTTTGCAAAAGAGGGAACAAGGCAAGATGTTCTCGTGGAATGCCACTTGGTTACACAACAAACAGTGTGGCGTAGGGAGAGATGAGAATGGCCACTCACCCCTCCCAATGCACACACTTTAGAGGATAAAAGGAGGGGAGCGATGCTCCTTAGCAGAGTCTGCTGTGGGGCGTACGGACGCCCAGCTCGTATTGAAGCTCACTCTGCTGAGGGTGTTGGCTCTCCACCCTAATGGCATACGGTAAGAGTTCTTTAGCTTCATACAACTTGTTTGAACTGTGTTATCACTTCTGTGTGGGACCAATAAAGTGCCTATTGTTGGTAGCCAGAAGTGTCTTGTCGTTATTTCTGAGTGCCTATCTCAGACGATCCTATTAAAATTGACACTCACACTGATTGAGTGTCAGAAGTGTTTCAAAACAGAACTGAAACCTTTGTGTGTGATAAATATGCAAAGAACACAGAAAACAGGAAGGGCAAATACTTTTCACAGCACTGTACACATTAAAACATAAAAGTACCCAGCTCTTTGTGTGTGTTTACCCAGTAGCAATGACAGTATTCTGAGCTCTGAAGCGATGGATAGATCCATCCTCCATGCAGAGCGCGATCACGCCTTTGCACTCGCCATTTTCCATCAGCAGGTCCAGCGCAAAATACTCTACAAAGTAGCTGGTGTCGTAACGCAGCGACTGAACATAAAACAAAATGAAGACAAGGCTCCATGGTCAAGGTGCTCTTATTAAGGTTTGTCCAAATGATCTTCTCTATTCCAAAGTGATAACAGTAAAATGAGTACCATACCCGTCCATAAAGAGTGTGAAGCAGCGAATGTCCAGTCCTGTCTGCAACACAGCAGCAGCGGTGGGCTTGGCCTCCTTTGCCGTATTTGAGACTCTGACCTCCAAATGCCCTTTGGTAGATCTTACCATCTTCTGTGCGGCTAAAAGGCATGCCAAAGTTCTCCAACTAGGGGAGAGATATGGGGATTTAACATCCTGTTTTTGGGTTACCTGATCAAAGGCAGAATCCAACAAACTACAAATGCATGGCTTTAGGCCAATCTTCGAGAGAATATCATGAATTTCAATGCACAAAGCGTAAGCTTTGTAAAAGTCTATACACCATTTTTCAGATACAAGGATTTTGTTATATAAAATAATTAGACCAAGATCAATACAGACCCTTTCAAGATATTTTTTAACATCATGGAGAAGTACATTTATTTCCATAATTTGATTCAAAAAGTTAAGATTTCATAGAATATAGATTCAGGGTCCACAATTTAAATGATTTTAATTTTTTTTCGTTTCACAAATACTGGGTTTCCAGTTGATAAAACCCACAAAAACAGTATTTAAAAAAATTTGAATACTGTGGAGAAATTAGACCAAATTTTGTGGGGCATGAATGTTGTAAAGTGAGTGTCACGTGTCATCAAATTGCTCCAGTTTGACCCAATTTGGAGAAGACTGCAGACTTGACGATAGGCCAGAAGACCATTGTTGATACACTCCATAGGTCTGGGACCAATGAACCGCAAAAAACGAGGGATACAGTACTTTAAATCAAATGCATTGTGGTGTGATACAATTAACAACAAAATGTCACCAAAAATTTGCATTTTAACGAGACAATCATGAAAATTAAACAAACGCTTATGAAAAATACTTTCAGGAATGGGGTACGAAAAATAAAATTCTCTCTCATATATCAACCGATACTGTATATTGATGCATTAATGTAATTAGGGTAAGTAATACATTTCAATAAATTCATAGTACTTGTTTCTTTTTTTTTTAATCTACAGTATAAATTTAGAATTTTTTTAATTTTATTATTTTTTAATCTGTGTCTGTGAACCAGTGTCAAACATATAACAATGCTCAGTTTTGATTGACAATGTCAGAGAGATACTATTGAATAATATAACAGATTTGTTGCAGTTATTTGAATTTAAACGAGTATCGGTCTTTACCTCCACGACAGCTGCGGGAGCCTGCTCTGTCATGTAGTGGATGGCATCCTGGTCCCCGAGCCAATCAGAACCCTTCACAGTGTCGTAGAAATGCCACCTCCAGTCATCATTCTCCATGTTGCCGAGAGCTGCATTGATTCCACCCTAAAAATATAAATTATTCAATTTATTTCACAAATACTATTAGATTTATTTAAATTACTTAATATATATAATCTAGAGAGCCATATTGGATGGAACAATTTAAAATGAGTACTCTACCTGTGCCGCGACAGTGTGAGACCTAGTGGGGAAAAGCTTTGTGACACAGGCAGTGTTAAAGCCAGCCTCAGACAGGCCAAAAGCTGCCCGGAGTCCCGCTCCTCCAGCACCAACCACCACGGCATCAAACTCGTGATCTACAACTGGGTACTGATTGGAGACCTGAAGAGAGCAAGTAAAAGCACTTCAATCTTCAAGAAAAAAACAAAAAACTTAAGATATACACTGCCTTCAGTTTACAGTGACCCAGAATAGCATCATGATGTTAATGAAGCAATATATTCCAACTATTCAGTTGTATTTGTTTGTGTAGATGATTATTTTAACTCACATCATCAGAAACTTTTGCATTTTTCTTGCCATAGATGGAGAAGTGCAAATTCCTCGAACCTTGAACTCCTGTCACAGGGACCTGGCAGCAAAAAAAGAAGAATCTTTATTAATTACAAGACTACACAGGAATCAAAGATTACAGAATTACACCATTAAATTAGGATATTCAAATATGGGAGTAACTCTGTCCGCTCACACATGAAAACGGGTTATTCCGAATATTTCAGAAACCGGAATTTTGAACTTAACCCGAATATCACCAGCATGTAAACGTAGTCAATGTGATCACATCACAAGAAATACACTCATAATTGGGGGACTGGCCAATGAGACACTACTTCAGCGACCAATGTACAATTAAAAGGCAAGCATACATAAATCTTCTGATGAAAAACATTAAGATAATGATTGTGGATTGAAATGAAGGGCACATTTTTGGAACTCTTTGAACATACTTAATGACCATAGTCATTAAATTAAGTATGTCATTCATATGTCGTATGTCAAGTGTTCCTGACTTCTATCGATCCATCCATCCATTTTCTTATCCGCTTTCCCTCACAAGGGCCGTGGGGCGTACTGGAGCCCATCCCAGCTCTCTTTTGGGGCAGTAGGTGGGATACACTCTGAACTGGTTGCCAGCGAGTTTCAGGGCACACAGAGACCAACACCGATCCACGCTCACACTAACTTCTTGGGACAATTTAGAGGTGTCAATTAACCTACCATGCATGATTTGGGAATGTGGGAGGAAACCTGAGTACCAGGAGAAAACCCACGCTGGCACGGGGAGGACATGCAAACTCCACACAGGAAGGCTGGAGTCGAATCGAACCCTGCACCTCTGCACTATGAGGCTGACACGTTCCTGACTTGATTTGAATTTTTAGCGAAGGAATAATCGTTAGCAGGTCGTCGTGCATTTCAAATGTTTTAAATAAGAAATATATGCCAAATACTGCCAAGTTAGGAACAGATCATTACTCAGACAATTTTGTTATTTTGAGCAAAGCCTGACTATTGCTTCAGCAGTAACAGCGTTTTGGAGTTGTACAAATGTAAACATTGGATGAACGGGGAAAGAAGTACAGACTAATGTATATTCGAAGATGTCTTTTTGATTTTAAAAAAAACGTGTGGGAAAACAGACTGACCATATCGTGAACCTTCCAGCAAAACGGTGAGGCTTAATGCAATGTTTGGAAAAAAGGCTACGCTGCTGGCCCATGCTGTAATGCATCTAGATGAGTGCTACAGTCGCTCACAGTCAAATTTCGAAGAACTACGACACAGTTTACAGAATTATGATGTACGTTGTGTCTACATACACCTCTCAACTAATATAATAATAGGTCTCCACACAATGTTTTTAGTATGTAGTGGATCCTAAAAATTTCAAGTGATGCTCAGTAAACAACTAAGCTAACAACAAAAGCTACAATCCTTCCCACAAGGACAACGAAGTAAACAGGCTCTTGTCATTTCGGAGAACTAATCCTGGTCAGACATAATTGAAATACACATGTGTGAATGTGAATGTGAAAACATATGTGAATGGTCTGAAAGTAGCGGGAATAGAACATACGCTTTGTTGGCCTTTCAAAAGCCTACTTTCCCTGCAGAGCTAGTGTCACATTGAACCAGCCCTTAGCTACATAACGCAGGTTATGTAAGTCAGACGTCTACCGGTTACAAAAGCAATGCAGCTACAGACATTGTGTGATTCGTCGTGTGGCAAAAAACAGCCTACATTAATTTGCTACTTGGCACAGAAGTTAACGAAACATCCTAAACGTAGTCGTACTCACGGCCTTCCTGCAGTAAAGTAACTTCTTTGACAGGAGGCGAGAAGCAGCTTGAACACCAGCCATGTTTTCAATCAGAGGAGCGTTGCAGACGCTTCAGAGCGAAGGTGGAGACTGGCTTATCGCGTGGCACTGGAATATTCCACCGTGTGGAAAACAGGGGCGACATGAGATCTAAGATATTATTGCAACCATTTTAAAGCTTTTTCAGCAGCTCATTTTACTATATAACTATGTTAAGACACAATTTAAGTGAACCACTTTTGTACATGTGCTCATTATGTCACGGAAGAGAAAATGTTTCACAACATTAATCTATTCCACCCCGTTGACGTAGACAGACGGTTAACGCGTTCAAATTGTATAACCTGGTCCTGGGTGATGGTGCAGTAACAAATGTTTTTAAATGACCTAGACATTCTTTGAAGGTGAGACACAACACCACAGTACCGTACCTTAAAACAGACAAACGCTGAGTGGCTGGATTCACAGAGCCCCATTGGATGCATTTATGAAATACACAAACGTTTATGAAGCGCGTACAATAACATGTTAGCTAGCTTTTTAGCTTTTACTTAGCCTTGTTTGTGATTAGCTGGGCTGTCAACCTGCAAGCATGGTACACATGTTGTGCCGTTCTGTCTCAATATGACCCTGTATTCCGACATTTGAATGTCTTAAATTTGTTTACCGGTTATTTGGATTTATCACCAAATGTAGTTTTCGAATGTGTAATGACTTTGTAGTTATAGCTGGATGATTATGAGAATACAAATTGTAACGATTATTTTTTATTGAGATTGAAGTAAGGAGTATTCAAACAAGTATTAATTCAACTAAAACTGAACTACTACAAATATAGCCTCATCCCAATTCATCCCTGCACGTTGAACTGTTTATTCTGGACTACTATTCTTTTTCTAAAGTGCCCTGGTAAATATCATGTCAAAGTCAAGCATCTTGCACTTTCATTCTGCTACGTTCACACCCTTGATGCCTTGAGTACTTCCATTTATCTAAGCCTTGAAAAAGCATTATCCTGTTATCTTTGTCAATTCGATGCAAATGTCCTTTCCCGTTAAAGCTTTTCAAAGGGATCCCATATTTACTTTGGCTTTAGCGCTAACAGATGTTTTAAAAACGAAACATGTTTTGCATTTAAATATATTCAATGTTTGTCATTCTTTTTGTTGTGTGTTCAGTTTTACACACTAGTAAGTCCAACCAGGGCGTCAATAAGAGCTTAAAGCACCCTCAGGATGGCAGAATCGTATACCCTACCACCGGTGTCAAACCCGTCCTCGGGGGGCCGTTACCTTGCATGTTTGAGATGTTTCGCTGCTCCAACACACCTGATTCAAATCCTGATCATTTGACACCCGTACACACTTGCTCCACACGCAACATGGTACATTCAGGGTATTTCCCTGAATGTAATGCCATTCTGCACATTAATCTTTTTTTCGTTGATTATAAGCCAAAATCAAAATAACAATTTGAGTTTAGATGAATCGTCTGGCGGCCTAGAGAACACGACGTCCACAATTACCCCTCAAAAACTGAAATGTGGACTCGTCAAACCACAGAACACTTTTCGATCAGCCCATCTTAGATGAACTGGGACTGAGAGAAGCCGGCGCCGTTTCTGAGTGTTGTTTAGAAATGCCTTTTGGTTTGCGTAGTAGAGTTTTTGCAGGTGAAGTGACGGACTTTACTGACTGACATTGTTTATATAGTATGTTTTGATTTGTTTGTGTGGTGTGACAGCAGGCTCCATGAACAACCTGAATGACCCCCCAAGATGGAACATTCAACCAGACCCACGAGAAAGGGGGGAGGGAGGCGCAGATGGCAGCCAATGGAACTATGCCCTGCTGGTGCCTATGCTGGGTCTGGCTGCATTTCGTAAGTTACATTAAGTGTTTAATGTTAGACTGCCAGATAAAGACTGTTGGGATGGAAATGCCTGACAGATTCTTAACTGCCATACAAGTGTAATATGTTCAGCACTGTTTCACAATGAGAATCGTTTTTCAATTGCCCTACTATAAAAATGACACCTGTATCACGGTTATTATAGTTAACGAAAACTAACAAAATAACAACTAAATGAGGGGAAACATATTTTCATTATTGAAATAAAATAAATAAATAAAAACCAACTAAATAACTAATAGGGCGGCCCGGTAGTCCAGTGGTTAGCACGTCGGCTTCACAGTGCAGAGGTACCGGGTTCGATTCCAGCTCTGGCCTCCCTGTGTGGAGTTTGCATGTTCTCCCCGGGCCTGCGTGGGTTTTCTCCGGGTGCTCCGGTTTCCTCCCACATTCCAAAAACATGCATGGCAGGCTGATTGAACACTCTAAATTGTGAGCTTGGATGGTTGTTCGTCTCTGTGTGCCCTGTGATTGGCTGGCAACCGATTGAGGGTGTCCCCCGCCTACTGCCCGGAGACAGCTGGGATAGGCTCCAGCACCCCCCGCGACCCTAGTGAGGATCAAGCGGTTACGAAGATGAATGAATGAATGAATAAATAACTAATAGGGCGGCCCGGTAGTCCAGTGGTTAGCACGTCGGCTTCACAGTGCAGAGGTACCGGGTTCGATTCCAGCTCTGGCCTCCCTGTGTGGAGTTTGCATGTTCTCCCCGGGCCTGCGTGGGTTTTCTCCGGGTGCTCCGGTTTCCTCCCACATTCCAAAAACATGCATGGCAGGCTGATTGAACACTCTAAATTGTGAGCTTGGTGTCACGTTGTGCCCGAAGCGATAAAATGATCGCTTCGTGCACAACAAGATAATGAGGTGGATCCCCGAAATAGCAGACAGAGAAAGGATGGTCCGAGAACAAATGAGTTTTAATACAAACACAAAATACCCGTCCGGGAGCAACAAACAGAAAACGCTGGTCAAAATCAGGACCAGGAATAAAAGGAAGTAACAGAAAACGCTTGCGAGAAAATGGCAAGGAATATAGTTGGTAACAATAGGAATTGACAATAGTGGATTAAACGACGCGCAATCACAGTCACAAGGCTACACGGCAACGAATAGATTTGGGCAATAATCGAGAGAATTGGCACGGCGTTGAATACTCCGGCAGTAAGTCAACTGCCCGAGCACAAAGATAAAGCCTGTGTAATCAGTCCTTGATGGGTGACAGGTGTGTCGGCGGTAGGCAGGAAAAGCCTGCCCCCTGCTGGCAAACACGGGACGTGACACTTGGATGGTTGTTCGTCTCTGTGTGCCCTGTGATTGGCTGGCAACCGATTCAGGGTGTCCCCCGCCTACTGCCCGGAGACAGCTGGGATAGGCTCCAGTACCCCCCGCGACCCTAGTGAGGATCAAGCGGTTAGGATTACAAAATTCTTCTACAAATATTTAAACTACCATATTGGCCCGAATGTAAGACGGCCCTGATTATAAGACGCCCCTCTCCTTTTCAAGACTCAAGTTTGAAAAAAGACTTTTTGACCACCAAATCAATTTTTATACAGAACATAATTACAGTACATCTGAAACAAATTATTATAACAATATATTTGAGATAAAAACCATTCAAATATTAATATCTGAACATTTAAATATGTAAACTAAAGTACAGTGACATTCGCAAATGAATGGCTTCTGGTTTTTGAAATGTAAATTACATCATAACTTCTCCTCAGCTGCCGGTTAACCTGGCCGATCTTCGACCCACTTTTCTCCAGATTGTCGCTACATTTCTCCATTTTCTGTTATGTCTTCTATTATTTTCTTCTCTTTTCTTTCTTACCACTATTTTTTTATTTTTCTTCGTGCTACCGCTATTTTTATTTTTATTCTTCATGGCCTGGGGAGTAAAGTTCAGCATTCGCTTCAATGATATCTGGCGCCATCTAGCGTCGTGAATGGGTATAATGTCACAACCTCGAACATAAGACGACCCCCACTTTTTCAGTCTTATTTCAATGCAAAAAACACCGTCTTATATTCAGGCCAATGCGGTACTTTGTAAGCCTACCACCAATTTCCTCAGCAGGGATGAAAGCAAAATGTTATCTCAAACATCTCGTCTTCCCTCAAGTAGACAATTAAATGCATGGCTTTTGTAACACATGCTATAGTCATCATTTGAGGGACTACAATCGTTACTTTGTCTCCTTCGAGTATCCGAGGCAGAAAGATGGCGGCGAAGCATGGCAGCCTCCTGATGGGGAGGCGAGCCCTATGTAATATAATTGTTGATTACTTCACCTATAATTATTTTTAAAATATTTTTTTAAAAAGTGAATTTGATATCCAAAATCTATTATTGATATTAATAGTTTTCAAAAAATGTACAGTGAAAAATCAAGTTTTACACATGGTCCCTTTGTCAGTCTGATTGTGGAAAATTTGTAACAGTTTCAAGAAATCTTTTCCATTACTTTTGATTCATGTTTCAGTCGAATTGTTTGTTTTGCGATCATGTATTTTGATGATAGTATTTACTGCCTGTTTCTTCTGCATGTTTTTGGAATGTAGGAGGAAGCAGCAGTAGCCAGAGAAAACCCATTCTAGATAATTCTGATTCATATTCTGATTTATTTGTTGAAAAAAACCCTGCACAAAATACATTTTCTCTGTCCTATTTTAGGTCGTTTGAGCAATTTACATCACCGAAACAGTTCTTAATCTTAAAATGAGGGAAAAGATGCTTTAAAATCAAGATGTTAAAACACCTGTTGTCTTGTCAGGTTGGATCTGGACCCGAGAGTCTCAGAGAGAAATCGAGAAGGTCAAATCCAAGTATAACAAGGATGTGTTCCTGGTGAAAAGTGAGATGGAGTCACGGTATGAGGAGACGTTAACAGAGAGGCGCCGAGCCGTGGCTGCCTTGGAACTGGAGCTGGAGAAGGAGAGACAGAGGGTAAAAGGCTACAAGCAGGCCATGATCTCCCAGAGTCATCATATAGTCGAAGAACAAAAACGTTTACAGCAGGTAATCTCTACTTTTCAGGGTTCCCGATCATCGTGGAAAACCTGAAAAACCTGGAAATGATTGACCAATTTTGCAGTCATGGAAAACACATAAGAAAAAAAGTCAATTCTCCTGGAAAGGCGTGTGTTGTGCTGCAACATAATTTCGCCTCCTTTTAGTTCAAGAGTGTTATTGCTGCGCTGTATATTGTGTTTGAGGTTTTTCTTCCTCTCTGTCTCCTCTGTTGAGTGACAGTGCGTTGTATTCAGGGGCGTGCCGTCACTTTTGGCTGCTTGCTCTGAGATGAAATTCCTCTCTGGTTTCAGTAAGGCTGCAGCAATAATGACAATGGCGTTGAGATAGCAACGTGTACCGAATCTTGTATTTTCTGCACAGTAAGGTGCTTCGCATTTATAAATTATTTTTGGGGGTGAACATTTTAATTTAAATGCCACTGCTTTGTTTTTATGACCTCTTTGCACAGCGGAATGTCATTTGATTTTGATATTTATGTTTTGTTTTGTTTTTGCAGCAACTTTGATTTTTACTTTCAGAATGCATATCCATTTAACAAGTAAACTGTCAACAGATTAATGAAAGGGAATTGTTTTGGTGATTTATTGAACTTAAAAATATTTTGTAGAGAGAGTACAAGGAAGAGGGCGAAAAATAAATGAAGCAATCTGTGACGTTCATGAGAAAGTCATTCTTATGACTGGCTCTTTTAGGATGAATGAAGAGAATTGATTTATATCTGAGCGAGAGTTGTTGTTTAGTTTGTTTTTTTTAAGCAAATTAGGTATGGTGTTAACATTGAAGCAATCTGGTTATATGTACAAAATAGAAAGGACAATTGTAATACAAAAAAAAAACACTTCTGCAAAGCTAGGGGTGAAATTTATATGTACTGTATGTTGTGACTTGACTAATTACTGTAGTAGCTGAAAAGTAAAAGAGTGGGAACCCTGTGTTACTTTCATACTCTACTACGTGAATGAACACTGACAAAAGCGGACCTGTTGAATTCAGTGGCACAAAACCATTAAGCGTGTGTGTGCCTGTGTGCGTATGCGTGTGTGTGTGTCTCTCTCATGCACCAAACAATCTGCCATCTTCTCCACCAGGAGCGTGAGTGGTTGGAGGAAGAGAAGCAAAGATATATCAAGTCCGGAGCTGGAGGGGCTATGCTGCATCAAGCCATGGAGCAACAGAACGAGTGGTTTCAGAGAGCCAACGCTACACTGCGCGAGCTTGAGGCTCAACTTGTGGAGCGCCAGAATGCCTACTGTTCCCTAATCCTGCCTCGAGACAAGCGCCTAGAGATGGAGAGAAACATGCTCCTGAAAGCAGTCAAAGAGCCTGTCACGGATGAACTTAATCTAGAGGCTGATCTTCAAGATATTTTTAAGAGGGATAAGCATTGTGCAAACCTGACGAACATGGACAAGAGAAAGAACGGAAGTCTCATGTGGGTGTATCTCAAGTACTGGCAGCTGAAGGTCACTGTTCAGAAACACCAGAGAATTGAGGCGGCCATCTTAGCGAGAAATATTAAGCCTCAAACAAAATGATGACTAGCTGGGGCGATGGTTTGTGTTTGACTCGTGGATCAGAAATGGAATATGCGCGAAGTTGTGACCTCTTGTCATATTTTAAAAATTCTGCAGATTAGTTCTTACTTAAGATATCCAAATAAGACTTTTACATTTTTTTACAGATGAGCTTGAGCCGCTCATATTTGACTGACTGTGCTCATATTTAAATCAGATACATACATAGATAATATCGACATTGGATACGCAGTCAAAGCTTAGAATGTAAACAGACATGTTCTTTTGATTTGTTTTTTTTTCACGGTTTGTGTCATTTAACTTTCCGGGAAATCTAACGTTAATTTACGAAATCTTTATCCTCATCGTCATGAGACATGCACTTGATTGTCAACGTTTAGTTTCATGCTGCTTGATTGAAAGTTATTTTATCTTGAAATTCTGAAAAACTTGTTCCTATCCAACTCCAAGTCTTCAAGTTCATCCCTGATAAGATGGCACTCAGGACACATCACATAAGGTCCCGGCTCTATTTAAGCAATTGAACAAATATCAGAAGAGGGCACCGAGAGGTCTTTGACCCTACATACAAAGAAAATGTCATGTTTGAATTTTCTTATGTCAATATGACAATCATGTTTTAATTTTTACGTTATCCTTGAGAGTAAGAGCTCAATTTTATGTTTAGATGCATAGACCGTAAACAATCTACAATTTGCACACAATAAAGCCTTGGTGCAGGAATTGGGTGCACTTTCTGTGTTCTTCCTATTAAGGATGAAAACTTGTCAAGAGTTGAGGGGGAGCTCCCATGCTACTGGTTTGCCTGAGAGTAATAGAACGGTGTGAACAAGTGTTTGTCCCCTTCCTGTTTTTTTTTTTTTTTTTGGTATGTTTGTCACACTTAAATGTTTCAGATCATCAAATTTAAATATTAGTAAAAGATAACACAAGTAAACACAAAATGCGGTTTTAAAATGAAAGTTTTTATTATTAAATGGAAAACTAAATCCAAACCTACATGGCCCTGTGTGAAAAGGTTTTTGCCCCTTCCGTTAAAACATAACTGTGCTTTATCATACCTAAGTTCAAATTTTCTAGCCACACCAAAGCTTGATTACTGCCACGCTGTTTTCAATCAAGAAATCACTTAAATAGGACCCGCCTGACAACGTGAAGTAGATCAAAAGATCCTCAAAAGCTAGACATCATGCTGTAATCAAAAGAAATTCAGGAACAAATGAGAACGAAAGTAATTGAGATATATCAGTCTGGTAAAGGTTACAAAGCCAATTCTAAAGCTTTGGAACTCCAGCGAACCACAGTGAGAGCCATTACCCACAAATGGTGAAAACATGCAACAGTTGGCGAACCTTCCCAGGAGTGGCCGACCGAGCGAAATTGCCCCTAAGAGCACAGCAACGACTCATCCAAGAGGTCACAAAAGACCCCACAACAACCAAAGAACTGCAGACCTCTATTGCCTCACTTATGACTCCACCATAAGAAAGACATTGGGCAAAAATGGCCTGCATGGCAGAGTTCTAAGACAAAAACCACTACTGAGCAAAAAGGACATTAAGGCTCATCTTGCTTTTGCCCCAAAAAACAAAAAACATCTTGATGATCCCCAAGACATTTGGGAAAATACTCTGTGGATTGACGAGACAAACGTTGAACTTTTCGGAAGGTGTGTGTGTCCCGTTACATCTGGCGTAAGGGTAACACCTTATTTCAGAAAAACCACACAAAAAACTATGGTGGTGGGAGTGTGATGGTCTGGGACTGTTTTGCTTCTTCAGGACCTGGAAGACTTGCTGTGATAAATGGAACCATGAATTCTACTCTTACCCAAAAAATCCGAAAGGAGAATGTCAGGCCATCGGTTTGTGACCTCAAGCTGAAGTGAACTTGGGTTCTGCAGGACAAATCATCCAAAACACACCAGCAAGTCCACCTCAGAATGACTGAAGAAAAACAAAATGAAGACTTTGGAGTCCTGATCTAAATCTTATTTAGATGCTGTGGCATGACCTTAAAAAGGTGGTTCATGCTCGAAAGCCCTCTAGTGTGGCTAAATTACAACAATTCTGCAAAGATGAGTGGGCCAAAATTCCCCCACGGCACTGTGAAACACTTATTGCAAGTTAAACGCTTAATTGTAGTTGTTGCTGCTAAGGGTGGACCAACCAGTTAATAGGTTCAGGGGGCAATTACTTTTACACAGAGGGTCAGAAAGGTTTGGGGGGCAGGGGGGGGGGGTTGTGCCTTAATGAATTGAATAGTCATTTGAAAAAAACTGCATTTTGTGTTTACTTGTGTTTTCTTTGACCATATTTTAATTTGTTTGATGATCTGATACATTTCAGTTGGACAAACGTAAAAAAATAAGAAATCAGGAATGGGGCAAATACTTTTTGACACCACTGTACATGAGCATGGAGGCATGTGTGGTATAGTGTGCATCATGACGCACAAATTTACAATATATATATATATATATATATATATATATATATATTGCATACATACAGTATATATATATATTTTTTTTTGGTCCACTTGCACACACAATGAGGGTGTATGGAACAAGGGGGGTTTGCTCCGCAGGTAAGCACTCCCACATTTTCAAGTTATGACTTGATCAGTTAATCAAACACTGCATTACAATGTCAAAATAAAAGACTTACAGTATACTTGCTCCACATTGTAAGAAATCTGTGAGATGTAAAATGGTTCATCTTGGCTCAGGCCCTCGTATGACGTGTGCATGTTTTCCTTTTGCTTGTGTAGGCGCACACGTTCCAAAAACACGCATGTTCAGTAAAAGTGCAGCTATAAAATAGTCCATAAACCTGTGACTTTGTTCGCATATTTCCCCTGCGACCACTCCAAGTTGTATCTGTCAGCAAGGTTATGCTCCAACTCCCCTGTGACCATAATAAAAAACTATTGAAAATGACAAGCTTTTTTCCCCCCACCACGTTATGGATTTATTACCAAACAAAAAATTTTTCAGTTTCAGTTTTTGCTTTGCACATACACACCAGCATAAACATAATCAAAGGCTGCTCTTGGCCTGTGCCTCCAGAAAGATATCAAGCCACAATTATTACAGACAGCAGATGATAGCACAAAAGTCAGTGTGCATTAAAACACAAAGGTGTGTACTGCATGCAGCCGGACTACACGAGCATTAGTGGCCGAACCAGGAGGGCCGCTTCCTGGGCATCTCCACTATCCTCTTGCCTTGGTCCGCCTCGCTAGGCTTCTCGTCCGCATACATAACAATGGTCTCCACACTCGGGGCCCCGAGAGGACCACCCTCCATCGCTTGAATTTGATTGCGAATCCGAGCAGTCTCTTTGCACACTTTAGCATAACAGAAGCCACACAGGATGTGTTTCTGCTTGAGGTGGCCGCACTCTGGACATGGCTCGATGTTCAGCTAAAGGAGAAGTGAATGAGGTAAAAAAATAAATAATTTAAAAAAATGTCAGGGATACATTTACTGGAGACTCACACTGGACACCCAAACAAACTAATGAAAACAAGACCTGCATCTAAAATGATGCATTTACAAATATGACACTAAAAAGTTTGCATTGACAGTGGCAACGGCATATTACCACTAAAAGGCTTAAAATAAGCAGCTTTGCATCAGAGTTTGCAAGTCAAAAATCACATTTATGCCTCAATGAAAAACATTGAGATGCAAAACTGCGACTGGGAGCTCTCAAATGTTCGGAAAATCACTGAACGCTAACTCATTACACACATCCTTGTGTCATGGAATTCACATTAGTTCTTGTGGCGAATGGCTACTTTCTTTATCAATGCACAAGCCCCTAATCACACTTTAGGTCTGTGAAGCATCTTAACCGTTTTATCTCAAGGTGTCTTCATTTTAGCTTGAACACCTCAAAAACTTCTGTTAGTACACGGATAAACAATATTTGCCCAATTCATGGTTAGCTCATCTCAGGTCATAAACACAAAGGCGTGCACCTACAGTATTATATGTTGGATGCTAAAATACTAGGTGCTTAAGTGAAGATGCACAAAGGCTGTTAAAACTTGTTCATATTTAATGCTTGATGTTTTGATACAAGAAATACCTCACTTAAAATGTTTCTAGTCAACAAAATAAGATGAAGTAAGAAGAAAGTTAATCCAAACACATGATTATTCTATAGCATTTAGAGTAAGATACACAAATACTGAAATTTTCGATAGCTTTAGACATAGCCATGTCCAGGTCATTTTTTTAGGTTGCTGAAGAACCACAAAAGAGATTCCTAGCACCTCCAGAGATCTTTTTGGGAGTGATAAGCAACCCCCAAACACCTGACGGACTATTCACAGCATTCAACGGCTCCACCTTGACGTGAACCATTCCATATAAAATTACCCCATACCCTCTTGTCTTTGGAGCACCCATTGACCTCTCCGTAGCATCCGAAAACTCTGATCCTAGAATCCCCTCTGGCTGCAATCAACCTCCCTGTTATACAGTATTGTCATATTTTTATTGGTTAATAAAACCCTTGCTTCAAGTCCTCAGGATGAAATGACAAAAATTGCTACACAAATGAGTAAACTGCTGCTCAAATTAAATAATTGATTAGCAAAATTGCTCCTTGAATCAGATAGGGAAATTAATATTTACTTAAATGCATTATTGTTAGATAAGCTCCGAAGTCAGCCTCAGTTCTGCGTCTGTATTTTAGTCTTGCCTGCGGCTTTCTTTGCTTGGGTTTGCATGGTCTCTCAGTGCTTCCTCCCAAATTCAAAAAATGTGACAATTACTTTAATTGAACATTTTAAACTGTCTATGGGTGTGAATGGTTGCCTGTAAACGTGCCCTTCAAATCCAGTGTGTGCCTCCCACTTAGTCGGGTATGACCAGCTCAATCTGCAACCTTAATGAGGCCAGGCAGTACAGTACAGTATATGAAGTGGATAGTAACATGTAAAAGTAAAGTAACATGCCAAGTTTGGGCCAAACAGAAAAACAGTGGCTGCCAATGCACTGTAGTGTGATGTGTGACTTAACTTGTATGACTACTGACATTTCCAACGCAAATGTTTGTTTTAAAAGTGACACAGAATTCGCCATGAGAAATAGGCTGCTACTTCTGGTGTACCTTAACTTTGACAAGTTTGGGCTCAGCCCTCCTTCTTGTTCGGTTGACCTCAATGGTGCGTCTCTTCTTGGGTGCTGCCATCCACAAGATGCTGTCAAGAACGCCGGGAGGTCGTTCCAGCCACTGCCCATCTTTCTGTTGCTGCTCATCGATAAAAGAGAGCGGACTGGAGCCATTACCTACCAGGGCTGGAACTGCACAGAGACAATCGCATTATTTCCCGTCCGTACATTTGTAACACAACGGTTCAACCATTTGACGGCATCAATTCAGATTAATTTTGGCAAGTTGCTGTATAACGGGATGAACTCACCCGACCGTCTTTCTATTCCGGCCGCCCACAGAAGCCTGCTTTCGATGTGTAGCAAGGAAGATCTTAAACTATTCAACAATGCAGGCAGAGTCATTGTATCTCGCACGTTATATTCCTAAAACATGTCAAACGGTCACGGTCATTTATACACTCGTCATCAAAGAGCGACAAGTTATTTCTTCTTCTTTTTCATCTGACCACACAAGGCAAGGGTTATTGCCGCCTAGCGGTCGATTCTTCACTAAAGTTTTGTGTTTAAAAACATTTCATGGCATTTGTCTTTTGATATTTTTTGGTTTATGATTTAAAACACACACACACACATGCTCAAGTGCTCTGATTTTCCGTTTTAAATTCAACGCATGATTTGTTGTATTATCCCCCCGCGACCCTAGTGAGGATCAAGCGGTTTGGAAGATGAATGAATGAATGAATGAATGAATGAATGTATGTCATTTACAGTGATTTTGTCTAGGGGGCAGTGTTCTCAATTTAGTATTTGCCAAAACTCAACAGAAAAAGAAAATGGCGGAGCGTGGCTACAGTTTCTCTTTGACCACATTTAGGTAAACTTTATAAAATTGCCGTTGAATCACAGGTATCCGATACACACGCGGTTTTCAATAATCGTTAAATCGTGATAGGTTAAAATATACCTGCCCTCTTAACAGTTTGTATCATTTTAGTGTCTGATGTTGTCTCTGCACTGTCATTCCCTGAAGTGCAATGAATCAGCTACAAACATGATTAGCGCGTTGCTAACCATTTTACATGCGTTTTAAATGTGATGCAGGTCAATCCAGACTGGTTAAATGAGGTAGTTTTACCTACCAGTCTAGAAGATTATATTGCGACTGGTTGTTTTGGATCAACGCAACGTTTTGATTTTTGTTTCATTTGTAGACTGTCGCCAAATGTGTTGGCGGTTTGCATCAGTCTTTGACTCCAAGTTTAACCTTCCTCCTCCATGATAATTTTAATACACCGTCAATTTGTCTTTTCACAGCCCTTCTGGTAAACTGGTGCAGATTGAATATGCACTGGCTGCGGTAGCTGCTGGAGCCCCATCAGTTGGCATTAAAGGTAACCATTTGCCAGTGTTTCCCCAATGTTCATGTTCATTGTTGTGGTATGTACGATTAATTTGTGTTACAGGAACACGTTTTATAAAACTACTTGGATCTTTTAAGCTATTTTAATGAGTGAAGTGTGGTTCCTTCTGATTCCCAGGTTATCTTTCATAGCGAATTGAATTGACATTCCCGTTTTCACCAGGTGCATGAATGTTAAAATTAGTTATTTTGGTTGATTTGGTATTTCTAAAAAGTAAAAAAAACTCCAATTTGTGAAAGCGTTGGGCGGGCTAATGGGTTTCTAACTTTTTTCCAGCTTCTAATGGGGTCGTCCTGGCAACAGAAAAGAAACAGAAATCTATTCTGTATGATGAGCAGAGTGTTCACAAAGTAGAGGCCATCACTAAGCACATAGGCATGGTGTATAGCGGCATGGGGCCTGACTACAGGTGGGGATTTTCAACATATTCGACTGCAATTTGAGACGTTTTTTAATGTGAACTGTTATTCCTGTTATTTAGTGTGTAAACAAAGGTTTAATACATTTTGTACTTTGTAGGGTTTTGGTCAGACGAGCCCGGAAGCTGGCACAACAGTACTTCCTTGTTTACCAAGAACCAATCCCCACAGGCCAGCTTGTCCAGCGAGTGGCATCTGTAATGCAAGAGTACACACAGTCTGGGTGGGTGATGCTTACACTTAACATTGACCAATGACTGTAGTTTTCGGTGGGTGATACTTGAGCTCTGATCAGACCAAACCCAAAATGTCGGCATTGCCCTGCGTCTTTTGTGCTTTTGTTCGCGAGGGTGACCACATTGGGTTTGCTTCAAGCGGGGAGGAAGAGCTCCTCCAACAGGGAAAAAAAAGAGCTGTAAACAAGTCAATCCATTCACTAGATATGCCAACTTCTCTGCTCCCTGTTCACCAAACCTTATTTTTGCCTCAGTCACGGCTGGTAAAGCAGACTGTTTGTTGTAGGGCTTGGCGATATATCGTTATCGTATCAAAATCCGGAAGAACATTCAGGTATTAACATTGAAATTAGAACAATATTAGTCACCTTCCACGACTTTACAATGCTTGTGTTGCATATAAAGACCAGGCAGACCAAGCTCATATCTCCTTTCAACTTTGGCGTTGAGTGACAGCTCAAGCCAGCCCAAAACAATCCTATTGCAGAGGGAGGGAATGTCACACACACGCTGCCTCAACCAACAGCACACATGTGAGAAATCCTTTTCCCGGCCAGTGGGAGTTGTGAGAGAGCCGCTTGTATTAATAAAATACAGTATACACATCTTGTGTTTTACAGCATTGAGTGACCATATTTATAATTTCATTTAATTTCTGTTTCCAATATCCATCCATACTTTCCTCATGATTGTCGCTCACGTCCTATTCTTGTAGCAACACGCATCATTCTTTACTGCCCCTGTGATCGTGAAAGAAGTTTTGAATTACAGTATCACTCGTGGCGAACCATTGGCCACTCATTAAAACTAGTGCCCATATCCCGTACACTTTGTGACAATTCAGTTAGTTTTGGGCGCAATGTGATCATTGACCATGAACTATCTTTGGGCGCATTCTCCCTCACTTGACATAATGGCGCTGCAATTTTTATTTCAATTGATTTTTTCCTCTGCAGGGGAGTGCGTCCATTTGGGGTGTCGTTGTTGATAGCTGGATGGGATGAAGACCAGCCCTACTTGTTCCAGTCAGATCCCTCAGTGAGTTCACTTTTCATTTTCTGAAGACATGATTTAGCCACTCCGCTGTGTCCTTCATGCTGTTAGTATATTTTCAATGGGTAGATGACACTGCACTACAGATGGGTACTGAGCTTCAGGACTGAACTGGGACAGCTTTTTTTGTAAACTGCAATATCGCTAAGCTCCACCATTAAAGCTTCTGTAGATGATCTTGGAGAACTTACTAACATCTGCATTTTATTTAGGCCGTATAGGAATGTTATTTTGCACCTTCTGCCTCTGATCTTGTTTCTAAATAATAAACAATGAATGTATTTGCAAGTACGTTTGCACGTATTTACCAGTCAAACATTTTTACTCCACATTAGCAGTTTCACGCTTCCGAATAATATTGGTTTGTTCAAACCATTTAACCAGTTAATTGTAATGTTTTTGTTTTAGTGTTTTTGTAAACAAAAATGTGTTGATAAGAATAAGCACCTAATCGATAAGCAGTATCATTAAGAGTAGTTGTAAAGTTAAGATCTAACTAACCCCTGTATGAGATTGCATGAGTTGATGAAAAATCTGATTCCCAAATTCCTTTTATAACTAAAGATTTTAAAACTTAATTCTTCAGTGGTGTCTGAATGGAATAGTTGTGTACATGAGTCACACAATCTATTTCTATACAATAACAGAAAAGTTTTAAAATCCATTATTGTCCTCCCCATCCTACCTGTACCTTCCCAGGGAGCATATTTTGCATGGAAAGCCACCGCCATGGGGAAAAACTACGTTAATGGAAAAACATTCCTTGAAAAAAGGTAGCTTGCTTCACACTCTCAATATACAGTAAATTGCATTAAGTTAGCAGTTGTATCGCATGGCAAAGGATACAGTAAGTGTACCTCAATTTCAACCAGAGTGGTTGAAAATATTTTGTTGAGGGCAACAACATGATGGTCCAAAAAGGTTTGTTACTCTCTTACTAGCTTTTATTACATACCATTATTATTATTACATTATTGGCAAATTGATCTGGAATTTCTTCTGCATCTTGAAGTTTACCATAGTGCACTCTACAGGATTGTTTTTTGATTCGGTTTCATTCTCCAGGTATAACAATGACTTGGAATTGGAAGATGCTATCCACACAGCCATCCTGACTTTGAAGGTACAATGTCCAGGGCATACATTTTCACAAAGTATGTCAGTCCTTCACATACACACCATTTACTGTATGGTTACAGGAGAGTTTTGAAGGTCAGATGACCGAGGAGAACATAGAGGTTGGCATCTGCAACGAGGCCGGCTTCAAGAGACTCACCCCAGCAGAAGTGAAAGACTACCTGTCAGCCATTGCATGAGATCCCAGTGTATTGTGATGGTGTTCACTGGCTACATGTCAACATGTAGACATGATAGGGTAGTAGCCAAGAACGGAATAAAACATTTCTTCTCTACAACGTGACTTTTTATATCATTCCCAAGACGATTGACAGGATGACTTAAACGCGACCACCTGTGTGCAAGTACTAAATTGGGACAGTTTCGGTGTCATAGCAAATTGTTAACCCAATCTCAACAAAATAAAAATGCGTTTTATTACACTAATTAGTATTTTTCTTTGGCACAGAATACAGTACATTTAAAATGTTGTATAGTTGGCTACGACACACACCTAGTAATGTGGGCTCTGTGTGAAGCCTCAAGTCTTCCACTGACATCCCAAGACACAATTGAGGAAAGTGATTCGCTGCATTTTTTTTTTTGTCAGCACTCGAGTTCTTCTGAACACACGAGTAAGTCAACTGAAGTCAGCGTGATCAGTGAGGTGCTTGACATGACCCCTCTTTAACAATAAGTTGGCCTGTGGAACAGTTCTAGATATTGTCCTCTTTTATGTCTAGAAAGGATACAGTTTGTATTGATCAGTTACTCATTGAAATAAAATACATTTTGTGTGGGTGTGTTAAAATCTTTGTCATCGTCATCTTAAAGCCTTAGAACAGCCAAACAGTGATAAAACAAGCTTTTAACAACACATTCGCGGTCTCTTCGTAAGAGCGCTCTCCTCAACAACTGTCTGCCGGTAGTGGTGCGTTGGCAAACCATGCAACGTATTCTTCCGCCTAGTTGTAATATTAGCGGCTATTTTTTGTATATTACATCAACGCTGGTGGTCATCAAAAGTGTAAGTATTGATTACGTAAGGAAATGTTGTCGAATTGGTGGTTTTAGTTTCCAAATCCATTACCAATTTAGACCTCGGGTCTATATTTCCTCGCGGCAGCTCCTTTCTTACCCTACTGCCGCTATGATGACGTTTATGGCGCCAGAAATCAAGGGTTGAGATGAGCGTTACGACGTGGGTCACGGGCGCGAATTTGCGTGTATCTTTTCAATGCAGGTGACGTCAAACTTTAGATGCATTGGAGTGCTGTAGTGACCGAGCGCCCGTCATTAGTGCGTTTATAACTTGGGGCTGGAGTCGACATGGTAATGCTACGCAGCAACGGCAGTGGTGGTGTTGTTCAACCGCTGACAGCAACTCCAAACAGGAGGTCGATGGAGTTGGACACAAGCTCGGAGTTTCTGTCTCTTGTCCCCGTTTTGCAGAGAAAATCACCACGTTCAACACGAACCTGTCGCGCTCTGGATGATAGCCTGGGCAGCCCCGAACACAACCGAGTGAGTGTGAGCTCTTGCATGTCGGCTGGACTGTATGATTTGTTCACGGCAATTGCTGCTGTGCTGTCTCTTGCTGTACTGTGCTATACTGTCAAACTGACAGTCAAATAACGCCTCGCGGTCTAATCCAAACTCGCATCCCAGTTTGTTGTATTGAAATCGTGAGTCTTGTCAACTTTGGATACTGGTAAAAAAAAAAGTGGCAGTCGACCCCTTGAACAAGTTTTTAAACCAGATCAACATCACTTCAGTGTATTCGCGAGCGCGTCAATGATTTTTTATGTAAATATGGAGTCATTCATCTTGTCTTCCGTGGCAGTCATTTTGAATTCAATTCATGCGAGGGCTGATTTCAACACAGCTGAACTCAACATGAGATCACAGTAGATTGGGTTGAATTGTGAGGATTTTCACCGGTCAACGGTTCCTGAATAGGTCATTTCTTTGACGTTTTGAATGCAAAGGACATGTGTCTACTGCCCTCAACAGAAATCCTCTCCGCTCCAGAAGTATTCATCCGAAGCTTGGTGATGGAACGCCCCGTTCTAAGAACGTGATGCCCCCTTCCAGACATGGATGTGGAGGGCTCAAAAATGGCTTAGTTTTCAAATTCCGTACACGTGGTCAGTAGCAATAAATGCATGTAGAAGCACAACCACATATTAGAACTGTAAAAGTTTAAGAGTACTGAACGAAATGAAGAGCGCAATGATAAGACGTCCCTTGACGCCGTAGCTGATTGGATTACACAGGCGGAAAGAGCGAGCGTCAACCAATCACAAATACGAACTTCTCCATAGTGGCGCAACCAAGAAGACGCACGCTTTCCAATAGCAAGTTGTCAAAAACGGCTTAGTTATTATATTTTGTTCACGTGGTGAGCGTTAAGCAAAACATCAAAATAACGTTTGAAACTGTTTATATACAGGGGGTATTTAGTTTATGGACCCAGAGCAAACACAGGTTTGATTATCCACAGCCATCCATCCATCCATCCATCCATCCATCCATCCATCCATCCATCCATCCATCCATCCATTATCAACTCAAGTCAACTTTATTGTCAAATGTGCTCGATGTGCAACATACAGCACAGATTTAAATTTCTTTCCTCTCAGCCACAGGAGAGAAAGGAGCCACTGCGGGTACTGCCGCCATCAACAGAACAGTTAACAAAATGTCAAACTAATACAACACAACACATAAGACACAGACAGTCACGCAATCTTAATCACTTTCTGCATACACTTTGTTGTTTGAAGCAGTTATAGGTGAAAGAGGAGAGAAAGTGTCCTTTTCACCAGTGGATCAAAGATGTCCTGCCGAAAATGTGCACGTCTGATACAAGCTAAGTTTGAAAGCAAACAAGAAGCTGTAGCGTCCATTGACGAAAAAAAAAAGATCTGCAACTGCTTAATCCTCATAAATGTCCCGGCAGTGCTGGAGCCTATATCACCTAACTGGGCAATAGGCAGGGTACACCTTGAACTGGCATACACATAGACAAACCAACATTTGCACTCACAACCACACTAACGAATAATTGAGAGCCATCAGTTAATCTACGATGCACATTCTTGGATGGCGGGAGGAAACTGAAGTCCATCCATCCATCCATCATCTACCGCTTATCCGGGGCCGGGTCGCGGGGGCAACAGCTTTAGCAGGGAAGCCCAGACTTCCCTCTCCCTAGCTACTTCTTCCAGTTCTCCCCGGGGGATCCCGAGTCGTTCCCAGGCAAGCTGGGTGACATAGTCTCTCCAGCGTGTCCTGGGTCTTCCTCGGGGTCTCCTCCCAGTGGGACATGACCGGAACACCTCACCAGGGAGGCGCTCAGGAGGCATCCGAATCAGATGCCCAAGCCACCTCATCTGGCTCCTCTCGATGTGGAGGAGAAGCGGCTCGACTCTGAGCCCCTCCCGGATGACTGAGCTTCTCACCTTATCTCTAAGGGAGAGCCCGGACACCCTGCGGAGAAAACTCATTTCAGCCGCTTGTATCCGCAATCTCGTTCTTTCGGTCACGACCCATAGCTCGTGACGATAGATGAGGGTTGGGACGTAGATCGACCGGTAAATTGAGAGCTTCGCCCTTTGGCTCAGCTCCTTCTTCACCACGACAGACCGATACAACGTCCGCATCACAGCAGACGCTGCACCGATCCGCCTGTCGATCTCCCGCTCCCTCCTACCCCCACTCGTGAACAAGACCCCAAGATACTTGAACTCCTCCACTTGGGGCAAGATCTCCTCCCCGACCCGGAGGGGGCACTCCACCCTTTTCCGACTGAGGACCATGGTTTCAGATTTGGAGGTGCTGATTTTCATCCCGACCGCTTCACACTCGGCTGTGAAACGCTCCAGTGACAGTTGGAGAGCCCCGTTTGAAGGAGCCAACAGCACCACATCATCTGCAAAAAGCAGGGATGCAATACTGCGGCCCCCAAAACTGACCCCCTCAACGCTTCGGCTGCGCCTAGAAATTCTGTCCATAAAGGTTATGAACAGAATCGGCGACAAAGGGCAGCCTTGGCGGAGTCCTACCCCCACTGGAAACGATTCCGACTTACTGCCGGCAATGCGAACCAAACTCTGACATCGGTGGTATAGTGACCGAACAGCCCGTATCAGGGGGTTCGGTACCCCATACCCACGAAGCACCCACAGAACTCCCCGAGGGACACGGTCAAACGCCTTCTCCAAGTCCACAAAACACATGTAGACTGGTTGGGCGAATTCCCACATACCCTCGAGAACCCTGCTAAGGGTGTAGAGCTGGTCCACTGTTCCACGGCCGGGACGAAAACCACACTGCTCCTCCTCAATCTGAGGCTCGACTTCCCGACGGACCCTCCTCTCCAGCACCCCTGAATAGACCTTACCAGGGAGGCTGAGGAGTGTGATCCCTCTGTAGTTGGAACACACCCTCCGGTCCCCCTTTTTAAAAAGAGGGACTACCACCCCGGTCTGCCAATCCAGAGGCACTCTCCCTGTTGACCACGCGATGTTGCAGAGGCGTGTCAACCAGGACAGCCCCACAACATCCAGAGCCTTGAGGAACTCCGGGCGGATCTCATCCACCCCTGCGGCCTTGCCACCGAGGAGCTTTTTAACCACATCGGTGACTTCAACCACAGAGATAGGAGAGCCCACCTCAGAGTCCCCAGGCTCTGCTTCCTCCAAGGAAGGCGTGTTGGTGGAGTTGAGGAGGTCTTCGAAGTACTCTTCCCACCGGTTCACAACGTCCCGAGTCGAAGTCAGCAGCGCCCCATCCCCACTGTACACAGTGTTAGTGGTGCACTGCTTCCCCCTCCTGAGACGTCGGATGGTGGACCAGAATTTCCTCGAAGCCGTCCGGAAGTCGGCTTCCATGGCCTCACCGAACTCTTCCCACGCTCGGGTTTTTGCCTCGGCGACCACCGAAGCCGCGGTCCGCTTGGCCAGTCGATACCCGTCAGCTGCCTCTGGGGTCCCACAGGCCATAAAGGCTCGATAGGACTCCTTCTTCAGCTTGACGGCATCCCTTACTGCTGGTGTCCACCAGCGAGTACGGGGGTTGCCGCCACGACAGGCACCAACCACCTTACGGCCACAACTCAGATTGGCCGCCTCAACAATAGAGGCACGGAACATGGTCCACTCGGGCTCAATGTCCCTCGCCTCCCCCGGAACATGGGAAAAGCTCTGTCGGAGGTGGGAGTTGAAACTCCTTCTGACAGGAGATTCCGCCAGACGCTCCCAACAAACCCTCACTATACGTTTGGGTCTGCCAGGACGGACCGGCATCTTCCCCCACCATCGGAGCCTACTCACCACCAGATGGTGATCAGTTGACAGCTCCGCCCCTCTCTTCACCCGAGTGTCCAGAACATGCGGCCGCAAATCCGATGATACAACAACAAAGTCGATCATCGAACTGCGACCTAGGGTGTCCTGGTGCCAAGTGCACATATGGACACCCTTATGTTTGAACAAGGTGTTCGTTATGGACAATCCGTGACGAGCACAGAAGTCCAATAACAAAACACCACTCGGGTTCAGATCGGGGGGGCCGTTCCTCCCAATCACGCCCACACCTGCTCTGCGCCTCTCACCGTGAGCAACTCCAGAGTGGAAGAGAGTCCAACCCCTCTCGAGAGAACTGGTACCAGAACCCAGGCTGTGTGTGGAGGCAAGTCCGACTATATCCAGTCGGAAATTCTCTGCCTCACACACCAGCTCGGGCTCCTTCCCTGCCAGAGAGGTGACATTCCATGTCCCAAGAGCTAGCTTCTGCAGCCGAGGATCGGACCGCCAGGGTCCCCGCCTTTGGCTGCCGCCCAGCTCACATAGCACCCGACCCCTTTGGCCCCTCTCATGGGTGGTGAGCCCATGGGAAGGGGGACCCACGTTGCCTCTTCGGGCTGTGCCCGACCGGGCCCCATGGGTGTAGGCCCGGCCACCAGGCGCTTGCCAACGAGCCCCACCTCCAGGCCTGGCTCGAGAGGGGGGCCCCGGTGTCCCGCGTCCGGGCAAGGGAAACCATGATCCATTTATTTCATTCATCATAGGGGTTTTTGAGCCGTGCTTTGTCTGGCCCCTCACCTAGAACCTGTTTGCCATGGGTGACCCTGCCAGGGGCATAAAGCCCCAGACAACTTAGCTTCTAGGATCATTGGGACACACAAACCCCTCCGCCACGGTAAGGTGACAACTCTCTGGAGGGGGGAAACTGAAGTAACCATAGAAAACCCACACAGGCACAGTGAGAACATGCAAACTCCAAACAGGCAAGCCAGGGCCAGAATTGAACCCATGACCTCTGCACTGTGAGGCAGACATGCGCCGATGCGTATATGGAACTGGGAGTCGCGGCTTGGAATTACGGCGGATTTACATGGGACAGGAGATGAGAGACAAATCTCTTTTTCGTTGATGGACGCTACAGCTTCTTGTTGCTTTCAATTTTAGCTTGTAGCAGAGGTGTGAACATTTTCATCATGACGTCTTTGATCCACTGGTGAAAAGGATACTTTGATTCGCTCCTCTTTCATCTGTAACTGTCAAACAACAAAGTGTATGCAGGAAAAGTGGTTAAGATTGCACAACTGTGTCTTATGTATTATGTTGTATTATTTTGTTATTTTATGTTAACTGTACTTTTGATGGCGGCGCGGGCACCCGCAGCGGCTCCTCTTGTCTTGTTGTCTGGTTGAGAGGGAAGAAATGTCATGTGTGCTGTATGTTCCACATTGAGCACATTTGACAATAACCTGGTACTTGGTACTTTATAATTAAGATTAAGATATCCTTTCTTTGTCCCATACTGGGGAAATCTACAGCCTCCAGCAACAAGAATTTGGGTAGAAAGAAGAAAGATGAAAAAACCCCAAACACCGTTCAATTAAGTGCAATATAAATACAAAATGGATAAATTGCAGTGCTATTTACAATTGTTTTTCACATCACACACATCTCATCATTTAATAATAATAATTATTATTATTATTGTTGTTATTTTTATTCAGCAGCCTGACAGCAGTCGGTAGGAACGAGCGTCGGTATCTCTCCTTCTTACAGCGCGGGTGTAACAGTCTCTGTAATCAGTGGACCACATGCCGTCCATTTAGTACATGCATGTCCTGCAAACGATTTAACATTGCATACAAATTGTTGAATACTGAATTTGAGAAAAATCTATTCTTGAGCTGCATCAAGTATTTATTTTTTTTGTATGTGTCTCAGCACCAGATGCTCGGTCATGCATCCTTGTGGAGAACATTTTGAGATGTATTCCGCCAAATTTGAGTCAAGGCAACCAGACAGTTTTTTGTGTCCAAGATGTTTAACTTTCAATCTAAAAGATTTAAATTCTAAATAACATGTAAAGATAAAAAACCCTCACCTTAAGATAGCTGGGATAGGCTCCAAAACCCCTGTGACCCTCTTGAGGAAAAGCTTTTTGGATAATGGACGGACATCTTAAACAAACAAGAATAGTCATTCATCTGTAATTCAAAATTAAAAAAAAAAAATAAAACAAAACCTTTGGCCCCTCCGTAAGCTGTCACCGTACCACCGTGGAGGGGCATGTCTGTCCCAAAGATCCGAGGAAGTTGTCTGGGGCTTTATGGCCCTGGTAGGGTCACCCATGGCCCTAGGTGAGGCACCAGAAAAAGTAAAGCTCAAAAGATCCTTATGATTCACAAAATATTTGGATTGCGTTTTCCTTGCCCAGATGCCGTTCACCCCCCCACATGGGGCCCAGCCGGGTTCAGCCTAAAGAGGAATGTGGGTCCCACTTCCCGTAGGATCACCACCTGTGGGAGGAGCCAAATGGGTCGGTCGGGTGCTTTGTGAGCTGGGTACACAGACTTGGAGGCCAGGGCCATTGAGTCCGAGTGAACCATGTTCAGCGCCTTTTTTGTTGAGGTGGCCGATCTGAGTTGTGACTGTAAGGTGGTCGGTGCCTTTCGTGGCGGCAACCCCCGAACTCATGGTGGACAACGGCGGTAAGGGATGCCATCAAGCTGAAGAAGGGTTCCTTTCTGGTGCTCAGTGGACCAGCTCTTGGCAGAGACCTCGAGGGTGCATGGGAGTTTGCCCAAACAGTCTTCATGTGTTTTGTGGAATTAGAGATTAAAGGATAACAAATTTGCTGATGCTCTTCAGCTGCTTTATTACCATGAGCGGTGTAAGAACGCACACCGATTCAAGAGCTGCAATCGGCTACAACTCCTTCATTCCAACCACACTCATATCAATGTAATAGACACATGCAAAAAAAAACCCAGGTTTAGCTTTGTTTACAATAACTGCAAGAGTATGTCAAAGGGTGTTGGGAATTGTGCAGCTTCACCATTGCTACAGTACCATTGCTAAATTCATTTTGTGACCGGTAGGGAGATGGTGAGCAGCAGTCGGGAAGGTGTCTCCACGACTTTCCAAGGACCAGAGGCCGAGTAAAACTAGAGGTCTCCTTCCGTGACATGCAACCAAAAGCTGGAGGCTACGCCACAAGGTGAGAGACTAAGCGTCTGTCCGTATGGGCTGATAGTTTCACAGCATGCTTGGGATTGGGGTTGAAGACGACTCAAGAATCTCCCAGCTAACAGGTAGACCGCCACTAGCCGTGACCACAGTGAAGTTGAGCAACAGGGCGAACTGTCCACACTCCCTGTGTAGTAATTTTAATTACTATTGTTTTAGTGGATGAAGACCTGTGTTTTTAGGTGGCTATCAAATATACTATCAAAGCAAAAAGTGTAACCCTCCACATTAATTGAAGGGATGATCAATTACCTATGCATCCATATATCTATTTTGTGCATTTAGGAAATCCTCCAGGCTACAGAAGGAAGGCAAATCATCCTGCGATAAACTACAAGGGGGTACGTTTTGGCAAGCAGTCTTGACATGTCACTGTAATTCTCAATTTTCCACATCATGTTTATCAAGCATGTGTTTTTTTGGACGGTATGTTCTCCCAGGCCAACAACCTGGTTTCTGTTAATGTTCAAGATATTCCAGATGAGGTAGAAGGGACTTCCACTCCGAAAAGAAGCCGCGTTAACTTAAGGAGCCCCGAAGACGAGGAGGAACACTCTTTACGACGTAGTTCCAGAATCATCCAGCACAAATTTAATTCCCGGAATCAGTCTGTCCTCTATGACCGCCTCATCACCAAGTGAGTTTCCTATTTTTTTGTGACGTGTGATGATATTAAAAACTTAACAAATATAATACGGTACGCTCAATTCACAACTGACTGAAATCAGGTGATTTGATTTGAAGCTGCTCTGTCATCAAACAGTGGCTCACCAAATTTCTTCCGTGTGCTCACATTAGTACGGCTGAGGCTGTTCTGCAAAAGATGGACGACATGAAGAAGCTACGACGCAGATTGAACAATGAACAACAGGTAATGATACCTAATGACATGGCTTTAACCTTGTACTGTGCTACCCCCAGTGTTTATATTTCCTGAACGAGGTCAAAGTGGGAGGGCTGAGCTATAGTTTGCCACAATTAGTGTACTCATTCCAATGAATTGATGCTTTAATTTGTGTAAATGTTCCAGTCAGTTGATGCAAAACCGTTTTCCATGAGCAGCTGGGTGTTTATACCAGAGGCAGAGTAAGGCGATCTCTGAAGACCAATGTGGACATGAAGGACACCAAGGAAAACCCAGGTGAGTGCCTATTGTATTGCTTATATTTCCTTTTGATAAATTATGTATTTAGGCATTTGGGCTGCAATTGTTTTGAAGTGTTAATGGGATTATATATTTGCTGGGCCCAAAATCAACAAATTGTATGGAAAATTTGCCCGTTTACTATTAAAACAATTTTGATTTGGGACATTTAATGTACTGAAATAGATTTGGACAATGTGACCTTACATCAGGCCTCCTCAATCGAAATAAGGCGTTTTAGTTCAGGACAATTCCTCAAACCCAATGTCAAGAACAGGATTGTTTCCACCCAATTAGTTTTCACTGAGGACCACATTATGTCAAGTTTGCCAAGTCATAGGCCAAATTGTCTGGGAGGTGGTTTGTTTTTTTCCCCCCATTGGACCAGGAAATATTGTTTCATTTGCAGAATGGAGGTGTTGTTTCTGATGTCATGCTATTCAGAATTCTTTCTTGATCAAGTAAGGGAAAATACAAGGAATTTGTCTTCACCATAACAACCTTTCCAAGAAACATGCAAAATTACAGTAACCGACGGGGAGACAAGAGCAGGAAACCTAGTGGGTCACTAATTAGTGCCTGTGTTTATTAGATGACAAAAAGGAAACACATGAGGAAGAGAAGGGGGATGAGGGGCAGGGAGTTGGGAAGCTGCGAGCCAAACACACTAACGAGCAGCTATCTGCTTTTCCAAGGCGAGCGGATCTGCAGCATACCTGGGAGTCACAGGGAGAGGACTGGCTGTGGGAGAACCAATGAAAAGTGTTGATAGTAGGATTGTGTGTGCAATGCATCTTATTGATGAGGGGAGGAAAACAAGGAATGTAATTTGAATATAAAACATTTATTTGTCAACAAATGAATGGCTCCTTGATTTTTAGGAACATTGTAGCTACTCTCAAAACATGCAGTGGAAAAAAATACAATTATTCTGGATTTATGAGTTGCAACTCCTTCCTGGCAGAATGAAGTGTGTTGCTGGCCTTGTATTGTAGTCTTACACTGTACTGGTGGACTTGGTCCTCCTATATCACAATTTGGTCAATTTAATGTATTTTCACAAGTCTATACTATTGGTGAAGATGCGTCGGTGTTATTCATTTATTTATTAATATTTAACAATCTTAAGTGTTGGAAAATAGTTTGGTCTCTTTGAAAATTAAATGTTAATGGTTAAAGCACAGGTGTCAAACCCAAGGCCCGGGGCCATATCTGGCCCACCACATCATTTTATGTGACCCGCTAAAGCAAATGAAAGATGTCGACTTTTGCTTGGTAAAATCTCTACCAACATTTCAAATTCTCATTTGTAATAAATACGAGTGATACCGAAAGCTTTTTCTTGTGTCCAAAGCCCTCATTACACTAACTTAAACAGTAAGTGAATAAACCATTATTCTTGACTTCTTTACATGGTTGCAGTCATAATGGAGAATCCAATGGAAATTGTAACTAAAATCAGGCCCACGACAAAAATGGGTTTGACACCCCTGGGTTAAAGAGTCACGCAAGTTTTAGCGGTACAAGGATTCCGCCCAACACCAGCGATACTACAGGGTGTCCAAGTCTGAGTGGTACATGGTAAAACATACCGTACTTAAAACTATTTTATTCAATATTGGTGTTAATAAATGATATTTGAGCTGATACCAATATCGATTCCCAGACTTAACACGAATACGCTGGTTACTTCACCAATTCAGGAACTCTATACTGGCATCGATTCACAGATTCACACAAGACCCACACAAGAAACAGCGGCTTTCCGTGCAGCAGTCAAACTTAATACAACAGTAACTTATTGACAGGCCGCACAAAAATGGTTGGGGCTAAAATTAATTTTGAAGGCCCGCTACTGGTAAATTTATGATTGGGAAACACAACAGTGTTCATTTTATTTCTAAGAACATCTGAAATAACCATCCCTAAACCTTGTTTGGTTATTTTCACATCGGGGATGAAGATGATCACGATGAAGAGGATGAAGATGACGATGAGGATGACGACGATGAAGATGATGATGAGGAGGACATTGAGGATGACATTGAAGATGATGAGGATGCTGTTGATGAAGACACCCAGAAGCGTTACGAATTTAGACAGCGAAAAAGTGTAGTTCTCTACCAGGCACCACAAGATGGTAACTTCTTTTTTACATGACCGTTTGATATAATTAAGCTTTGTGAACCAACATGTTAAAGGTTCAAAATGTTTTCTTTATTTTGTCAATATGCCAGAGCCCAGAGAAACAAGAGAGACCAGAGTGTCCAGGAAACGCAGCATGTACTTCAAGGACCATTCATCCTCCACCAGACGCAGATTCACCTTTGACTCCACAACCCCTCAGAATCCCTACAACAGAACCACCAGGTCAGTAGGACAAGAGCTCACACAAATAAGGATGCCAGACAAGGTCTTAATTCTCATTAATGTTCATTCTGTTAAGAACTATTGTGTCAACACTAGGTGTTTGACTGCTACTGTCCTCTTGTCCTGTCAACATGTCAATCTTTTGCTTCACCAAATTTCTAATACTGCTCTCTCTACTAGTCTCAGCAATGCATGTTAAATTCCCACAATTCTTTTTCTTCTCCAATTCTCTTCCACCGTCAGCAATAATACTGAGAGGTAAGATTACTCCCGCTTGTCTGTTGGTTAACAAAATACACTGCCACAGTAAAACATGCTAGTATATGTTGAAAACTTTAATGATCATTTATATTTCAAAATCACGAAAGCTGTATGCCTGCATCCTTTTAATCTGACTGATTTTATGACTTTCAAAAATCCATGTACTGCATAAAATATTGTATCACTTAAGTAGTTCATCATAATGGTAATCACTGTAGGGTTGATTTGACGTCCTGTTTTTCCTCATGTCTACTGACAGGAGGAGACATGCCCTCCACAGTAGTGACTCCACATCCACTTCGGAAGATGAGACTTTTCAAACGAGGAGGCGTAAAAGCAAAAGTAAGAGCAGGAGCAGGTCAGTCACCAGGTGAGAGCTGGGGCTCAGCACAAACGCAAATGCTCAATGGACATTTTTTACCCCCACAAGAGTCATATTGTTTTACTCAGCTTTAAGTGTTTGCTCTTCCTGTTCTTTGATTAGCAAAGCATGTTGTGATTGCAATCAGAATCTGTTGCACTAGGAACAAAAAGTAAGGGTTGTTTGGCTTTGAGGTGCAATTAATTGAAAATGAAAAAATATCACACTACATTGGTATTATATCATGGAAGTAGGACAGGGTGTAGAAAATAAAAGGATGCACTGGTGATTACCTCATCTCAACCAATTTATTGAAACAAAATTTAACAATGGTGGGTACATGTCAACGTATCAATAACGCGTCATGTGCCCTTGAGCATCGATTACAGCTTGACAATGACATCGCATGCTGTTCACAAGTTGACTTATCTGCTGAGGCATGGCATCCCACTCTTCTCAAAGGGCAGGCCTCAAGTCATTGAGGTTCTAGGGCAGCGGTCCACAAACTTTTTTGCCCCACGGACCGGCCTTTAAGGTGTGATGGATAAATACAACAAAATAATATGATGTGACCTGCATGAAAATTGTGGTATTTTCTAAACATAATAATGCGAATCATGACAAGGAACGTTTTATCTGGCCGCAACACTCTCTGGTCGCTATGGTAACATTTAAATGTGCCTTCAAAATAAGATACACCACAAATACAAAGTGCATGAAAAATTTGACTCAACATCAACGCATATTATACAGAGTGGGCTCGGTGCGTGGGATTCTCCCCTTGAGTAATCCTTATTTTAAGTCGTACTCCTGATACTGTATTAAAAGTAGCCTTTTTCTTGAAAGTCGTAGGCTCCTCTTCTGTCTCCTGGCTTGGCCTTTTTCCCTTCCCAAAGAAACTTTCCAAAGACATTTGTTTTTTACTCATTTTGATAGCTCCTGAGTTTAATTTTAGCGGGAACCTATCACGTGACCGAGAAGCGCGCTTTGACCTGTGTCAAGAGTGACATACTGTAGACCAGGGGTGCCCAAATGTTTTGGACCAAAGGTCTACTTTTCGATCTACCACACTCCCGCGATTGACTTACCGTGCTTGCATACACTTAACACACTCATGCCATGATGAGCAAAAGCCATAACGGCCTCTAAGTTGGATGAAATAGAAAAATAAAGTAGACACAAGAGTTTATGAATTTGTTAAGAGGAAATCAATGCCTACCTTGGTGAGGAAACTTTTTTTGAAAGTGAGTCTAATGGGATGATTAGGGTGCAGTGTGCTTTATCACAAAAAAATGTGTGACTAACCTGCACAGAGACATACAAATGTTTGTTTGTTTGTTTTTTATTACTCTTAGAACCATTGCGATCGACTTGGGACCAGTCCATGAGCTACCGGTCGATCACGATCGATGTAATTGCTGTAGACCAAGGGTGGGCAATTCTTTTTTTGCAAAGGGCTACATGAGAACCAGAAAATATTATGGAGGGCCGGATCAAAAGGGTGAACTAAATTCGACATAATATTAATTGGATGTCTTTATTTAAAAAGCAGTATTTTTTATTTATACTTATGCTCTGCAACTTCAAGTAACTGTGCCACCTGGCGTTGAAATGCCTGTCATTACAAGTCCAAATGAAATGAATGCAGTCATTGACATCAAACCTTAATTGTGTACCAACCTTCGGCGGGCCGGATTAAAAAGACCAATGGGCCGGATTTGGCCCGCGGGCCGTAGTTCGTACACCACTGCTGTAGACGGATGGAACAGAATTTTTCAAAATAAAACATAATTCAGATTCTGAAATGAATAAAACGGAAGATTATTCTTTCCTTGCGGCCAGGTACCAAATGACCCACAGACCAGTTCCGCTGTTCTAGGTTGCGGAGTTTCGAGCCTCTACACGGCGACTCAGTTTAACCCAAATGTTCCCAATCAGATTCAGGTTTGGAGAAAGTGCAGGCCATTCCATTTGAGGTACACCCGTGCCCTGCAAGACAATAATTGGTAAATTCAAGGATCAAACTCTCATTATGAATTTTGCCGTTAAGCTCCTTTTTAGAGAATAGAAACTTGCACCATGCAAAAAGTACTGAAACATTTAACAGTTGGACATGTGCATTCAAAAGCTAAGAGAAGGCCATGTGAAGTTCTCTTGTAAAGATTTGAATGCATTTTAGACTCGTCCTGAAATTTCACCTCAAAGCCAAATATCCCTTATTTGAGAGTAATGTTTGTTAATGTTTGAAAAAATTTAATCTGCCTTTTTTTCTCCACAGATGTCTGCCTATGAACATTGTGAAAGAGGACTTGCTGGGAATTCACAAAGATCGCATGAAAACTGGAGCGAGTCTCGCCGATGTTGACCCCATGCACATAGACAAAACGGTGAGCAAATAGAGCAGCAATGTACCGGTAAATGTTTAAATCACTATAAAGTGGACTGAGTTTGTTTGTTGTTTTCGCTAATGGTCGAGATTGATGTACATCCTGCTCCTTCTGTGCGGTCCACACTTGTCCGGCCACTTTTAAACTTTTCAATCCAGTTGTACACACTTCTTTTTGAGTGCGCTGTTTCCATATTGTGTTAAGAACCTTTGGTGAATTTCAGCCGCAGACACACCTTCTGACCATAAAAATTGGATCACTGTGCAGTTCTTCACTGGTACATTCTGCTAGTGGAGCGGCCATTTTTACCGACTGAAACACGGGTAACAATCGATCAAACAAATACGTCAACTGATCACGATCACATGACACAAATTCCTGTGTGCCGTTAAAACTGCGTCAAACTTAAACACAAGCGTGCATTGTAGCATAAAGTGCGGATAATTTTTTTGACTTACCACTCGTACTTTGTGATTGGATGGTTGAGGATGCATTAGTGGAACTTCCGCCTGCCTGCGCAAAGGCTTTCTGCTCACACGACACGTGGCAAGGGTAAAAATAAATTCGCTCACACAATTTCAACTTTGAGCATCCCTGCAGTGGAAGATTGTGTTTGTTATTTTGTTGACGCGAGCAATGATGTCATTGATCAATCAGTAAATTATGAATGGCAGGAGATCCCAATGCAAAATATCGTCCAATCCGATCCAGGTGATCAGATCAGTGCAAAGTCTACTGAGTCATTTTATTGCCTTTTTATTTATTTTTTTTACATCGTTTAAAAGCAGGCACTTGAATAATTTTTGCTCTAAGATCATCACCATATCAGCGGAAAACAAAACAATAATGTTGTTTATTGTGTATCGTCTTGAAAATTGTGCTAATCATGACAGGCATTCTGCTTTCTGTTACGCAGGTGCGCTTTGACAGTATTGGTGGTCTGAGCAAACACATCGCATCCCTGAAGGAGATGGTGGTGTTTCCTCTACTTTACCCAGAAGTCTTTGAGAGGTTCCACATACAGCCACCCAGGTAAGCAGTATTCACATCTTAACGCTTATATCTCAGAGCACTGAGGATATAACTATACCCTGAAATAGATTTTTAACATGCCCTAAATTGACTGCACCAGTGCCCAACCTTTTTGAGCGAAGATCTACTTTTCGATCAACCAACCTGTAATCAACCGCAGGCGCGCGCGTACGCAATATGCATGCACTTATATACGCATGCACTTATGCACGCATGCCATGATGAGCGACAGCCATAATGGCCCCTAAGTTGAACGGAACAGATAAATAAAATAGACGCAAGAGTTTGTGAAAATCACTCTCTAGCTTCATCGAGACCTGACGCGGGAGGATAGAATGCAATTTTGCAGCGTGTTAACTATCGTAGCTCACGTGTACCGTTTTAACACGCTTCTCTCGGCTCTCCGGATTCCCATTCATTGCCAGTGCCATGAAACAAACTCTAAATGAGAGTAATAACAGCAAGTCAAGTCAAGTCAACAGTATTTATAGAGCACTTTCAAACAGCCATCGCTGCTCAGCAGCAAAAGATATTGCGCAACAGCTCTGATCGCAGACTTCTGACCGCTAACAACTTCCGCTGATGCAGGTCACGCACCACCGTGGGTTAAAGGCGACCAGTTTTTTTATTGTATTAAATTTTTTCAATACTTTGTGTGAAAGTGAGACTGAACGTATGCTAAGGGGGCAACATTCACTAACACAAAAATATATCATATTCATAACATGCACAGACACACAAATGTTTTAGTTTTGGGTTATTTTCCCTCTACACCCCTCACGATCGAAGATGGGACCAGTCCGCGAGCCCTCAAACCATGAGCTTGATCATTCATAAACCTCTGCTCATCATGTTTTTTTGTTGGCCCGCAGGGGTTGCCTATTTTACGGTCCCCCGGGCACTGGGAAAACGCTGGTAGCTAGAGCATTGGCCAACGAATGCAGTATGGGAGAAAGAAAGGTGTCGTTCTTCATGAGGAAAGGTGCTGATTGCCTCAGTAAGTGGGTTGGAGAGTCTGAGAGACAGCTGCGCCTTCTGTTTGACCAGGTGAATAAAGAGCATCAACACATTTTCTTTCAGACATTTCATGTTTTCTTAAGCTTTGCTCATTACAATTAAAATCTCACTCCTGTTTTATTTTGTTTCACATCAGATTGATTTTCATTCACCATTTTCCACTTAAATAAGCTTTCATTCTCACATACAGCTGTACATTTTTTTCTACATCATCTAGGCATACCAAATGCGGCCATCGATCATTTTCATTGATGAAATTGATGGTTTGGCTCCGGTCAGGTCCAGTCGACAGGACCAGATTCACAGGTGAGTATTTCTCCTTGATATGACGAGTGCATCTGAGAATTTAATTTGGTGATGCCGAACATCATTGTTCTAGTTCATCTGAGGGGTTTGATGGGTTCAGGTCAGGTTTTCTCCACCTCAAAATCATTAGAACATAAATTTACTGAACTTACCTTTTGTGCTGGGCCACAGTCGGGTACGAAAAGGACCTTCCAAATTGTCCCCACTAAGTTGGAAGTGTAAAATATTCCAAATTATCTATGTTAACAATTTATTCAGAACGTGTCGGCGCCGACACTTTTTGCAATGACACGTCGGCGGCGACACATAGCGGCGACACGTGTCGGCGCGAAAAGTGTCGCCGCCGACGTGTTCAGATGTAAAGACTCAGGTTGTAAAGTGTTAATGGAAAAAAAGTCAGGCTCAGAGCCAAAGCACCTTAATTGGTCAAATGAGGTTTCTCAAGACTTTTGTCAACAGGGTGTATCTCACTCTGTGTTGACCATGTATTTGTCATTTAGGCTGTTGCATGTCCACAATATCTCATGGAACAGTATACATTATCTTCATCACACTATGCTTCAAGACACGCTTACCATAGTTCTTGATTTGGGGATACAACAAGCAGTCAACTATTTCTTTGAATTAGCTGATGTTGGATTGGACTGGATAAACGTTATTGTCAAATGTACTGTATGTGTAACATACAGCACAGATGAAATTTCTTCCCTCTCAACATAAAACTGCGAGCCGCTGCGGGTGTCCGCGCCGCTAGCAAAAGAAAAGATGACAAAATAATACAAAACAACACGAGACACAGACAGTAATTAAATCTTAACCACTTTCCTGCATACACTTAGTTGTCTGAAGCAGTTATAGATGAAAGAGGAGCGAATCAAAGTGTTCTTTTCACCAGTCGATCAGACGTCATGCTGCAATGCGCACACGTCTGCTACAAGCTAAGCTGTATTTACCTAACAGTAGATTACTTCAAGACAATACAATACATCCTGATTTGTATAGCGATTTCACAACAGCTGCATCTGGAACAAAGCACTTTACAAAACAGTCAACATAAAGCAAACACAACACATACCATAAAAACGTCCTGTGATGAAAAGAAGAGATTGAATCACTTCTCCTGTCCCATGTAAATCCATTTCAATTCCAAGCGGCGACTCAGTTCCAAATATGCATCCGCGCTCTGCACAGATGCTCCTCTCTCATCCTCGGCTACGCAAGACACCCATCCAGCTGCACCAACGCAGACTGTCCAACAGCGCCGTCATGTCCGCTGAACAAACCGGTGCTGTGAAAAATGCCCATTAAAGGCGCAAAAAACATAAGCGCCTCGGGGCTGTCCAGCACCGACAGTCAAATGTCGATGACATTCCTCCACATTCCTCCCAATCAAAATTAGGTGCTGGTACACGCGTGCTGCCGAGAAGGCGCAACTACCTAGCACAGATTCTTCTCCTTTGACGAATATCGTGGCCTGAAAACAATCCACATAGAATCCACATGTAGTAACAACACCATGTGACAAAACAAAAGACAAAAACAAAAATAACAACTAAAAAGCACTTGCCAACGGCTGCCTACTAGGGCACAATCGTGGGGAAAAAAATTACTATCAAATTACTATAAAATCTTCTCACTTTTGTGTCTATAGTTCCATTGTGTCGACTCTTCTGGCTCTCATGGATGGATTAGATGGCAGAGGAGAGATTGTGGTGATAGGTGCCACCAACAGACTGGACTCCATTGATCCAGCTCTCAGACGCCCGGGCCGCTTCGACAGAGAGTTCCTCTTTGGCCTTCCCGACAGAGAGGTACTGACATTCTTAAGAGATATCAACTTGCCATTGAAAACATTCGTCGCCCAAAGAATTTAGTAAATATACCGTATTGGCCCGAATAGAAGACGACCTTGATTATAAAGCAACCCGTCTTTTTCAAGACTCAAGTTTGAAAAAAGACTTTTTGAACACCAAATTAATTTTTATCCAGAAAATAATTACAGTACATCTGAAACAAATGATTACAACAATACATTTGAGAGAAAAAGCATTTTGAAGTTTACGCCATAACTTCTCCTCAGCCGCTGGTTAACCTGGCTGATCTTCGACCCACTTTTCTCCAGATTGTCGCTACGTTTCTCCATTTTCTGTTATCTTTTATATGATTTTCTTTTCTTTCTTACCACTATTCTATATTTTTGTTTTTCTTCGTGCTACTTCTATTTTGATTTTTCTTCTTCGTGACAGGGGTTTGCTTTGGCCTGCGGAGTCAAGTTCAACATTCGCTTCAATGATATCTGGCGCCATTTAGCTTCGTGAATGGGTATAATGTTTAGACCCCGAACATAAGACGACCCCCACTTTTTCAGTCTTATTTCAATGCAAAAAACGTTGTCTTATATCCAGGCCAATATGGTAATTGAACCATGCTCATTCTTTTGGGCACTTGCCAGACAACATTTTTTGGTCTTGTACAAAGATGGGAAAAGTACTGTCATTCTGTACTTACTGTATTTTAACGGCCATAAGAAGCACATAAAAGTCTTACATTTACTCCAAAATGGATGGGGCATCTAATAATGCGGAGTGGCCTTGTGTGTGTCCACTTGACTGTCTGACGTTGTGCCGACACGGTGGTTATATAGAATTTACTGTGGATTTTGAATAATTTTTTAATTCCCTTTTCAATAGTATCTGTTTTGTGAAGATTGACCTAGTCATTTCTGAGATGGAAGGGAGAAAGTGTTCAAAGGAGGCTGCCATGCCTCTTTTTGCTCAACATATTAAAATGTCCAAACTTAACAGACCATACCATTTTACGAGATATCACCCAATCCTACTTCTGGGTTTTATTTGTCACTTGCGCGTTTTATGTCAGTGTTTTCTTCCAGGCCTAATACTATACTTAAATCATTGTCATGCATCAAAGTGAAAAGTAGAGATCTTGGTGTTTAAATGGAACGCATAATAGTCCGCTAAATACTGAGTAAAGTCCAAAGTCCTGGAAAATATACTCAAGTACCAATGCTATTGTATCATTTTGTCTGGCAGGCTAGAAGGGACATTTTGAAGATCCACACCAGACTCTGGACACCTCCTCTCTCGAACAGTTTCGTCGAGGAGTTGGCTGATAAGTGTGTTGGTATGTTTGCAAGTGCTGACGTTGTTGAAAAATATCACTGAACTTTAGTTTACTATACTCGCTAAAACCAATGTGTCTGTGGAAGTCTCATTTGCTGTGTGCTGTCCATCCATCCATCCATCCATCTTCTACCGCTTATCCGGGGCCGGGTCATGGGGGCAACAGCTTTAGCAGGGAAGCCCAGACTTCCCTCTCCCTAGCTACTTCTTCTAGCTCTCCCCGGGGGATCCCGAGGCGTTCCCAGGCCAGCTCGGTGACATAGTCTCTCCAGCGTGTCCTGGGTCTTCCTCGGGATCTCCTCCCGGTGGGACATGCCCGGAACACCGTTCAGATCCGAATCAGATGCCCAAGCCACCTCATCTGGCTCCTCTCGATGTGGAGGAGAATCGTCTCGACTCTGAGCCCCTCCCGGATGACCGAGCTTCTCACCTTATCTCTAAGGGAGAGCCCGGACACCCTGCGGAAAACTCATTTCGGCCGCTAGTATCCGGGATCTCGTTCTTTAGGTCACGACCCATAGCTCGTGACCATAGATGAGGGTTGGAACGTCAAGTCAAGTCAACAGTATTTATAGAGCACTTTCAAACGTACAATACATTTCACAGTGACATTATACCATGCCCATTAAATTGCAGCAGGTAGTGTAGAAACTAAGAAGTACCACACATACTCTACGTTAGATGTTACTTTTGGGGCAGTATTAGAGGTAAGATCTGTCCTAAAGAAAATCTAGCCCGACCCGGCCCGAGCCTGACCAATGAACTTGATTTGCAGGCCCGAGTCCAAAGCAAACCCGAAATGTCATATTTTATTTGTGAGCATTTTGGGCAGAAAAAAACCCCGCAAGATTTATTAAGATTAAAATAATCTACATATTTTTATGGACATGAGAAATGCATTTTCACAATGACATAACGCTGAAGCACAGAATAAGAGGCCAGACAAAGGGAGATCTTGATGCGCATTTTCGTAATTATGCAGAGAAATCCTGCAGCCCACTAGGCTTTAAAGAGAATAATTCAAATCAAATAAATTTGTAAAGATATATGAAATTATGTCTATAGTTTTGTTTAAACTAAATTTAACATCTGTAATTTGGTGTGACACGTGCACAGTGCGTGCTCAGCGTCTGGCCGTCTGCGCTCCTGTTTAGTAGTTAAGTAGCAATTAAATAACAGCGCCTTCTCTGTTTTATCCAAATTGTTTTAAAACAAGTATTCCTTAGTTTAGGATCCGCACATCGTTTTAGCATACATTTTTAAAAACATATATTTTTTTAAAAAAAGTCAGCGAGAGAGAAGCCTGACCCGAACCCGAAGCAATGATTGACATTTTAGGACCCGACCCGAATTTCGGGTCGGGTTGTGCTCGGGCTCGGGCGGCCCAATCTTACCTCTAGGCAGTATATGCCACGGCCTGCTAAAACAATAAGTCACATTCCTGGAATTGGCCCGTTTGCTGTACTTCGTAAATCCCTGCTGTAGGAGTAGCATTTGTTTGAGAGCAAATATTGAATGTTTTGTTTGATAATTGTCTCTTGTGGTCAATGTAAAACAATTGTCTTTCACTTTTAGGTTATTGCGGAGCGGACATTAAGGCGGTGTGTTCGGAGGCGACACTGTGTGCACTACGGCGCCGCTATCCACAGATTTACTCCTCATCACAGAAACTGTTGCTTGATGTTGATTCTATCGCAATCACAGCAAAAGACTTCATGTCCGCCATGTCCAAGATGGTGCCTGCTGCACAAAGGTATGGCCACTAATGAAACCAGTTTTGTTTCTTGGTTTGTATGTAAAATTTTGACACAGATTACACAATGCTCAAATGTACAACATTTTACAAACATAAGGGGTGTTCACACGGCAAGATTTGGTCCGGTGCTGCACTGGGGCTGCCCCAGTAGAGCGTTCACACGTGCAAATTAGCTCCGGCGCAGCCCAGGAAAACGGCTTACACCGGACCAAATGTGATCCACCTCAGGGAGGTGGTTTAAAAATTTGCTCGTTTGCGAAGCAGCACCGATGTAAATTTGCACGTATGAACGCAACTGGGTTAAATTTGCTCCAGAGTAAATGCTTGTGAAGAGTACGTACGGCGAGAATGTGTTGCTTTCGCGGTCTGTCGGACTTCCGTCATGTATTTGTTTAATAACGCCACAAGACCTGGCTGGTAAGATCTTTCCTTTTGTAGGAGACTGGACTGTCTCAGTTGTTTGTGTAGTTTGTTCCTTTGTTGTGTGTTCACAACCCCCGCGCCCCATATAATTTATTTTAGGATTTCCTCTCTTGATTTTCTGTTTGCCGCATTACGTGTTTGCTTTTCTGAGTGTCATTGAAGTTATCGTTGATTTACATTTTCGGGTCGGTCACTCTCGAGCAGAAGGCACGGAGACTGAGAAGGAGGACGTGCCTGTCCAGTAGTTGCTTGAGTTGTGCAGACGTTTTAAAAAGAACCAACACGACAGCTCGTTTGTTTTCTGTTGTTTTGCTCCGCTGTAGAAACTGCCGTGTGCACACAAGTGGGGCTGCACCGACGTTGTGCCGGTGCTGGCACGCTCAGCGGCTTTGTACGTGTGAACGCTCCACACAATTTGATGCGGTGCAAAATATATCGGAACAAAATACGTTGGTGCAGCACCGGAGCAAATGTGTGCCGTGTGAACACCCCTATAGACACTTAACATCTTTAAATAAAGAAATATTTGCGACTAAAAACATAAATAAGTTACTTAAATTGACATCTTTTGATCAGATTGGTGATCGTTAACTCACTGATCAACGATCGACACCAAAAATGCTGATTGTGTGAAGCCGATTGATAAATGTTTGTGTATAGAACATCGAGTAAATATGAGCATAAAACTAGAATTATTAAGCACATTTATAGAAAGAAGAAAGAGACACAGTATGTATGAATGTAATTCCGATGCTGAATGTAATCATTAGGGCTGTAGTATCACCAGCCAGGGCTCTGATGCCTGCAATTTGTCCATTACTGAGCACCGCCCTGCAGGAGATCCTCCACACTGTCAGCAAAGTGTTCCCACATGCTGAGCAGGGCTTGAAAAGGAAGAGGACACAAGGTATGGTACATTTTAAAAAGACAAATCTCTTTACTCTGTCAGTCTTCAGAACTGTGTGTCTGTGTTTCCAGATCAGTCTTGCGTGTCTGAGGATGAACTCTTGTTGAGTGACGATGAGGAGCGATCCATTGGACAGACCCCTCAAAAGAAGACTGTCTCAAGGGAAATTCTCAGCATTGAAAGGTTTAATAAACACATCTAAATGTGATTTGATCAACTCTTAAAGGGCTGATCCCATGTTTTCCTTTGTCAATCTTTGCACAGAAGTGCGTTGAGCCAGCCAACCTCTTACCGTCCCAGGCTCCTTTTGGAGGGTCGACCCGGCTCAGGTCAAAGTTCCCATCTTGCTCCTGCTGTTCTCCACTCTCTTGAGAAATTCACAGTGTACACACTAGACATGGCAGTACTGTTTGGAGCCAGTGCAACTGCACCAGAGGAGACTTGTGCACAGGTAGGTCCGATATCACTGTTAATAGTCACTCACTCATTGTGAGTTCATGAATGATTAATACATGATAATAATATAAAATACAGATGTCAATAATTATGATTTGGTTAATTTCTTGCATTCCTTCAACCACATCATGGTGCAAAGATCGAAATAAGTGAATTTGAATTGCAAGTTGGCTAGCTAAAATGCACATTTTGCACCTCAAACGAACACATTAAAAAGCAAAATGGAATAGGCATTTTTGTGGCACAATGCGTGGGATAGAAGAGGCCAAAGTGAAGAACGAAAAAGAATATGGGTGTGGGGGTGGGGAGCGGTGGGGGATAAAGGCAGAATATGGAGAAAGTGTGGGAGCATTTCCGACTGAAAACACAAGGTTAACACCCCCGTGACATGCAATTGTTGTAACACGGACCTTGCTCTTCGCTGAAGACCGAGGTAGGATCCAAGACAGGGTAAAATTAACAACAAATCAGTGAGATTAACGTTAATGTACTGTACCAAAATAACATTACTAGGTTTATGTGAATTCTAACAAGTAATTTTTGGCTTGTTACCATTGTGACAAGTACACTATAGTCCCACTAGCATAATACAGGGCACAGGTGTCAAAGTCAAGGCCCGGGGGCCAGATCTGGCCCACCACATCATTTTATGTGGCCCGCGAAAGCAAATCAAACATGTCAAGTTCCATGCTGCTAAAGTCTGAACCAAAATTTGAAATTGTCATATATAATTTGCAACAACAGTCATAAATTCTTGACTTCTGATTTTAAAACTAGTTATTCATCAATTTATTGTGTGCTGTGTATATAAAATGTGGAGGGGATTAAACATTTATATGGTTTTTCAAAATTCATAACGAGCCTCTAAGGGCAACCGTAACTACAATGTGGCTTGCGACAAAAATGAGTTTGACGCCCCTGATACAGGGTATTTGTAAATTTTGTGTGTGGAGTGCAGACAATAGGCACTGTGTCACATGGCCAGTATAGTACTGTAAGTGGCTCTACCTGGAGTCATGTGTATTAAAAACATGGCAATGGTCATCAGAGAGGACGTAAGAGTCATTACGGTCAGTTTCCAAAACAGCAGCTTTCTGGTGATTTCAAAAGAGGGAAGGGTTTTCCTCTGAAATAGTAGCTGTGGTGTGCTATGCATCGACTAGATGGAGCTACCCTAAGGGAACACAATACAGCTTTCTATCGAGCCCTGGCTGAGGTTACGCTATGCATGCACTCGTTCAGAGGTGGGCAAACTATGGCCAATTGGTCTTTTTAATCCGGCCCACCCAAAATTGGTGCACAATTATGGTTGATTGCATTCACTTCGTTTGGACTTGTAATGACAGGCATTTCAATACCAGGTGGCGCAGTTACTTCAAGTTGCAGAGCACAGGGAGGGAGGGGAAGACGAAGAAAGAGGGAGAGAGTAATGACCGCGGAAGGGAAAGTGATATGTATCTGATTTAACAAAGTACGAAACATTCAGGAGACGCCTGGAGTCGTAAAGACTCAAATCTACGAGACTTTGGAAAAACAAGGAAGCAATTCTTACTCAGTCCGATTCTGGCAATTTCCATGTTCAGAGTTAATTGCTTGTGGCTCGAGTAAATGAACATTTCTTAGAATGGTTTGATTGTTATCATGTTAAAAACTTTCTGCAAACTGGACCGCTAATAAGAGAGGAGGTGAGTTCCATAGCGCTAACTATGAGCATCGAAGACTTCGAAGCGTCCCGAGTCTGGCTTCAAAAGTTCGTTGTGCGACATCAGCTGAGCAATGCTGTCATGTGTGGTGATCGAGACGAGGTAAAGTTAGAGACAGTGAGTGAGAGGAAAGAAAAGCCACCAGGTCTCTTACTAGTCTCATTTTGTAGCAAATAGTCATAACTTTGTAATATTTTGTAGATTTTTTTTGTATACCTGTACTGTCTGTTACAGTTTTTGGGCAATATATTGTTGCACTTGTTGCTTGTGTTGTCACACATGTATGTTGTTAACATACTTGGACGGTCATGTAGGACATATACAATAGTTGTTTCACTGTTTTTATTTTTTTTAAAAAGTATGTTCACACTTTAATGCTTTTGTTCTGTTGATGTTTGGTGTGGACTGCCAACCTATGCCGTTTTTTATATGTACCGTATCTTGTGCTATACAGCTTTATAGAGCGCCTTCACAACCACTGCAGCTGTAACAAAGTGCTTCAAGAGCTTTTAAAATACTGTGTCCAAGAAATCTGAATATTGATCCATATGTAGGTCCCTCAGGATGTAGCATGAAGCACGACACGAAGTCCATAAAAATACAGAGTTTAATCATTGGCAAGCCATGAGAACTGGTCACGGACATGAGCCATACAAATACAAATGGCATTACGAAACAATAAATGAAAGACAAATGTTATGAAGACAATTGATTCAACAATACGGCACACAAACCTTGTGGGCTCACTTCCACAAGAGGCTAAATATCCTTAGGGGGTCTTGCTTGTGCCCTTCCATCATTTAGCAGTACAGTGGTGTCTCTTCATATGAAAGTTTCAAGTTACGAAATGTCTCTCAACAGGAAAATAATGCCTCTTGTTAAAAAAGAAATTTCAAGATACAAAAGGTAAAAATACAGTATGGACTGTATTTTACAGTAAACTGTATTTTAAAAAATACAGTAAACTCGTGCTCCGAGTTTCCTGAACGCACACAATATATATATATATATATATATATATATTGGGAATTTCTCCATTGTGAGACTAATAAAGGTTTTTCTTATCTTTTATATATATATATATATATATATATATATATATATATATATATATATATATATATATATATATATATATATATATATATATATATAATGAGCTAGAGAGAGAGCGCTAAAAGAGACCTCTACCGTGTGTAGATGGAGAGATCTGTCCAAGCAACGTCCTCACCACCCCTCGGGCCATGAGGTGTTCCAGTAGTTTTATGTACATGTGAATAATCCAGAAAAGTGTTCACCAGTCGGACTGGAGTTCTTGATAAAACGCAGGCAAAAACCACTTCTGAGAGAACATGAACTAAAGAGGGCAAAAAGCGATGGGGATGCAGTTAAAAATTAAATGACCATATTTATTCTTCAGTCTATTCTTTATGCACAACTCTCATTTATTGTGCAATAATCTAATTGTAATACGTACCGGTATTTGTTAGATTTTGATTTATTTATATGCTTTATAAAACATGTCAGAATTTTGGTGGGCTTGGAACTGATTAGGGCATTTACATGGAAAACGCGTCTCTACTTCTAACATTTTCTAGTTAAGAAATTTCTTTAAGAACATTAATTTCATAAGTAGTACCACTGTAGTTTACTATTCTTTTGGGTATTATCTTTGTTTCATAATGGCTGCGCACAGCTCACAAAGTAGTTGAGTAAGTTGTTGCGAATGCACATGTCAATCAGTGTCGGGCGTTTACATGACAATTTGTTCCTGCTAATAAGTGCAGAGGACCAGGGTCTGATTCTGGCTCCGGCCTTCCTGTGTGGAGTCTGCTTGTTTTCCCAGTGACTGCGTGGGTTTTCTCCGGGGACTTCGGTTTCCTCCCACATTCCAAAAACATGCCTGGCAGGTTAATGGAACGCTCCAAATTGTCCCTAGGTGAGAGTGTGAGCGTGGATGGTTGTTCGTCCTGCGATTGGCTGGCAACTGGATCAGGGTGTCCCTCGCGTACTGCCCAGAGACAGCTGGGATAGGCTCCAGCAACCCCCGTGACCCTTGTTATGATACAGTGGATTGGAAAATGGATAGATGGATGGATATAATTTACAACTACAATTAAACGGAGACAAACAAAATACTTTGTTCAGATTTGTAAGTTTTTGCATTATAAGGCGCAATCTACAATGCCTCCACTAGATGGTGCTACGCTCCTTCCATTCAACTCGAGAGGCTTCCGTTCAACTTGAGAGGCGTTCAAGACCGCCTCTGAAAAACGTAGTAGAAAAAAATTCCACCTGAATAAATTGGAATATACCAAAAAGTGGAACGGAAGAGAAGGCACGGAGACGGACAAAGACGTACAGTACCTGTATGTGTTGAGACTGTGAAAACCGTTAATAAAGTCTGTCTTTAAAAAAAAATAAAACCACAGCTCTCCTTTTGTCAACAAATACAGGTGAGTCTTTGTTCGTCTCCGTGCCTTCTCTTATTCCGTTCTACTCGAGAGGCGTTCATGACCGCCTCCAAAAAACGCGATGGCATTTCCTTGATCATAGCGCCACGACTCCTACGATCAGATGTCAGTAGTAGTTATTCCTCTGTTGTGTATTCACAAATGATGAAATCACAATATAAATTCTGTAGGGGTGGCCATAGAATTTATTTTGTGATATCCTCGCTTGCTTTTCAGTTTTAATGTATTATGTTAAATTTTTGTAGTTTCATTGAAGTAATCGTTAGTTTAGTTTTTCGGAGGCGGTCTTGAACGCCTCTCGAGTTTTACGGAAGAAGGCAGTAGACAGACAAAGATACCTGTATTTGTTGAGACGGTTTTAAAAAAATTAACATCACAGCTCTCCTTTTTTTGGAGCTGCAGCACAAATTTATTTAATAAAGCAGCAACACAGTTCACTGAACCAACAACAAGTTATAACATTGGAAGCATGTCTCGAGGAAGGAGCCGTCTTCGAGTCGATGTATTATCGTAATGACCATACAAAAGACGCACCAGATTTTAATGCGCTCAGTGAGCTTTTAAGAAAATGTAAGACTTTTTGGTGTGCCCTGTAATGTGGAAAATACGGTACTCTGCAGTTTTGGTGTCACTGGGCTTTCCACGCATGCACATCAAGTGGCCGGTAACAAATTACAAAAGACATATTAAAAAAAATCCCAATGTTATTTTGGAAGTAGTCTTAAAAGTTAATAAGCATTTAGTTTATTCTTTCACAATAGTGTGTTTTCACATGTTTCTGTATTGCATTATGTTTATTTTAAACACTGGTTGAAAACAGTGATTATAAATTTAGGGGCTGGAACAGACATTACATTTCCATTCATTTTGATGGACAATATTACCTCAATTTATGAATGTTTCATGTTACAAACAGGCACACGGTTACATATGTAACTTGATGTGCCAGCGTACTTTGAAATCCTCTGTTAAAAGCAAGACCCTATGCAGCTTCACCATTTTTTTGTGAACATTGCTTGTAAGTAGGTATAGGTGTGTTAAAAGAACTTTTGGATTAATCATTGAATTACCATCCCCTATTTGAAAATGTTCTCTGGAAATCTGAGTCACATTAGGTTTCTGTCACAATATTAGCGGTAAATAGAATAGGGATAGCCAATCTTCAGAACAATTTTGTGACTGGTTTTATATTTGTGATGTATTGATTGAAATATTTGTTACACACATGTTCATGCCACAGTATCTTATGCTCTGCAGATTTTTGTTGAGGCCAAGCGCACCTCTCCCAGTGTCCTATACATCCCCCACATTGGACAGTGGTGGGAGACAGTAGGTACTGCATTAAAAGCCACTTTTCTGAGCCTACTTGGCTCCCTCCCTGCCTTCGCCCCTATCCTGCTACTGGCTACCTGCAGTGTACAGTACTCTGAACTCAGTTTTGAGGTATGAAGAAAGTGAAACCTTGTTTAGGCAGGTCACCAAAAATAAGCCACTTGGAGAGCTCCTCTGCGCATGCGTGAGAATTGACAAAAAAGGCTACCAAACAGCCTCCTGTCACTAAACGACAGGTGTACCATGTGCTATGTTTAACTGTTCTCATGGAATTTAGAGGCATCGGTGTAAAAACACTATTGCAAAGTATCAAGTCGTCACAATTTCAGCACAGGAAAAAGACCCAGATGGGCAAAAAAGATGGACTAAAATTGTTAATTAAAAAAAAAGCTGCATTCATTTTGTCAATATCTTGAAACCAACAGGGACCACACAGGCGGTACGCAAACTATGCGATCAGCCTGATGGAAATAAACTTTCTTGTCACTGTCACATTTGAAATTGAGAAACGATTCACGTTTCAAGATTGTGGCATTGGCACATTGCTGATGATTCGCTGAGTGTTAACGCACCCTCAGATCACTTCACATGTGAGGAAAACAAAAAATTTGTTCAGCATATTTGTGTTTTGCTGGCAGTGTTGTGCTGAGCAAATAACCACAAATGTCCGAACGGCATCATCCTTATGTACAAGCGTTGTACACATGTACCAAAATATCAATAAAATTACTGTCATTTCCCAGTAGGTGGTGGTCTGTGTTAGGAGAATCGAATAATATAAAACAAATACAGCTTTGTACATTGCTTCACAATATTTCTAAAGAAGAAGTTGGTAGCCAGGGAGAGGTCCCTCACACAAAATGTACCCGCATGACTCGGAGATCTTCAAGTGGTCTATTTCCAAAAATGAAGAGAAAATAACTGTTTTGTCTTGAAGAAAGTTTCTTCACCTCACACTGTTTTTTCTGCAGGTTCAGGAGTTGTTTAAGATGGGCTACGGGGAGGTTTACCATGTCCAAGCTCCCAGCAGCCGAGAGAGGAGAAATTTCTTTGAGGACCTCATACTAAATCAGGCTGCCAAAGCTCCTGCCTCTAAAAAGAAATCCAGTGAGGCAAACTTGGTGCATTTTTTTTTGTGGAGAACATTGTTGAATTTTACATTGAAAGCAAACTCTTGACTTTCCCTAAAAGCATCCCACTCCTTGGAGGTGCTTCCTATTGCTCCTCCTCCACCGCCACGTCAGCTGGCCGAGCAGGAGGCCCGGAAACTGGCGGTACAAGAGGAAGACACCCTCAGAGAGCTCCGCCTCTTCTTGCGGGATGTCACAAACCGTCTGTCCCAGGATAAACGCTTCAAGGCTTTTACAAAGCCTGTGGATTTGGAAGAGGTGGTAATTCCTCTGTTATTCATCAAGTGTTAACCTGCGTGAATGCCAAACACCCAAATTATTTGACATTAACATGTTGAAAGGTTTCAATTTCAGTGTTCCTTTGGTTTCCCCACTGGGGGGCGCCGAAGCAAGCGTTTAACGGTATCGAATTATTAGGGTTTGCTCTGTTTGTACTCCCCCCTCACTGTACCTAGGTTCCAGATTATGCTGCTGTAATCCAGAAGCCTATGGATCTGTCAACCGTGCTTTCAAATATTGACCTTCATCAGTATGTAACGGTCAAAGACTTTCTTCAAGATGTAGATCTCATTTGGCAGAATGCACTTGAATACAACCCAGACAGGGACCCCTCAGGTACACATTGTGGAGTTAGACTAATTAGATGGTACTCTGATTAGATGGCACAAATTCCTTTTGTTTACTAACTTTTAATCTTCCAGACCGCCAGATTCGTCATAGGGCCTGTGCACTTAAAGACACTGTGCATGCCATCATTCGACATGAATTGGATGAAAATTTTGAGAAGCTGTGTGATGAAATCAAAGATTCACGCATCAACAGAGGTGTGTGCGCGCATGTGTGAGTGAGAGATACCTTGTTCCAAGCAACTAGATTGACCCAAATTTGTTTATCCCAGTTTAAGGAGTGACATTATTTAGTGATGTAGGATATTCATTAGCAAATGAAGGTGTTTTCTAATTTGTTTTCACCTTAAACTTGTGTTTGTCCACAGGTTGCTGCACTGCACAATACGCGCCCTCCTTTTACCATGTCGTCCCCAAACAGGCCAAAATTCTGACTGAGCCTAATAAGATGGCTGAGAAGACTCCACAAAGAGAGCTGGTCAAAGCCCCAACTGTACTCACTCCGAGTACATCTTCCTCTACATATCTTACACCTAAAAGCACAGGTAGGTATTTTAGAAAATTAAGAACATTAAATTGCAACAATTAGTCCCTAACAAATACCTGTTTTCATCCTCCAGTGCAGAGGAAGAAACGTCGGAAGAGTCGATGGTCCTCTGGCATATTTTCAAAGAAGGTGTCATCGTCTTCTCACATCTCCAAAGAGGATATGCACTTAGCCACGGATAATGACAATGACGATGCAGACGAAGAAACTGATATAGAGAAAGGAATCTTCACGGAGCTCGATGATGAAGATGTCAAAGAGGTTCAAGTGGTGGTTAAAGCTACTTTGAAGGATGGTATTGAGTGTGAAAGAGAAAAAAGGAGTGCTGAGGACCAGACACAAAACAAAATCGCAAACAAAGATCAGTCAGCTTTAGAAGTTACAGCACAGAACCCAGCGGGGCACATCTCAACGAGCATTGGAGAACATAACCAGGGAGAGCGGGACACAGGTTGTGGTCAAACACGCAACCAAAATGTAACACAGGAAAACAACAAGACGGCAGCACAGGAGCCAGAACCAATGGAAGTGGTTATCATAGACAATGCCAGCACAGCACACTCAGGAAACCTCCGAGGAGATAAGGACTCAGGTTTGGGTTTGGCGCTGTGGTTCTCAGAAAATAGGGTGACTTCATTGCCTCATTGTGTCCCTTCACTCCAAGCTAAATTCATGTTTTTCCATGTGGTTCTGTGTTTTGTGTCATAGAGAAAAGCGTAAGGCGCATGACCCGGCCCTCAACGAACACTGTTCACCAGCAGGAGTTTGATATGGAAAAACCTCTCGAAATTAGTGACAAGGAACAACCTTCACTGGTAGTGGACAGGAACAAATTAAAGGTGGGGTGCTGATTACTGCTCATGACACTTGTGTGCTATGCCATGAGTTAAGAGATGAACGAGTATAACCTTTATTAGTCCCACAGTTGGTAAACTTGCAATGCTGCCGCTATCGTGTTGATTTTATTTTTTATCAAGGAGCTATTGGACAAAATTGTGACAAAGACTGATGGCTATGAGGTGCACAAGTTGGAGAAACTCTACGCTCTCCTCTGCCAAAGCGTCTACAGACACAGAAGAGCCCATCATAAAGATGCATTAATCAGGGTTGGTATCGCATTTAGTAATGCATATGATTGATGACAATAGTCAAGGATAAAAGTAATTACATCTAGAACCATGAATGTTTTCAGTGTTCAGTAATTGTGTTGTGATTATTACTAATTCCTCTTTTGATATTTTCTTTCAATAGGAGTTGGAGCAAGAGGTCAATGATTTCTGTTGACAGCGCTAAAGGAATGATTTGACATTTTTAGGTTTTAACATAATGCAAATAATGCTTAAAGGAGCATGGTTAGCACCCTCAGCTGCGAAAATTACAATCAGTGGTTTTGTCCTTATACTTTTGTGTCGTAAAATGAATCTTTGTATTATCTCGATTATATTTAAATAAATTGCTTCCTCTTTATTAATAAAATGTATCTTTTTTCACATACAACTTGGCACAATTGAACTATTCCAATTGATTGTGTCTGTGGAAACATGTAGTTATTTTATTTTAGTGGTTGAGAAACATGTAGATACAAATTTAGATGTTAAGATTCCATTTACTCACTACAAGTGAATACATGGTTTACTCACGGTAATCATACAATTTCAAAAAGTCGTATATATAACTTCATTTATTCGGTAGCCAGCCCAGTATGAGTGGTAACTATGCCCAACGAACAGCTGAAAATGTTAAGAAATGTTAAGGCTGGGCTTATTTTAAAAAAAGGGCAGCGTCAGATCTGGCCTCAAGTTGCTTTTCGTACTGCCCTGATAGGTCACGTAAGGACACTGGCACTGCAACCGAGACGTAATGCAGCCTCATTTGCACTTGAAAAAAAATGAACACGTTTATTCATTAACTTAAAAAAACGAACCATATGTCAATATTCTCCAAAATATCATCCACTGATATATCTACCTCGAGTAGTGATATATTTATTACATTTTAAGAACGCCGAAAGTCGCCGAGGAATGACGTCACATCACATTGAATAATGACGCTGATCATTGTTTAAAAAAACGTCAAAATTTCAGAATTAGGTCAGCGAACCAAAAAGCACCAGTGAAGACCCTGTTTGTAACCTTGGTTTTAATTAATGAAGCGTTACACGACGCTTGCCAGGACACAACCTGCTCGGAAGAGGGTGAGATGGCCGGTGTTCCCAGCATCTGTAGACGGGCGTCGTAGCCGCTCTACCGGTCCGTTTGTGCTGATACCTCCAGCCCGTCGGCTTCGGGATAACCGACAGAGGAGCCCGGTGGACGTCCGCGCCCTCTCGGCCCGACTTGGGTCGAATGGTTAGCCACTGGGTGGGCACTCGACAAGAGAGAGACAGACAGAGGCCGAAAGCTTCTCTGGGGAGTTCCAGGAAATTCATCCTCGCCTTGACAGCCTGGCAGTAACACGGCGCTCGCACACGCTCGTGTAGTTGTAAGTTAGCCGGCAGACATGTAGAGCATTTCATGACGGCTAGCGCTGGCTAGTTGGCCCTCATACACATGCTACATATCACATTGCGAAAATAGACACTAAATAATCCCGTTAGTACCTTTTCAAAACAATGTGTTAACATCGTTAGCGCGATTCCGATTGTCCGAGATGCACAATTTAAATACAAATAGTCTCCGCCAGGGTTATTGTTAACATACTCCACTTGGTTCGACGAAAAGTTAGCACAACGTGCACACCTGTTTTACACTAAATGCACTACTGTAGCCATCACGTTAGTACACTTACACAACAGGCAGATCATTTCCACTTGCGGAATATGTAATGCCAGTAATGAGCTATACAAACGTGTACCTCAGTTTTGCTTGCTATTGTGAGTTAACATTCGTTTATTGTTATAGTTCCAATTCTGTAGAACTGTACCGCATCAAACACGAGTGCTGTTAGAAATAGCTGATGATGAGAAAATTCAAATTCTCAGGTAATTGACACATAAAGCATCAAGTAATTAGATATTTACTAAACAGTATTCAGGTGATTTATACATCTCACACTGTACTGGAGTTGAAGCACACAATTATTTGGACACCACTAACGTTTATCTCATTGGGTCATGGTTACCATGAGTTCAGATGTGAACATTTCATCAAGTTAAGGAGCAATTACATGTTGCTACATCTTAATCACATTACGTATTTATTGTAGTTTGCAGTTGTGTATGTTTCACACATTAATCCTTCCAAGCTGTTCTGTCATGCACTCATTTAACTAATTGAGGTACCCAAAATGTATTTGACAGACTGTAACAAGCAACCAGATATTTGCTGTTTGAATTTCAAAAGCTTGGTTCTAAATCACTTATTCCTGCTCTCAGGGTTTCGGGAGTAGATGAACCAATTTTCATGTGGGTAGTAGGTGAGTTGGAGCTTGAGTCTGTCTACACCCTGGATTGGTCACTTGCCAATCACCAACCACATATATAGACAACCATTCACTCAAATTCACATCTGTGGATAATTTAGATTCTTCAGTTAACCTAATGTGCATTTTTTGAAATGTCGGAGGAAGCCACAGAATTGAGCCTGAACCTCTGAACTGTAGGAAACAAATTTGCCAACCACTAGGTTGCCATGCTGAAATGTGTGTGTGTGTGTGTGTGTGTTAAATCTATCTCTTTCTTACATATATAGCAGCTCAATAAAATAAGTTAAGATATCCTTTATTTGTCCCACACTGGGGAAATTTACAGCCTCCAGCAGCAAGAATGTGGGTAGAAAGAAGAAAAAACAAACAAACACTTAAGAAGAAATAAATAAAGTAAAAGGACGAAAAGAAACTCAAACAGGGATATGCGCTGCTTAAGTGGAACACTTGGAGTTACATTGTGTTGTTGAAGTGTTCCCTTGATTTTTTTTAGATTACGGTACTAAATACTGCATATACTAAAATATATTCAGTATATAGTATTGATATAACCTTCTAAAATCTGAGTCAGGTAAAATTCTAAAGCAATGTAAAACTCCACGGTAGTCGACTGGTTAGCATGTCAGCCTCACAGTGCAGAGGTGCAGGGTTCGATCCCTGTGTGGTGTTTGCATGTTCTTCCCATCCCTGCGTGGGTTTTCTTTGGGTACACCGGTTTCCTCCCACATTCCAAAAACATGCACATTCGGTAAATTGAACACTCCACTCAGAATCATAGGTGTCCAACTCCAGTCCTGGATGGCTGCTTGTCCTTCATGTTTTCTATCCCTCCCTGTTGCATCACTCCTGATTCAAATGAACAGGATCAATATCAAGGCTTTTGCAGAGCTTGTTGATGAGCTGATCATTTGAATCAGGTGTGTTGCAACAGGGAGAGATGGAAAGAATGCACAATGGCGGCCCTCCAGGACCGGAGTTTGACATCTATACTCAAAATTGTCCCCAGGTGTGATTGTGAGTATGAATGTATGTCTGTGTGCCCTGCTATTGGCTGGCAACTGGTTCAGGGTGTTCCCCTTCTCCTGCCTGAAGACACATGGGAGAGGCTCCAGCTCACCCGCCACCCTTGTTAAAATCGGCGGATTAGAAAATGGATGGATGGATGTAAAACTATATGAAGAGTAAAATTAAATTGTCCAAGTAGGACTAACAAACCTTTTCTGACACATTTCTTCCACCAGAAATTGAAGGCGTCTTGCTATGTGAGCACATCAACTTGAGACATGTGAGCCCAGACAATTCTGTCTCAGACTGTCTTTTTCCTGAGTAGAAGGTTGCCCATTTTTACAATGTCGAGCCGCCGGAAGTCGACCACACCTTGCATGGTGCTACCCTCTGACGAGTTGGAAGCGACAGCTGGAAGGACAACAGAAGTAGAGGCGGAGGTGGTGGAGGGGACGGTAGATGAGGTTCAAACAGCAGTGGAGATGGATCAAACTGTAGTGGTTGTCCCCACACCACCAGATACCGGTAAATGTGTTTCGGCCCATTCTGCCCTGTTTCGTCATCCCAAAACCGTGACTTCATTGTTTTAACTCATGTTTTGTTGTCTTTGTAGGCGAGTCCAATAGCCTGGAGGACAAAGAGGTGCTTGGTCCATCAATAAACTGTAGCTCTGCTACCCCACCTGAGAGTCAGGGTGATGACCAGCTGAACAAGGATCAGCATTGTGACGCACTCGAGGAAGTTGGAGTCGATGCCACAAGTGCTGGCGCTATCTCACTAAGCAAGACGCCAATCATGAGGATGAAGACCAAATCTGAACCCAAGAGGATCGCCGTGTCCCTTAAAACTTCAGATGAAGCCACGGAGTATTTTGAAGGAGGCGGCGAGGGCGAGTTGGAAGGTGTGCAGCATCCAATTGAAGCTCCTCTGGGACCAACAGCGTCTGTAGAGATGCTCCTGTATGACTCCATGAAGCTTGGAGCAGGAAACCTATTCGTCAGCCAATCCTTGGAGCAGCCAAGGAAGTCATCAATATTAAATCCCACTGTTATTCCTCCTGGTCTGGCGCAGGTAGAGTCTAAGAATGTTTTATTTATAGATACTAAATGTTTTATAGTCCGCAGTAAGAAAAACGTCAAAACACAAGAGTTTTTTACTACGTCGTCGTAACACTTAAATATTCTTGCATTGCCTAAAAAAAAGGAATTGATATTCCTTTTTTGTGCCACTGAAACTCCCCCTCCTTATTCTGTTCAGGTACTTTCTGCTTTCCAGGCCCAACAGACTACATCAGTTCAACCCCAATTGCTGATTCCTCTCAGCAGCATTCCTTCTTATAGTGCAGCTATGGACATCAACCCTCTGCTGGGTAGCACCTACAAGAGGTTTCCCTATCCCTCCATGGCTGAGATCAGCAGTCTGGCAGGGCAGACCCAGTTCACAGAAGAGCAAATTAAGGTAGTTAAAAGGTAGGGATGTCCCAATCCCATCACGTAATCAGAAATCGGGGCCAATCACGAGATTTTCAACAGATCCGGTATTGGGGGGGGGGGGGGGGGGAGAGTTACAAGAAAATACATTTTCGTAAAGCGTCCTCCATATTGATATGTATTTATATACAGTATTAGGTTTAAAGTTGACATTCAGTTAGCGTATCCATCATGGCTATATTTCCTGGATTTGATCATTTTAAACCACAAAGCGTTTCAGTACAAAAACAATGACATAGAAAAAAAAGTTGTAGATGGACCAATATACATTTTGAGTTGTTCAAAATGTGTATCATCAAATTGAGTGCTTAAAAAGATAAAATAAAGCATATATAGAAGTTTAAGTTTGTTTTGAGAGTGTTTCAAAAAAGTAATTGGTACTGATTTGGTCGATTGGTCCATATAATAGAAACATATAATGACATATAGTACAGCATACAAATTGCTATTGTATATATAAAAAAAAAATCCTCGTCTCACCCCCCACGGGTGGTGTCCGTCCCTCATTCAGCTTGGGTCCTCTACCAGAGGCCAGGAAGCTTGAGGGTTCTGTGCAGTATCCTTGCTGTTCCCAGCACTGCACATTTCTGGACTGAGATGTCCGATGTTGTTCCTGGGATCTGTTGCAACCCCTCATCCAGTTTGGGGGTCACTGCCCCGAGTGCGCCGACCACCACAAGCACGACTGTCACCTTTACCTTCCAGGCTCTCTCCAGCTCCTCTCTGAGCCCTTGGTATTTCTCGAGTTTCTCGTGTTCCTCCTTCCTGATGTTTCCATCACTTGGGACCGCTACATCCACTACAACGGCTTTCCTCTGCCCTTTATCTATGCTTACAATATCCCGTTGGTTCGCCATTACCATCTTGTCAGTCTGGATCTGGAAGTCCCACAGGATCTTCGCTCTGTCATTCTCCTCCACCTTCGGAGGTGTTTCCCATTTTGACCATGGGGTTTCCAGTCCATACTCCGCACAGATGTTTCGGTAGACTATGCCAGCCACCTGGTTATGGCGTTCCACGTAGGCTTTCCCTGCCAGCATCTTACACCCTGCAGTTATGTGTTGGATCGTTGGATCCTCTTTGCACAACCTACACCTTGGGTCTTGTCTGGTGTGGTATATCTGGGCCTCAATGGCTCTTTTGCTCAGGCCCTGCTCCTGAGCAGCAAGGATGAGTGCCTCTGTGCTGTCCTTCAGGCCAGCCCTCTCTAGCCACTGATAGGACTTCTTGAGATCGGCCACTTCATTTATGGTCCGGTGGTACATCCCGTGTAGGGGCTTGTCCTCCCATGATGGTCCCTCTTCCAGCGCCTCATCTTCTGTTCCCCATTGTCTGAGACATTCTCTGAGTATGTCATCCGTTGGAGCCTTCTCCTTGATGTATACATGGAGCTTGGATGTTTCATCCTGGACAGTGGCTCTCACACTCACCAGTCCCCGGCCTCCTTCCTTTCGGCTTGCGTACAGTCTCGGGGTGCTGGATTTGGGATGGAGCCCTCCATGCATGGTTAGGAGCTTTCGGGTCTTAACGTCCGTGGTCTGAATCTCTTCCTTTGGCCACCTTATTATTCCTGCAGGGTATCTGATCACTGATACCCTTACATATGTTGCAATATTAATTTGAGAAAAATCTGATGCTCGCTCTGTTTTCCTTAATGCTTTGCCTAAGTATTTGATCGGGACTCGGTATCGGCAGATATTTAAAACCAAAGACTCTTTCTCGGGTGATTAAAAAAAAGCGTGGTTGGGACATCCCTATTAAAAGGCTATTGGTGAATTCTTTGCTGGGAAAGATTACCCTTAAAAAGGTCAAGGTTAATCCACAAAATGACTGGATTCCCTTCTATGTCCAGGTGTGGTTCTCAGCCCAGCGGCTGAAGCACGGTGTCAGCTGGACCCCAGAAGAAGTCGAGGAGGCCAGGAGGAAACAGTTTAATGGCACTGTGCACACGGTTCCTCAAACCATTACTGTCATACCTGCTCACCAGCTCTCTGCTGCCAATGGCCTACAGTCCATTCTGCAGACCTGCCAGATTGTGGGCCAGCCTGGCTTGGTGTTAACCCAGGTATGTGGATGAAGAATACTTGTATGTGCAGTCGGCAGTGACCTGACCTACCCTCGGTGTTGCGTGATTGGGCTAATAAAGTCAACTCTAGAGAACAAATATGAATGAGCATTCTTAATAATCAGGCTTACATAAGTAAATTAGTGTCACGGTTGATAATATGTATAAAAGCAAACTATCTTTGACACGACATGACATCCTGCAAGATGTGGTGTAATTATGTGTTTATTCTTGGTGGGTGCATTCAAACAGAGGTAATACAGTGAAATAGTGGTTCATATCTGCCTCACAGTCCTGAGGTTTGGTGCTCAAATATCGGCTCTTGCCTTTTTGGGCATACCATGCTTCCTTCCAAATTTAAAAACATTTGTCTTAGGTGATCGACTCGCGAGCCCATCCATCTCAGTGCAGGGTTCGAGTTTGGCTACGGCCCACCTGTGTGGAGTTTGCATGTTCTCCCTCTGCGTGTGTGGGTTTTCTCCGGGTACTCCGGTTTCCTCCCACATTCCAAATACATGCATGGCAGGGGGATGGAACACTCTAAATCAGGGGTGCCAAACTCATTTCACATTGTGGGTTACATACGGCCTCGATAGATGTCTGCTATAAATAACCAAAATAATATGTCTTTCCTTTGTTTTGGTCTAAAGAAGCACAAGAACATTCGGAAAACGTTGAAATTTAATGAACATATCTTTTTCAAAACATTTCATGAAGCACCGTCGATTTCCTTAGACAAATGTATAATTTACTTTTGTCATTCACTTATATGCATTGCAACTGATCCCATTGTTTGTACAAAGGCACAAAACTTGAAAATATAGTAATTAGAGCTGTCAAACGATTAAAATATTTAATCTAATTAAAAATGCAACTGTCATAAATAACTCAAATGACCTAAAAAATTAATGGTGATTACTCACATTTTTTATCTTTTCTGAATTTCCTTTTACATTTTTGTCCTATTTTTCCCCATTTTAATGCTCTCATCAACTTGGAATAATGAATCAGTTTTCTATGTACCAAATGCAAATATTTACTGAAATAACAATTTCAATTTTACATGAACATTTTTCACTTGGAGCAGTTGTTCACACATAATCTCTCACACAATATTACTGTCCATCAACAACAGTGAAAAAAAATATTTTGTCACACAACAGCTGCTTTATCAGCTTTTTAAATGAAATCAAAACAGAGCAATACAACATTATAAAGTGCACATTTAAGGTAAACTAGTACTCAGCCTATAGTGGATTTAAACCATGGTTGCATACTTCGTTTTTCTCAAGTTTTCTTTAACACAGCAGTCTGTTTCTGTATGTTTGTCGGAGAATAACGAGAACCCGGACACCAGTGTTCGTTATGTGCCATTGTATTCAAAACTGCCGGCCGTACAAACAAGCGCAAGCACTTCCCCCGTGCTGCTGGGGCAAACCATTCTGAAAGAGGGGGGTTTCACTCACCCTAACAAAGTCAGGCTATGTTGATTATGTTGGTCCTTCTTGCGCGGAAGTCTTTCTACCGTTTTTGTGTCTACCTCATTTCGGATGACTACACTTGGTTCGATGACAACACTGGAGACGTTTTATTTTCGCTAGGTCGCTACCACTGCACCGCTGAACTTTCGTTGTCATGTCACCGCCTCTGCGCACCGTCACTGTCAGACGAACACAGAGAAGCTCCACCCGCTCTATTTATATGGACACGGAACGCTGTAACCTTCCACACAAAATAGTTCCAAACAAGTAACAATCGCGTCAGTGGCATACATCGTATACCTGTATGATACACAGAGAGAGAAGAATGGGTAACTTTGGTCTTGTCAGTGGAGCAATCTGGCAACGTTTTAAAAGTAAACTTTCCATTCATAAACTCTTTCAGTATCCGTTTTCGGTGTCTCGCGCTGCCAAGCTGGCAAAACAGACATGGGCGTGGACTTCTGCAGTGCGCTTGTTGTTTTGTTTCTGGTGTATTTACAGAGCACCGTAACATCCGCTTGTGACGTGTGCTGCGTTAATCTCGCGAAAAAAATTAATCCCGTTAAAATTCTTTTAAATTAAGGCCAATAAAAACGCGCTAAACTGACAGCTCTAATATATATATGTTAATTGGTTTTTCATTTATTGCGGGTGGTTTTGGTCCCCATTAACCGCGATAAACGAGGGATTACTGTATTTCCCTTCTATGTCATCAAGCCATGGATCCAGTGTGTCACTTCAGCACATTGCTTGATTAAAAAAAGCATACATACCGGTAAATAAGTTACAAATGGTTTACCTATTTCTTCCTGATTTAGGTCTTATTGAATCTTCTGTAATGTTGTGACAATGTAGTTGTGATTGTGTTTGTGATAACCTGTCAAATTGTTCATGATGGTGGGTGGAGGACCCCAAAAGGCAGGGTGGCAGGAGGAATAGGGTGGACTGAGCAAAATGTATGTAACAAAAATACAAACAGGAGTCCACTGCAAAAAAAAAAAAACCTAACTGAAGTATGTTAACAAAGTCCCGAAAACCACAGGAAAGTAACAAAAAAAACTATGACAGAAACAAAACATGTCAGGAGCATACAGACACACACAATGATCCAACAAAGACTGAACTAAATACAAGCACGGTGATGAGACCGCGAGAAACACCTGGACAGGACACCAAGGGTTGAGGGAGCTGACTGGTTAACACAAGGGACCTGGATGACGAGAACAGGTGAAGACAAAAAGGCCAAGAGGGAACATAACCAAATGTAATCTAAACAAAAACATAACATAACCCCTGTATCAAAAATACAACACGTGTAGCATGCCTCCTTTGTTCATTCATTGGACATTCTTGTTTGGAAGGCTCAAACAACATTGTGTTTGAAAACATGGCAACGAAATTGCGCCAGAGCACAAGGGGATTACTCCAAAAGTGAAAAATTTAGGTAGTTTGGATTAATAATTCCTTTTATGACACCTGCGCTGAAGTTTTCTGGTACCGGTACATAAAAATGTAGTAGACATGTTGTCTATCCTCGCGGATATCATTTTCTACTATGCTTTCTACTCAATTGTGTTCCGTATAAATTAGTGAGATATGTATAATGGTGAAGACGTGGACATTTAGTAGTTCATTTTTGAATACTGATGACTTGACACCCCCCCCCCCAAACAAACAAACAAAAAAAAAACATTGCCTTCTAATGTGCCATGCCATGGATTATTACACAGAAACAACAGCATAAAAAGCATTTTTTTCCACCACTAATAAAGCAGCTACTTATTTAATTCGTACATATCACAGAGTAGCTTCTTTGTGGGTAACCCGGTAGAATCTTCTCATTAATTCTCATGAGGAAAAGTTCCAACTTTTGACAGTTCATCTCTGACAATGTCAATGAAAACTGAACATAAAAAATTTAAATTAACTAACAAAAAAAAAACCATGACACTTATTTTAGTCTAGATTTTCTTTCAACACTTCTCTGTGAGTAGTCGCAGTAAAGGAGTATTTGGTCTCCAATTATGTGTTTCCTAGGTTGCACCGGGAGGGAATCTTCCAGTGACCAATCCTATCACCCTGACAGTGGCAGGACTACCAAGCCAGTCCCAGAGCTCCAGCAGAGTTTCCTGCCAGTCGACCCCAACAAATAGTGAGCTTAAACGGGCTACCACTGTCCAGCCCCCCTCACTTTCCCCACAGGTATAGCTGTCTTTCTGACTCTTACCTCAAAGTCAGTGATACTGTGCTGTCAGCGCAATTGCTGATATATTCATGCACTTTGCACTATCAAACCATAAAATTGTTTAACATGTAACTGCACCTTTCTCTTTGGAAGGAGAACTCTGCCCTGAGTGCGGACACGTTCAGTCTGCGGCCAAAGAAGTCCAAAGAGCAGCTGGCAGAGTTGAAAGCCAGCTATCTTAAAAACCACTTTGTCAGTGATGCAGAAATTGCCCGTTTGATGAAGATCACCAATCTAACCAAGGGAGAGATTAAAAAATGGTTTAGTGACACGAGATACAACCAGCGCAACTCCAAGAACAGCAATGTAATTGTTTTCCATGACGGAGGCGGCAGAGGAGGCGGTGGCTGTAGCAGCGGCGGGAACACCACCATTGTCATTGACTCAAGCGATGAAACCCCTGCATCCCCCCATCCTCCATGCACGCTCCCTGTGAAGGAGAAGGAGACACGGCCCAAGACATGGAATCCTTTCCCAGACTTCACTCTGCAGAAATTTAAAGAGAAGACACCTGAGCAGTTGGTGGTGTTGGAGGAGAGCTTTGAGAAGAGCAGCACACCGTCTGATGAAGAGCTGAGTCGCCTGAGAACAGAGACTAAATTGACACGGAGGGAGATTGATGCCTGGTTCACAGAAAGACGGAAAATGCCGATAATTTGCACTGCCTCTCCAGAGTCTTCTGAGGCAGGACGTATAGATGCTGGTGGAGGGAAAGCTGGAGAAATCACTGCTGCTTCTCGCGCCGCTTCCTCCTCTCGTCCTGGAGGACGGATTAAGCAGATGCCAACCAGCAGCTGCAACAACAACAGCAGTAGCAGCAGCAGCAGCAGCAGCAGAGACATCAAAGATAAGACCAAAAAGACTCCAGAGCAACTCCACATTTTGAAAAGTGCCTTTGTGCGAACCCAGTGGCCCACAACTGAAGAATATGACCAGCTAGTCGAGGAGAGCGGCCTACCCCGACCCTACATTGTCAGCTGGTTCGGGGACTCACGGTACTCCTGGAAGAACGGTAACCTGAAATGGTTCTTTCAGTATCAAAGTGGCAACGTGGAAGGCCCGAATGGTGGTGGAAGTCACAAAATGGGAGGTGGTGGCAGTCGAAAAAGACGTGTCCGAAATCGCGGTTGGGGAAGATCCCGAACTCGAAAGCATTCAAGGCGGTTAGCATCCTTTGGTTCAGACTCGGAGAGATGCCCCCCACCAAAGAAATTCAAGAGTGGGAGGGACATCTTGAAGGAGTATTACCTGAAACACCGCTTCCTCAATGAGCAAGACCTGGATGAGCTTGTCACCAAGACCAACATGAGCTATGAACGGGTAACGCAAATGCTTTTTACTTGCATGTAGTTTTTAAGGCCTCTCTTGAAAGCCCGTTGGCCTATCGCTGGGGTCGGCAACCTGAAATGGTGAAAGAGCCACATCGAACCAAAAAAAATAAAAACCTAATATGTCTGGAGCCGCAAAAAAATAAAAGCCTTACATAAGCCTTATAATGAAGGTAACATATACCTTGTGTATCTGTATTAGCTATATTAGCCAACTGTCAAAATGAATACGTTGGCTACAAATATACAATGAGACCTCATGATTAAATTTTTTATTCCCTGCGGTGCATCTGGAGAGCAGGGGTGCCCAACCTTTTTTGACCAAAGATCCTTGTCGATCAACCAACCTCCGGCAATCGACCTGTTCCCACACAGACGCGCATACGCATACACTTACACATGGAAGCAACAATGAGCAAAAGCCATAATGGCCGCTAAGATGAATGAGGCATGGGACGCACTTTTGCAGCTTGTTAACTATCGTAGCTCACGTTTACTATTCAAAAATGCTTCCCATTCTTTACAACAGGCACGTGACTGACATCCCGCCCTCCTAATAGCAACAGCAGGCTATGACGTAAATCCTCTTTGACAGAAATGTTGAAATGTAATTTTTTTATTCTACACATTTTTACAGCATTGGAAAACATTAAGAATGTCGGTGTCATGTTTGTCCTCCGACAGAAACGATATTCAAACAAAAAATGTATTTCTCTCCCCCATTTTTTTCATACATTTTTGAAAAAAGCTCCAGGGAGCCACTAGGGCGGTGCTAAAGAGCCGCATGAGGCTCTTGAGCCATGGGTTGCTGACCTCTGGCCTATTGTAACAAATAAGTATTTGAACACTAAATTGTCCGTCGTGACTGGGTGTGAATGGTTGTTGGTGTGCCCTGCGATTGGGTGGCGACCAGCTTCCCGCCCGAAGACACCCACAACCCTAGTGAGGTTAAGTGGGTGGTAAAATGGATGGATGGTTCGAAGTATTTATCAAAGATTGTGCCACGTTTCCACCAAACAAATGTTTATTTAAGCTGAACAAGGTATGGTTTGGAACCATAAATTCTTATCCAGCTTGAGTTTCCACTGCAAGTTGTGTGAGTCATCTTTGTAAATAGTCAAGTCAAGTCAACAGTATTTATAGAGCACTTTCAAACAGCCATCGCTGCATACAAAGTGCTGTACATGGAGCAATTTAACATGCATGGTATGTGTCATCATGCTAGTGTGAAACAATCTGGCATGTTAATGAAGTCAACAAAGAGGGAAAATCAGCACAGCGAAGAATAACAATGGAGAGAGGACCCAGCATTTTGTGTTTTTTCTTTTTGTGATTAATCGACAGGGGTCACTCGCACCTTTAAGTATTACACCACCAGTGGTACCCCATCGCAAGGTTCTGAAAAAGTGATAATCATAATCAAGTTATTTTGGTACACCTTTGACAATTGAAAGTTGCACATTACACTGAACCAACTCAAAATACACTGCTCAGTTGAAATAGGAATTTCTGCGTACTACCAAAATGACTTGCATGTAAAAGTCCACTACAGCCAGATAATTATATGCCAAAATGTGAAATTATTTCCTGGAATAAACGCATGAAATTGATGATTCATTGATTGATGATTGATGATGATTACCATTCTCATATTACAAATATTATTATTTGTGTTATAAAGATGTGTTCTTACAGGTAACTAACAAACTATTACTCATAATAATAATCATCATCATGGCATATGCTGTACAATATTAATAATATGACAAAATGTCCTCAACATGTGGAAAAATGTATTATCGTCCGCTGAAACAACATGGAACCTTATTACCATAATTGCAAAAGGCGCAGCAGGTCTGTTTGGCTGCTCATCATAAAAAAAAAACCGCCTTATGCACAATGAAGCTCAGTGCTGGCAGCATCATGCTTCTTGCATGCATCATGGTCTCTAGGAGAGCCTTAGTGAAGTTCGAGGGAGGGTTTCAAACACGGAGGAACTCACCTCTTATTTCCAGTTTTCCTGCTGTAGGATACTGGATTGGGTGTCTCTCTTAAAAACTGCAGTCAAAAGCGAGACCTGAGCCTTGGTTAAATGACAGAAATTGCACAACCAAACAGAAGTGCCACAAAGCCAAACTGAAGTGGGAAAAAGCTGGGTCTCTTCAATCTGGAAAGACTGCGAGCGTAAATACCAGATCACAGTTAATGAGGCCAAAAGAGAATTATTCTGTTGAAAACGATTGATTTTATTCTAAAATCCCTTCAGCCGATTTACTCAGATTCTTCCTCTGGAATGCAATACAATTCAATCTATTTTTATTTATATTGCACTTTCACAACATGTGCAATAGATTCCTGCAGATTTTTATTGATACATTTTCGAGAGCTGGGCTTCTTGTTTCAAACACCACGTTTGACCACCCATTCATCACGTGTTCAGTGGTGTTAAATTATTTTGAAGCTGTTTCCTTGGTGTTTTTTGAGTATTTGGATTGCCAGACTAACCCATGATCAACAGTAGTCTGTCTTCTGGTGTAGTTCCCCCAAAATTTTAGCTTGCTCTGATGCAACCATTGCTTAAGAAACATGGCCTTCCTTGATCAAGATGCAGGCCCTCCAGTCAGAATTTAATATGATGCCTAGCACAGAACCAGCCATGTTACGAGATTTTAATGACATCCTCATGTCAAACCACACTCGAGACTATGTGTGTCTTGTTTTGTTGGATTTAACTGCATTTGATATGCTTGATCACAGTAATCTGTTGGCTCTTTTGCAGCACCAGGTAGGCATTAATGGCAGCGACCGTGAACTTTTTGTGTTCACCTTGGTTGCTCTGAGTCCAGCAATGCCCCACTGTCGTATGCTGTTCCACAGGATTCAATTCTGGATCCTCTGCTATTTTCACTGTTATTGCCCCCTTCAGGGTTCGATCTTAAGGAAACATAGCTTCCATTGCTATGCTGATGACTGTCAGATCTATAGCCCGCTGAGCAAAAAAGACACTTTCCCATTGAGGCCACTTTTGTCCTGTCTGGAAGAAATGGATGGCACTGAATTTCTTGAATTTCAGTGAAAAGAAAACAGACGTTATGGTGTATGGTCTGGATTTTAATTTTTTAAAAACTGGACCAGCAAATTGTTGCTGTTGTTAAATCCAGCTTTTTTCATCTTTGGCAGCTGGCTAAGGCCAGCAAGCAAGCATCAGCAAGCTCTGCAGAATCTCTGACATTGAACCTGTTCATTTGAATCAGGTGTGCTCCAACAGGGAGACTTGGATAACATGCAGGATAGCGGCCCTCCAGGACCTGAGTTTGAGACCTATGTCCTAGGGCATAAGTTGTCTGCCCTTAGGAGAGTCACCCATGGAAAATATGTCCTAGGTAAAGGACCACACAAAGCATGACTCACAGACCCCTTATAATAAGTGCTAATACTGTATTGGCATTCATTTGTTCAGACACGGGGCCCTCTTTGGAGCCAGGCCTGGAGATGAGGCTCGATGGCGAGTGCCTGGTGGCAGGGCCCATACCCATGGGATCCAGCTGGGCACAACCCGAAAAGGGAACGTGGGTCTCCCTTCTCATGGGCTCACTAGCTGTGGGAGGGACCAAAAAGGTTGGATACACTGAGAGCTGGCTGACAGCCAAAGGCAGGGTACTTGTCCGATCCCCAGAAGGTGTCTCTAAGGGACATAGAATGTCACCTCTGTAGCAGCAAAGGAGCCCGAGCTGGTGTGTGAGGCAGATTTCTTTGCACGTCATGTCACGGGTTGTCCAAACCAAACACCATGTTCAAACGTAAGGGTGTCCATATATGCCCCTGGCACCAGGACACCCTGGCAGGCATTTCAATGATCAACTTTGTGGTTGCGTCATTGGACTTGCAGCCGGAGGCAGAGCTGTCCACCGATCATCACTTGGCTCGAATGCTGGGGGAAGATGCCGGTCCGACCCCAAATGTATTGTGGGGGTCTGCTGAGAACGACGAACAGTCTTCTGTTTGGAGTTTCCACTCACACCTATGACAGAACTTTACCCACAGCTCGGGTGAGGCAGGAGACATTGAATCCAAGTGGACTGAATAAGTCTTTTCGGGCCTTTTTGGTCTGCCGCACTCCGGAGGCAGCTGAACAGCTAGCCAAGCGGAACGCATCTTCAGCAACCACTGAGGCAAAAACATGGGCATAGGAAGAGTTCCAAGCTGTCTGGAAGTTGCTTTCCATGGCCTCAACTAAGAAATTCTGGTCCTCAATTTGGCATCTCAAGAAGCGGAAGCAGTGCAGCATGAACAAATTGTGTAGTGGAGATGCGTTGCTGCTGACCTCTGCTCAGGATGTTTTTGAGTAGGTGGAGAGAATACTTTGAAGATCTCAATCCCACTGACACACCTTCCTTTGAAGAAGCATAGTCGGGACACTTTTGAGGTGGGGGTCTTCTATCTTTGGGGCATCATTGCGGTTGTTAGAAAGCTTCTCATCCCCCAACCCTGTCCAGATTGGGGATGAGATCAGATCCTGCCCCAAGTGGAGGAGTTCACGTAGCTTAGGGTTTTGTTCAAGGGGGAATGCAGAATGGAGAGCAGGTCGATCAGTGCAGCTTCTGCTGTGATGCAGACGATTATATTGATCTGTTGTGATGAAGGAGCTGAGATGAAAGGCGAAGCTCTTGATTTACCGGTCGATCTATGTTCCTTCCCTCACCTATGGTCACGAGCTGTGGGTCGTGACTGAAAGAACAAGCTTTCGGACACAACTGGCTGAAATGATTTTCCTCCTCAGGGTGTCGAGATAGGGCTTGGTCATCCGAGTGGGGCTCAGAGTAAAGCCACTGCTCCTCCATTTGAGATGAGCCACAATGGTTGGGCTTGGGCATCTGATTAGGATGCCTGCTGGACATCTCCCTGGTGAGGTGTTCCAGGCACGTCCCACTAGGAGGAGGCCCCAGGGATGAACCTGGACACGCTAGGGAGACTTTGTCTCCCGGGTGGCCTGGGTACTTCTTGGGATTCACCTGGAAGATCTGGGCGAAGTGGCTGAGGAGATTGAAGTCTGGGCTTCCCTGCTAAAGCTGGTGTCCCTGCGACCAGACCCCGAGTAAGCTGAAGGAAATGGCTGGCTGGATGGATGAATCCATGTTAGGATCGATCGATGGACCTCATAAAATACAATTTTAGGGATGATGGTTAAAATTGGGATTTGGCTTGGGACAGGCTGTGTAAATATGATCTGAAATGGATAGATACCAGATAACTGCCAATGCAACTATATAATCTTAAATTCCATGTCATTGCAAGATGAATGCCATGAAAATGCACTGATTGATGAAACAGAGAAGAATAAGTTTGGACCCTGTAAAAAGCTAAATATTGTTAAATATTTGCTTACTTACCTGTAGGCATGCAGGATGTCTCTTGTGTTCACTAAATGTAAAACGGTAAAGGTGGGTACATGTTGGCCTAAGATAGGCCACATGACTTTCGAGGTAGTGTGACAGTTCCGATGACAACATCCATGTAAGTATTCCTCTCTCTCTTTCGTTCCATTAAGGTGCGACAATGGTTTGCTGAGGTCCAAAGACGCCTGGACGTGGGTGCAGACCCCTTCCAGGAGCCGGGTTTGGGCATAGCGGACGGAGGAGAGGAAGCCAATGAAATAAGGGGATCAACATCACACGCCAGCAAGACAACAAGAGGCGACGGAATGGGAGACGAAGAGGAGAATGAGGACGATGAAGAGCATGATGAAGAGGATACAGATGACAGTGAGGTTTGGGAGCCATCACGCAGCGTGAGGAAATCCTTGTCTGTATCTGAAGACTAAATCTGTGCACAAAGCTCAATGGAAACATTGAATAAGTTCCAAGTATTTGCAAATGTGTCGACATTATTATTATTATTATTATTATTATTATTAGCTGTTTCCCCTTTCTCAACCCTCACCTGAATGAAATTATTAAAACAACCCCCCCCCCAAAAAAATCATCAATTGGAATTGATAAAAACTGAGATATGCATATGCCATACGTGAAAAGTGGGATTGAGGAGGGATTGATATTTTACGTCGACTGTTAAGTCCCTCTTGAAATGCATTGCTGCATTTTCCCTTGCACAAGGCCAAACTTCAATTTGAATCGAATGTTCACTCCCCTTCCCTACAGTAAAATGTGACTTTCCTAATGTGTTTACAAGATAGCCCCTAATCAGAACACTTTGGGCACACACGGTGTATGTTTTCTTTTATATTGTCTGTATTACAGCGTTTAAAGCGATAGTCGAGAATGAATGACTTGATGATAAGATAAGATAAGATAATGTTAATTGATCATGAACGTTCGTGGCGGATAAAGGCCTCAAGCAACATGAGCCAAAGTACATGAGCAGTGAGTGAATGCCAGCATATTTGTTGAAGGATGTTTTTTCAAGTCTTCCTTTGATTGTGGTTACTAGTTGACTTTTTAACAAGGAAAATGATTCATGGTGAAAGAACTGTATGTTTAATATGCACTTCGATTGATTTTTTTTTTCTTTGTGTGCACCTTTTGACACAACAAGCACTGTGCTGTTGTGAGCTATTATATATTCGTTCTGAAACTTTGCCAAATTGGAATGGGTTGTTTTTCAACCTCCAAAACCAACCAACCAACCAGCCAGTGTTTAACCGCAGTTGGTGGCGGAAATAAAATGCACCCACTGCGCCTGAATCATTAGTCAAACCTAATTCACGTAAACAGTCATGACTTAAACGGAACTACTGGCCTGACATATTGTTCTCGAAACAGTATTTCAGACATTTTAAATTGTGAAAGCACCTGAACTAAACTTGTTTCAAATGCACTTTTTTGACACATGGTGGATGAAATTAGAATTTGGCACCTTATTGTATCATGCAAAAGCTCTGAGAGTCCGTATTTGTTTTATGACTAAAACAGTATTTTGCCCTTTTTGTTTTTTTCTAATTAGTCGTATTGTTCATTTTCCCTGAGGCGGAATCTTACCCGTTTATCCACTTTTCTAATAATATGTAAATGGTGTTGGATGTTGATATGGCTTCATAGAATCAGCTGCCACTTTCTTTTGCTTTATTGCACACCTTGAGCCACATTTTGAATACTTTTGGGGGAAAACAATGCTTGGGATACCATTGTGTATTGTTTCAAATCACGTGTCACTTCACTTTTTCATGGATTTTTGGAGGACATGTTAGCAGCGTCTTTAGGGTTGTCTTCTCACAGCAAACGAACAGATACCAGATGACACTATACATGTTCAATAATGTGTGTTCGTAGCCCCTTGCTTCACAGAAAGAACTGTCGAAATGAACGACTACCAGCTGCCATTGCCACAGCCACAGCAAGGACAATCCCCCCCGCACCATGTTGACTGTTGTTAACTTATACAGACATACCATACCTACATGTGCCTACTGTGGACTTGTTGCAAGAGGATCTCTCTATGTCGTCACTAAGCACTTAACGGTAGCCTTTCTCAAAACAAATGGGGATGCATGAGCAAGATGTGTTTTCAACCGATACGACAAATGCCTGTCTGAGGTTAAACATTGTACACTTCTGTCCGTGACCTTGGTTCACCTTTGGGCTTTTGATTTACTTTCTGGTATTTTGTCACCTTGTACTCGTAATCTATGTTACATGCTAGCACCTTTTAGCTATCTCAAAAGCATTTTCAGCCTGCCGGGTATGAAACTCACGAAGCTAGCTCGCTGATTGCAACTGAATGAGCAGAAATCTTTGACACATTATTTGTCGTAATGTGAATAGTAAGTGCCTGGGCATGAAAAAGAGCAAGATGCTGTACCTTATTCCCATGTATACCGAGCGTTTATACCGTTTTCTCAATTACTGCATGCAATAAGTATGTTGGAACAACTGCTCATTTTGTACATACGTGTGTTGGTTTGTTTAGATTGGTATTGTTGGCACAGTGGTTTGCTAATCTCAAGCTCAGCAAGTGGTATGATTTCAAAGTCTAACTGTATTTCCCAAATCATTAACAGTATAAAGAGTCGTGTCTGTCCGCGAAGAAACCTTTCATTAGGGACCCTGAGTCCTTTTCTCACCACGTTGTCATTACACTACAAGCATTTGTTTTGGGGTGTGTGCGAGGGGGGGGGGGGGGTGTCTTTCTGTTGCGCGTTCCGCTGCTTATTTTAGTCCACAGACGAGATTTAAGCCTTCCCCAAAGTATTTTACTGGCCTGCTTGGACATCTTTTCTATGTTTTTATCAATGACAAGTGTCTTTACAACCAAATAGGTTTGTTTACTACGCACACGAAAATGTGTTCGAAAATCAAAATGAAGTCGAATTCATTTTGAGGGTTTTGCTGGAGTTTCTTTTGGGTACTTTGGTTACAAGGAATATAAAATCACAACTCACTTGAAAAGATGAGCACTTTATTGAAAGTAATACTGAAAACAATAGGAGTGAGACAATGTCATTTACACCTGCTCTCCTGTTACAATAAGGCCTGAGTAAATGATATGCACAAAGAACCGTGTTTGCATCATGTATCTCTTTTTGGACCTGCTCTGTGGGTATGGTGATAAAGTGCTGTCTCTTGTCAGTGGGTTTTGATTTCATATCATGTATCATATATCCGACTTGCAGTAGCGCTAGTATTGTGAGTAGTTTAGCTGCTGTCGTATTATGAAAATCCATCACTGCACTCTATCATCCTCTTTGTTTATACCTGTGCTCTTTGAATGTTTTGCAAATAATTTCACCGCAGCTTTTTCAATGAAATACAATTTGTCACAATAATCTGTTTTGTTCTATATTCCAAGCTCATTTCATCTTGAAAAATTGAACACTTGCGTGTTTCGGTTCAGTCACGTAATCTGATGTTTCACTTTGCAGCGATGGATCAACTCGTAATAGATGTTTCATTAGAAAGTGGGGTTAGCAAAGGAAGTAGAAATATTTGCTTCATTATTTGTATTGACATCGCTGGCTTTCAGCGATGACTTCCCGAGTATTGACTCAACAGTCAGTTATTTAAAACGAAAAAAAAAGCTCTTGAAAATAAGCTGGATATGAATTTGACTTTTTGCACCATGAAAAGGAAATTGTCGATCTTGTACATGATTTAAGAAACAAGGTGAGGAAACTTGGAGTACAGGGATATTTGTACCTATGCTGTTTAAATGGGTATGTACAAATTCAAAATCTCTGCCCAGGCTGTTCTATGTGGAGTTCGTTCTCTCCATGACAAAAACAGCATGTTAGGTTAGATTCATTGACGACTCTGTTGGTGTTAATTTGAGTGTGAATGGTATTCTGCCACCACCTTTTCCTTTTGTCCTTGTACTTTTTTTGTGTCCATTTGGCTGGGTGTACCCAAGGGGTGCCCAACCGGTACCAGTCCACGGGTCATTTGGTGCCGAGCCACGCAGAAAGAATAAATAACTTAAATTCCTTTCGTTTTATTTATTTCGGAATTTGAAAGATAATTTTAATTTGAAATATTACCGAATTCTCCCGTTTATCAGTGTACGGTATGTCACTCTTGAAGCAGGTGAATCCGCGCTTCTCAGTCACGTGACAGGTTACCGCATAAAAACCCCTATTTTAATTTTAAATTCCTTACATTATTGAGGCAGACTTGGACAGATGCAGTCCTAGCTATTTACTTTCTGCTGTATTTGAGATTAGTCAAAGCCCTACCTGCAAACTTTAGTTTCGACCACAAGGGGGAATATCACTGTTTTGTTTGTTTTTGTAAATCTCCAAAGAATTACAAAATACAAATAAACTAGAGCATCAGGTCCTTAAAAAGTGCTGAGGTTAACATATCAAAATCAGTAAGAACATTTTTTTGAGCAATACAAATACTCAACACTGAACTTGCTTCAGATAATAAACAATAAATAAAACAGCCCCTTAAATCACAGTGCTGTAAGTTAGCACTTCAGAAATAACACTGTTGATCGTGGCAAACTAAAAGTGCTGAAATAAATATCAATCCCTTCTAGCAGTCTACAGAGGACACATCAACTATGCCCCGTATGTGGGGTGTCCTCGAGTTTAGTTTGCCGAAGAGCTTTGCTATATATGGCTCGCTTGCTATATTGCTAATTTTTTCAGTGCTAACATTAGCTGTGGCTGCACTCGCGACTGTGTGCTTTGCATTGATGTGGGATGCTAGATTTGAGCAATCCTCACAATGGTCATAGGATGTGCTTGAGCCTTTCCCAACCATCTTTGGGCACAAGGTGGGGGACACCCTGAACCGGTTGCCAGCCAATCGCAGGGCACACATAGACAAACAACCATCTGGGCTCACACTCCCAGATAGGGACAATTTAGAGTGTTCAATCAGCCTGCCATGCATGTTTTTGGAATGTGGGAGGAAAACGGAGTACCCGGAGAAAACTCACACAGGCCCGGGGAGAACACAGGAAGGTTGCGGCCAGGATCGAACCCGCGACCTCTGCACTGTGAGATCGACACGCTAACCACTGGACCACCGGGCCCACTCCATTTATCATTTCAATCAAATTACAAATTTCATCTGTTGAACTGCGATTTTTTTTTTTCCAGGGACAGAATGATGGACTGGCTTCTCGGTAAAATTGGACTCAAAGTAACTATACCGAGTGCCTGTCAATTCCGGAATGCAATAGATAATTTTACTGTATGTTCTAGATGTGGTAGAATAAGTCCAGGCAAATAAAACAACATCATGACAAAGTGGCCATCATTAACCAACTACAATCCCTACACAATTCAAACATTTCACCACCTGACTGTGCAAAGACAAGCATAAATAAAACCAAGTCCCACTAACTTAATGACCCCAAGTTGTTGACAGCTCGATTTACTTTAACTAAAACAGCACTGACTGAGACATTGACTTTAAACTAGGGTGTAATATAATACCATAGGATCAATCGGGTGATACTGAGTACATGTTTTCTATCTGTTGCTTGAATAGAACCAAACTAAAATGCAAAAAGTGAAAATGAAGATGTCTGTAAATAAATAGTACGTCGCGTGTTTTTTTGTTGTTTTTATTTCGAAGTGTTAAAACTTCATCGAAATGTTTAGAACAAACATGGAATTATGGATTCATGGGTACACTGGCCAGAATAAGATCAGCTCTATGCCTGCAATGTATTTTAGAAACAGCGGTCTTTGCATCTTTCGGGTTTTTTTTTTTTTTTGTAAATGAGGAATTTCATCGGAACGTTACTGCCCGGAACCTATATCGCTGGCTAGTGTGTTCGTGCGGACTTAGTTGAAAAGCGGATATGTGCCTGATTCCCTCTAAAATATGTACAGTATCTTGGAACTAGTTCAGCGATAGTACGGTATTAATGTTTCAATTTCTCAAGATGGAGTTATTTGGAAGCAACTTCGATGACTCAGTATTTTCAGAGGCGAAAGACCGTGGCTCCGTGTGTTTGCTTTCTTATAACGCGAAAAGCTGCGAGCCGGAGGTGAGCGATTTGATGTTGATTTGAATGTGTGTACTCCTTCGGCAGGTGTACCGACTTGGAAATAGTCTACCAAAAGAACCCAAGACCTGCTGTGATTAAAATTCAAAAATATATACTTACTTGTAAGTCACTACATTCATATTCAAGAAATGCTCTCAATGAATGACACAACGGAGCCTTACCTCCCTGCTGCGTTTGTTATTTATAGTAGAAGGATGCATTGGCGTAAACGATTTTCCTGTGCGGTGTTATCTTGTAGTGGTTTTGTGAAAGTGCTGCTCTGGACACAGAAGATTCTTTGGAGAAGCAGAAAGTTTACAAGTTTCGAGGGGACCTGGCAACGAGGCGGGGCGATTACCAGGTATTTATTCAGTCCATCTAATAACAATCAGCACTTTTCTCAAATAGCAACAATAATAATAAGCGTAATCAGGCTTACAGCGGTCATGTCACGTCACTCGATTTGAGTTTCTTGTCATGTGTAACAAAATGTTCCTCTCCATGTGTAATGTGTGATAGGCAGCCCTGAATGCTTACAGCAGTTGCCTGGAGTGGATCTCTGACAACAACATGTCAATCAAAAGGGATGTTTTAGAGGGAATGGCTCGATGTTACACCAGGCTGGGCCAGAGAAAAAAAGCAATTGACCTTCTGGATCTTCTGGTATGTCTTTGGAATAATACACACTGCTCATGTTTTCTTCGCAGCTCTTTCCAAACCATGAATACGTTATTGTACAGTACAATGTTCGCCGACATCTTCAAAGCCACTTTTTGTTGTTGTTGGAGAACCTGTCTTCCAGTATTCGTAGCCTATTCCCTATTTTTATGCTCAGGCTAAAACCCCGTGAGATATAAAAGTATGTATTTTCTCTTGACATCTCGGTGTCCATACATTTACTGAACCGCTTTTCCTCACGAGGGTCGCAAGTGTGCAGGTGCCTTTTGCAGCGGTCTTTGTGTGGTAGGCAGGAGCCACCGCGGAGCTATATTCAGGGCTCCAGACAGTCCTTTAATCACTGCATTTTTGCCCTTGAAATTTTAGTCAATGTAACAAAATGTTTCATATTCTCGCACGTGTGCCAAATACATTTGTTAATTTATTCATTTATTTTTCTTGAATTTTGTTTTTGCTGACTAGCTTCTGTGGTAGTGGAAATGTGAATACTGTATTTACTTCACAAGTAAATTCTCCTAGATTTATGCATAATAATTCAGGGATGGCACCAAACTCCTGAATGAGAAACTCACATTAAATGAATTTTGCACATTATTTATTTATTGAATAAACTATTTCAAAAGTGTGATATTGTTGAGGTACTATGTTTGTTCTGCATATCTTTGAAAATCCATAACAAAAGATGAGGGCTACTGATGTAAAATAGGGCAGGATAACACCCAGTGTAAGTGCAACAAAGACATATCTGCCATCTAATGGTGATTAGTGATGTTACTACTTAAAACTATAGTCATGTTTGGGACCATTTGTAACCTAAAAGGCTCCTGGCCGACACTAATTGACATGTGCATTGGCCAACATACACTCAAACAAACGGACAACTACTTTGTGAGCTCTGTGCAGCCATTATGAAATGAAGATAATATCACAAGCGTAGTTAACTACTGTACTGACCAAACAAAGGAAGAAGGACACAAGCAAGTCTTCCAAGGATGTTTAGCCCCTTGTGGATGTGAGCTTACAACGTTTGTGTGCCTTTTTGTTGAATCAAGTGTCTTCATAACGTTTGTCTTTCATCTATTGTTTTGTAATTCCATTTGTATTATTGTTTGTGAGCGGCTCCAATGGGTTTGTTACAGCTGCAGCGGTTGTGAAGGTTTAGGTCTTCAGCTGGTTGTATTGTATTGTATTGTCTTCCTATCGCCTAGCACCCTCTAGTGGGGGCATAGCGCAAACGCATGAAAAAAGTTATAAAATAGGCCATTCATTGACGGTGCGTCTTTAAGCTGAAGCACCCTATAGTGCAGAAATAGTTGAAATAAATTTTTCATGTGTGGGATGGGTAAACCTATGAAAAATATTTTATATGGCCAGTAGATACTGTGGATTTTCACCAACCAATTCATCCGGAGTGCTCGCTGCATCCTGACCATTTGCATTCGACGTGTGTCTTTTTGTCCAGAGCAAAGAAGCCTCAAACACATGTCACCTAACCAGCCTGCTGCTACTCAAGGTAAACCTCAACGCTCTGTCCATCCACAGCGCCAGTGGCTCAACAAGCCTCATCCGTGGCTGCATTGAAGGTCACGTCATCTGCTTTGCTCTGCAGATCACCGTCTACCAACATTTTGGAGATGTCGGACCCAAGATGTCATCTTTGCAAGAACTGTGTAGCCTGCTGCCTTTTAACCCGTGGAATTGGTACAACCTGGGGAAAATGTGTCTGCAGCTATTGGAAGACTCCGCAAACTTGAGTAAAATTCTGTTCATTTTGGAGGGGGGTCCTGGGTTTGTTTATAGCGGAGTTCTGCTCCGACAATGGCGATGTCATGCAAATGTATTTATATAAATGACCGACACCAAGCAAGGTTTTGTTTAGTTAACAAAAATGACCTGAAGCTAAAAGTGAAAAAACATTCATGAGTGTTTAAAAATTAATGAAATAACAACTGAATCTCCATTTTAATGTTGTGAAAACTCATTATTTTCATCTTTGTCAATTTCATGCGTGACCTTTTGCAGTTTATTTGAAATGGTTTCTTATTTTTATTTTTGTAGTTTGGTGGTATCACAGTACAGCTGTCCAGAACAAGTTCCAACATTAGATAGTTACACAATACTTGTTGAGGAAAAAAAAATCTTTCACTTGACAATTACTCTATGGGAAAAAAATTAATACTTAATTAAACAAGTAAAAGCTCAAATAAAAACAGGAATACAATTGAACTTGTTCTAAAAATGAATTAAAATGACCTGAATTTAAAAAGCAACGGTCAAAAGAAAATGAGATGTATGATATGTAATGAAATTATTATTATTGTTATTAGTTTAGTTGTAGGATCTTCTCTGCCTCTTCATCTCTCGGTTCTACTTTGGATGTTCATTTTGTAACCTCGAAACATCATATACTGGTAACGTCATAAATCCAGGACCTTCTGGAGTTGACTTTTATGTTGACGTGGCTCTTTTAAAATTCTTGGCTTTACAAATTACGGTCTTCATATTCCACAACAACATGAAATAATCAAAATACTATGCTCATATTATTGTAAAGAAAGTGTTTGACTTGACTTGCCCTTTCATCCTGTAATCTTGCGCGGCAATTTGCTTTCTGACTCTGCAGAGGAGGAAGGCAAAGAAGCTGAAGAGCAACATAAAGAACTCTCTGAAGAGAGGCTCTGGCTGAAGGCCTGCGTGTGCTTCCTCAGGACGAGGTAAAGTCACGCCCAAAACGCTCGCCTGCTGGTCATCGGCGGCGGTTTTCACCAGGCCTCTGCTTTCAGACTCCTCTTAAGAATTCTGCAGCAACAGCAGTCATCGTTTGTGCTGCGACACAACCAATCTGCCGTCCAATCAGCGGAGGAAGCACTAGCGCATCTTGATCCCAAAGAAACGACTCTTCTCACCCTCACTGAGGTCAGTAATGACACGTTGGAAGTTGGGATAGGTCAGTGATTCTCAACATAGTGCAGGATGGGAACTAATCACGGAGTTAAATGGTCAACTTGTGTATCATGTTACAGTGACACTGCTTTGATTGCCATCATTTTTTATGATAGCTGAGTATTTATGAGCAGAGGTCTAGAAAAAAAAAAGCCAAGTTTTCATGCGGCCCCAAGTTTAACGTCTGTGACTTATTAACACGCGTCTTTTTATTGCCAGTTAATTTCAGAAGACCTGAACCCAGAGAAGATGAGGGACGAAAACCAGAATGGCAAAAGTCTGTCTAGTGTTTGTGTGCAGAGCTTCGAGGAGCGCTGGTGGAAAAAGGTCCTACTGAGTGGAGTTCTGGAAGCCGATGGATGTCACCACCTCACCTGAGTGACACCAAGTTGTGATGTGCACCAAAAAGAGTGGTGGACAAAAAAATATAACTTGACAGAGACTTTTGTCAAACTTTTTGCCAGCCCGTTACCAAAGGAAGACAGGAGTGGAAAAGCTGCAGTTTTATTTTTTTGTAATTGTATAGGCCATTGCCAAAATGTGTGCCTTTATTTGAAATGTCATCAATAAACAGATTTTTCTTGTGCTTTTTTTATAACATAAACGTGCTGTCTGTACTTAAATGTAGCGGTATATTAAAAATGTATTTATTTGACTCCTGGTCATCAGCAGCAATAAATAAAATGGCCAATGTGTCTTCCCTTCTGTTTCACGTGCATGGCAGAGCAAAAAAAGTTCAAGTAATATTCAGAGATGACTTCCACAGCAATTTTTCAATTAACGAAGAAGAGATATTACAAAGATTCTTTATTGAAAGTGGCCAGGTATTGAACATTTGCAAAGTTCATGAGTGAAGATATGCAAATAAAACTGTAAAACAGCCTTTAAAATATGTCCAATCAACATGATTCAATTGAAACAAGTTTACATAAATTATGAGCAGTACATGAATGACAATGAGCTAAAAAAATACAGTACAATTACAGGTTTAATAGTTTCGTCATAGCTGGTGGTCAGTGGGAGGCAGTATAGGGTGTGTAGAGAGACTGTGAGGAGGCAATGCTGTCCTCTTTGGCTCTTGCGACAAGCCTCTCTCTCAGACATCGAATTTGCTTCATGAGTTGCCTCTCCTTGCTGTCCAAATGTGCCCGGCCTCTGTCCAGTGAGACTGGCAAGTAGAAGAAGAGTGGGAGTGCGTGTTTATCCATGAAATTACCCATTTGAATGCTCTGTTAACTGCTCACGATGTTAACTGTGTTGACTCACAGTTGGTGGCAGTGCTCTCTGCAGGGGAGCAGCTGTTCAAGCACGCCATGGTGTTGCTTTCCGCCTCCTTAAGTGTGGCTGGTTTGGTGGAGGCCATGTTGACATTTGTGGTGTCAAATCCCGAATATCCTGGGAACATGTGATTGAGAATGTGTTACAGGTATGTGCACCTGGCTGTGAGCAAAAAAAAATCAATCCATTAATTTATTTATTCCTTCGCCCTCAGAGTCACACGTGACAATGGAACATATCACGGATGACTCGGTATGCACACGAGGACAAATTGCTAATACCCCTCTCCTGCAGCTATGCTCAGGGATAGTTAAAGGGAGACTCCATGGACCTTAAATTTCTGAATGTGTGCAATTGTCACAGGAGGATCAGGCTGCTTGGAGATGATATGATAGCCCTTTCTGAGAAAAGTCTCCTTTGCTTTCTCTGATCCATGTTTAGTGTGGTACACAATGTCACCAAACAGGAGAGTGATCGCTTGTCATTCTGTAACAGGCTTACTGATTACAAGTTTGAAGTCAAATGTGAGGCTATTGTGCAGTGGTCCCCAACCTCACGGCCAATACGAGTATTTTGTTACAGAAAATTTCAATTAAACTTTGTCTTGTGTTCGGGTCCAAATTGGCCCTCTACATGTAAAAAGTGCCTTTTCCTTTTTATGTACCAAGACAAGGTTTCATCTAATCCCCAGACACAATGAATGTTTCCATCATTTTTGAATTTGCTTATCCTCACGAGGGTCGCGGACATGCTGGTGCCTATCCCAGCTGTCTTCAGGCAGGAAACGGGGTACACCCTGAACTGGTTGCCAGTCAATCACAGAAGATGAACAACCATCCGCGCTCATACTCACTCCCAGGGACAATTTTGAGTGTTCCATTAACCTGCCATGCATGTTTTTGGAATGTGGGACGAAACGAGTACCTGGAGAAAACCCACAGGGGAAAAAAGCAAATTCCACAAAGGAAGGCCAGAATTGAACCTTGCACCTCTGCACTGCGAGGCCAACAGGCTAACCAGTCGACCACTGTGCTGCCTTGAATGAGTTTGTCTTCGTTCAAAATAAATTCAAGAACAAAATAAGTCAGGTTAAGATGTTGACTTGTTCAGCATGACACTATGTGGTCATAAAATTGGGCTGAGCAATCGAGCAGATCACATTTTAAGTACCGTATTGGCCCGAATATAAGACTGTGTTTTTTGCATTGAAATAAGACTGAAAAAGTGTGGGTCGTCTTATATTCGGGGTCTAGACATTAAAGTGAGTCGAACATCGGCCAGGTTAACCAGCACAGCTGAGGAGAAGTTATGATGTCATTTACATTTCAAGAACCAGAATCCATTCATTTATGAATGTGATTGCAATTTAGATTTATAGGAAAAGAGGGGGTCGTCTTATAATCAGGGCCGTCTTATATTCGGGCCAATACCGTAGATATACCGTATTTATATGAATATATGTCAATTTATTCCATGCAGTACAACGTCTATAACACTCTGGGCATACATTTTATTTTCGAAGCTGGCTCTCTCGGAAGCAATTGTTGACTTTAAATTGAGGCTGGACTGACCTATTCTAACTGAACTGGAGGGCTTCAATTTCCACTGCTCACAACAAGGAACATGAACTCGACATTGTGTTTTGTATGCACGCTCTTCATTATACATGCCCTGCGGTGTGAATATAGCTTTAGTTTTTGGCCTCACAGGTGAAATTGAGGTAATCATAGAAGTGCGTCGACTGTAGCTAAAAATCTCCAAATGCAAAGTACGATATGTAACTGTGACTTGTTACTTATTACGGATCAATTTACCATATTGGCTCGAATATAAGACGGTGTTTTTTTGCATTGAAATAAGACTGAAAAAGTGGGGGTCGTCTTATATTCGGGGCCTAGACATTATACCCATTCACGACGCTAGATGGCGCCAGATATCCTTGATGCGAATGCTGAACATGACTCCCTAGGCCAAAGTGAACCCGTCACAAAGAATAAAAAGAAAAATAGCGGTAGCACGAAGAAAAATAAACAAATAGTGGTAAGAAAGAAAAGAGAAGAAAATAATAGAAGAGACAACAGAATATAGTGATAATCTGGAGAAAAGTGGGTAGAAGATAGGCCAGGTTAAGATTAAGATTAAGAAAACCTTTATTAGTCTCGCAATGGAGAAATTCCAGATTCACAGCAGCAAAGTTATGAAAGGAAGAAGTAGAACAACAAAAAAAACCGGCAGCTGAAGAGAAATTATGATGTAATTTACATTTCAAAAACCAGAAGCCATTCATTTACGAATGTGATTGCACTTTAGATTTGAATGAGGCAAAATAACATGCCTTTTCTCTCAAATATATTGTTGCAATCGTTTGTTTCAGATATACTGTAATTATTTTCTGTATCAAATTAATTTGGTGTTCAAAAAGTCTTTTTTCAAACTTGAGTCTTGAAAAAGAGGGGGTCGTCTTATAATCAGGGCCGTCTTATATTCGGGCCAATACGGTATTTCACAACCAGCAATATTGATAACTATGCTTTTTATTTTACATATTCCACCTAAATGTTTTTTTCCCCATCTACCACCTCAATTATGTCATTATGGAGGGATTCCAAAGGCCAGCTGTGATGCTCTGGTGAACTCCGTGCCAAAGGGGGTTCAACTAGTGCTGGAAAATAATGGCTCCACAAAATAATGGCAATTTGGGCACAATTTGGACATTATCGTGTATGGGTGTACTCAAATCTGTTGTCAGCAGTTTCGACAATGGGCTGCGATGGCCCTTCCTGCTCGATGACTTTCTCGTGTCTCGAGTGGAAGGAATGTAAAGGCTGTTTAGCAAGTTTTTACGGAGATGGTTGGAAGCCACTCCAACCTTCAGTGGAGTCAACTTGTGTAGTAAGACCTTGAAATTTCCCTTGCCAATTTCATCAGTGGTCAAGGAGTTTGAAGCCACCAAGGTAAGGCATAATGAGAGTGTGACTGCATGTGTGTATTACTTGTGTCCGCTGCAGGCTTGGACTGCTGTCGCTCCATGTAGTGCCCTCTCTGACTCATCAGTTCATCCCACTGCAAGGCACACAGAGCACCCACCCATTTTTCAGGAGATCATTTTGAATTTAACCAAAAAAATCTGAGCTATTTTTTCCTTGTTCTCACCTCCTTTCCCGCCACATCTTTCGGGCTGTACGTAAGCCGGTCGCCTTCCGCCAGCGTTCGCCTTCTCTTCTCCAGCTCACCCTCCATCTGCTGGTGGCGCTCGGCAGCGACTTCCCATTGCCCGTTGCGATTGGAGCCCGGCTGGCGCGCCTCCGCCGGGAAGCCCTCCTGTGTGAGTGCGCCGAAATGATGTGAAAGTGAGCGCCAAATGCCAAAGGAGACGCTGAAGCGAAAGCGGAGCAGGAATGCGACTTCGATAGCTTTCTTGTTGAGAAATATTATGTTGGTAACATATGTCATCCCGCGGCCTCATCAATATTTGAGTTGGACAACATTCAATTGACAAACTACAGAACCATATTGCTACCATCGTAGAAAAACAGATAAACACTCATTCATTTTACAAGAAGTTTGACTTTACACATGGCAAAACCAGCATGAGCAAGTTATCACAACTTTTACGAATGAATTCCTCCCCCAAAATTTTAAAACGTATTCCTTTCTACAATTGTACCCAATATTCTAATTTGGTGTGATTGTGAGTATAAATGTTTTTTTTTTTGTCCATGTGTGCCCTGCGATTGGCTGGCAACCGGTTCGGAGTGTCCCCCGCCTACTGCTCAAAGACGACTGGGAGAGGCGCCAGCATGCCCAACACCCACGTGAGGATAAGCGCTTCAGATAACGGATGCATGGATTTTGCACATTGAACCAGATTGCTTTCATTGTGACTAAATAGAGGACCAAACTGGCGTGAATTTTGCTCATGTGAAAAGTGGCTGGCTTCAAACAAAAGATGCAACGTCCTGAGTTGCTTAACACATGGAGATGTAAATATCCTGAAATAAAAGCTGGACTTCTGAACCTTTGTATCCAATACATCTTTTGATCAGAAACCCAGATACCTTCAAGTATACAAAAAAAAGTGTGTGGTTGTAACCTGGAAAATATCCATCATCCATCCATTTTCAGAACCGCTTGATCCTCACTAGGGTCGCGGGGGGTGCTGGAGCCTATCCCAGCCATCTTCGGCCAGTAGGCGGGGGACACCCTGAATCAGTTGCCAGCCAATCGCAGGGTACACAGAGACGAACAACCATCCACGCCCACACTCACACCTAGGGAAAATTTAGAGCGTCTAATCAGCCTGCCATGCATGTTTTTGGAATGTGGGAGGAAACCGGAGCACCAGGAGAAAACCCACGCAGGCCCGGGGAGAACATGCAAACTCCACACAGGGAGGCCGGAGCTGGAATCGAACCCGGTACCTCTGCACTGTGAAGCCAACGTGCTAACCACTGGACTACCGGGCCTTTTTCACCTGAAAAATAGTCATAAAAATATATAAGAGCTAATGTAAAGTGTAAATTGGCTTAAAGCTCTGTGAAAATGTGCAAAAGAATTCAAAATTAATACCCAAATGTATTTTTTCATGTCTGTTTTTCCTCAAAACCTCGCCCAAAAAATAAAACTCACGGCTGTGTTGACTCAATTGCTCTCCCGAGTGGTTGCTAACTAGGTGCTTAGTTGGCTTATGGAACAGCACATCATTCCAATCACTTCAGACACAACAGGTGTTGTTCATTTCAGACCTCACCTGCATGTTTGTTTTCTCTCTTTCTGCGTTTTTCATCCTCATGTCGGCAACCTGTCGTTCGACGCGAAGCTGCTCCTTGCATAGTTGCTGAAAAAAAAAAGAAGGCGTCAAAGAAGAGGGTGGTGAAATGCCTGCCAGCGGCATTTAAAACCAACAGCTTTTATGTTTCAAAAAAATGAAAAGAAATTAGTTCATCATTGTCATTTGGCAATATTCCACAAAACTGTATCACCGATTCCCATTAATGCTGAGGAAGGACTCACTAAATTGAGAGTAAATATGGACACAAATACAGATGCTATGCTATACCGCTCTCACATTGAAGAGAGGGGAGCAGGAGAGGACACAAATGAGCGTAAAAGAGGATGGAAGATGACAGAAAGGTGTCACCTGTTCAAGCTGCTTCCGCTGCACCTCCAGTTCCATCTGCCTGAGGTCCAGATCTTGGAAGGCCTCAGTTGTTTCCTGCTCACGGAGTTCCATCTGCAGCCAAACAGTTACAGTCGGTTCTCATTGGCCAAAGGGTGATGAACACCACCAACATGGGAAATATTAAGTGACTGGATGCAACTTTAGCTACACCGACACACTAACGAGCTCTAATGCTAGTCATCTTTGACAACGATAGTTAGTTTTTGACTCTCGTAGCTCACGTGTACCGTTTTAAAAATGCTTTTCACGGCCCTACAGGTTCTCTTTGCAAGCACCCTCCGTAATTGTTCATGAAATGCCTTTTTTTTTTGCAACAGCCTTCCATCTTGCCCTGCTAATAGAAACGTGTCGCAGGCTATAATGCAAATCTTCGTTGACAGAAACATTGAAATGTAATATTTATTCTACACATTTTTTACAGCATTGGGAAATGTTAGGAATGTTTGTGTCATGTTTTTACTCCTATAGAAACCATATTTAAAACAAACAAAAAAAAATTGCCTCCCACATCTTTTTCCATTTTCAAACATTTTTATAAAGCTCCAGGAATCCACTAGATGGCGCTAAAGAGCCGCATGCGGCTCTGGAGCCTTGTGTTGTCGACCCCCCGGACTCTGTAGTTAGTTTTACGACAGATAACAGTTTAGTTTTGATACAATACATTTTTATTTTTGGGGCGGGGGACGTTCCACATGCAAAATTATTCATCCCCTTTTGACATTCATCTATTTTTCTGGTCAATGAATTATTCATTAGAATGCTGAAATAATGCCAGAAGTTGCAAGGAAACTTTCAAATGCTTCTATAATTGGGCTTCCATCATCAAGTCCAATTGAGGACCTGAATGGAATAAAATTGGCAACGTCCTCCTCACCTTCTTCATGATCTCCCTGTCCAGTCTGTGTATTTGCGAGACATGGAGGTCCTGCTGGTGTTTGAGAAGACGGCTTTGATTTGCATCTAGCAGCTGTAACTCCTTCACTTTCATCTCTCTCTTCATGGCTGCCAAACTGTGAAAAGGCCGCGACAATTGAAAACCGTTTTCCCAACTTGTCAATGCAAACATGCACATCCAGTAAACGCCCAACGTTTACGTTTTCCTTTGCTGTGTGAGTTTCTCTTCCTCTTGTGCTAAGATATTTCTGCGCTGCTCTTCAGCCTTCCGCAACAGCTCCTGTCAAAGTCAAAGGAGTTGAGTCAGAACCTTTTCAAAAGTGCATTTTGTTTCTTCCCGACATGTGATTGCTCTTTGAAGCTCTACCTGCTGTACATAATAGGCATCCTCTTCCGCTTGGCGCCGCACCAAATCTTTACGCCGCGACATTATCTCCTGCCTTATGAGACCAAGTATGTAAACCTTTTACAGCTTTTCTTTCTCAATGAAAAATGATCTTTGTCAAGTGCAATATCACCTCTCCTGGAGGTACACCATCTCTTGCTGTCGTATCTTTTCCCTCTCCCGGTTCTGATATTCCACGATGAACTCAGGGTAGTGGTTAAACACAGGGTACTGGCCTTTAGTCAGCGGCGTGAAGTCAGAGAGCATCCTCCTCGGATGAATGTCAGCCGGCGTGGTAGTCATCAGCCGGTAGGAATCTTTGATCAAGGCTTCCATGTCCAAGTTGTTCCGATGGTGGAAAAAATACTAGCAGGTGGGAAAACAGGGCACGTTCATTTTATTTCACGCAGGAACCAATGGTACACGTGAGCTACGATCGCCAACAGGCTGCAAAAGTGCATCGTGTGCCTCAGCGTCAAGGCTGTTGCTCATCATGGCATGCGTGTGTGTGTACGTGCATGCGTGTGTACGCGTGCGCGGCAACGGGTCGAATGCGGGAGGTTGGTTGATCAAAAAGTAGATCTTCGGTCAAAAACATTTGGGCACCCCTGTAATAGACAGTATCAGGAGTCCTATTTCAAATCCAGCTTTATCTCAATGGGAGATTCTCACGCACCACCAAGCCTCCTCTGCATAATATTTTTCATGCACTTATTTTGAAGGCAAGTTTAACCATTGCCATAGCGACCAGAGAATGTTACGGCCAGATAGGATGTTCCTCGTGTCATGATTCGTGTTTATTATTATGTTTCGAAAATACCACACTGTTCATGCAGGTCATATCATACTGTATTGTTGTATCTATTCCGGCCTTAAAGGCCGGTCCCCAAAAATATTGTCTGACATAAAACCGGTCCATGGGGCAAAAAAGGTTGGGGATCTCTGCTGCAGTCGGTGCAGATCGGCAGTGGTTTGGAATGAGACCTGTTGTTGATTACAACAGGACTTGTTAGTGTGTATTCATACCTGCAGAAAAGGTCCGGACCAGCGTGGCTGTGCGGTAAACGAAATCTGGTCAATTTAAGCGGACCAAACCACCTAGGTGTGAAGACACCCTTAATTTTTTTCTTTGTTTTGTTGTTAAAATAGATAAAAACAGGGTAAGATAGATATCTATTTTTATTTATTCATAGCACCGCCGCCAGTCATTCACAAGTGCAAAATATTTCTACTACAGCCATGATAAAAGATTGCAATGAACCTGTACAGGTGTGCACTTTCTCCGGTTCATTCAGTATTTGTGTCAATTCATTTTTCAGGTTCAATGTGTGTTGTTGTTGTATTTAAGAGTAGACATACTTTATACAATATGAGAGAGTGAGCAGTAGAGGAAAAGCGAGAGTGAGAGAGACAATACCTCAAAGTCCTGTTTCTGAGAGCAGAGCAAAAGGGGCTCCCGGCAGCGTGTCAGGTAGGCCACGCAGGCCATCAGCAGGAAGGACGGGTGGTTGGAGAAGACATTGTCGAAGAGTCTGAGCCATTCGTCACGAGTCAAAACCTCAGAGAATAAAGACTCCAAAAGGGGCCACACGTAGAGCTACCATAAACACACGCAGTTCATTAATAAAAAAGAAAACATGGGGTCACCTGTATATTAATTGGCGGACTCGGGCATACGCCTTTTCCATGTTGTGTGTAGTCATGTGGAATTACCTGGGAGGTGATCCCACAGTCCACCAGGTGTTGCAGCAGCTCTTTGTCATGATGTGCCACAATGTTCTCTGCCATGTTCAGGATGTTCAAAGGCGGGTTAGGGAAGTACTCAAACCAGTGTTGACACCAGTTCACTGTGACACAGCACAACCAAATCAACTCAAATCATAGCCAGCGAGCCACAAAATTTGTGTCATGCGCAAGAAGCTTACCCAAGACAGTGGCCACCATTTCAAAACACAGCAGAGAATTGTTCTGAAAGAGTTTGACAAATGGAAAGGCTAACAGCGGAAGATACTCTGCCTCTCCAAAGATAGAAGCCCAATGAGACAGTGCAGATAAAACCCTGTGAGTGGAGAAAGTGGTTTCGGACACAAAATGTTGGAAGAACCTTCTGAAGGTTTGACAATTGAAAATGTCAAATCAAATGATGTGTACCTTTGCAGCCCTCTCTCAAGCTTTTGACTTTTGATGGGATACTTCTCCTGGAGCGTGAGATAGGCTGAGTGGAGGCCTTTTTCAGTCAGACTGCTGAATGCTGTGTAGTTCTCAGGCAAGCATAGCAAGGACCGCCACACAAATGTCCTAAAACATCGCACAATATTCTGCTACATTCACGAGCTCCAAACTGAAGGGAGAATCGGCGTACCTGTATTTTGCAGGGTATTCGCCAAATGTTTTCAGAAGTCCCACCAGTCTTGTCTTGTTCAGACCACCGGGGAGTTGATTCTGTTAAGATATTAAGAATGACCTTTATTACAACAAAAATATTATCATGTAACGGCTCGCAATTTACATCTATAGCAAACTGAGCTTATGATTGTATAGACAACAAAGTCACTTTTTAATCTATTTGATTTGGTTCATTTACTGTTCTTTCTTCAACACCATCTATACTTTGTCTGACTGTTGTCTTTTGTGTTGGAGAAGTGGAGGCATAAGGAGAGCATGGGATGGGTTGATTCATTTATTTTGTTCAACTGTCATATTGTATATAGTATGTCAGCATGTTGTGCATGGCATTAAATTAACCCCCCCCCCCAAAAAAAACTCAACGAAAATTCTAAATCAGTTAGGAGCCGATTTACCAATAATTTAACTCACCTGGTGTCAAACGCACGGCCCGGGGGCCAAATATGGCCGGCCATATCATTGTATGTGCCCCGCGAAAGTCAATCAAGCATGTCAACTTGCATAATGCTTCCTAAAATCTGTACCAAATTTTAAAATGATCGGATGTACCGGTAATAAATGAAAGCTGTTGTCAGCATTTTCTTGTTACCAAAGCCCTCATTACAGTCACTTGAATAGTAATAGAAGTGATTATTCTTGACTTCTTTATAACGGTTCACAGTTGTAATGGCCCTCCAAAGGGAAATGGCAACTACAATGTGGCCCACGACAAAAATGAGTTTGACACCCCTGCTTTAACTGAACCCCCCCATACAGTATAGCCCACAACTTAAAAAGATTGTCATTGTCTGTATTCCTACCTCTTTATCCTCTATTGCAGGGGCAGGGCTCTTCACCCGTTTGGGTCCAACTGCGTGATCGGCTGGTCTCTGTATTGTATCAGATTTGATCTTTGAGTTTGATGGTGCCTGATTTGATGCATCATCAGAGACTATTGCAACTTGTGGAAGAGGAGGCTGTGGAGAACAGTAGGTTATAAACTACAATCCCACAGAGCATGCTCATTTCAAGCCAGATGTTTCTCAGATGCATGTTACTTTGTTTAAATCGTCCGTGAGACTCGGAACACTATAGACGCTGATGCTTCCGTCATCCAAGATGGCTACCACATGACGACCAGTGGGGCTGAAGGTGACTGTGTTGATGGCATTACTGTGGGATCCGAGATGGAAGAGCACCCTGGAGGTGTGAATGTTGATAAAATGCATAATTCCATCTTGGCCCAACACACCCAATGTCTGTGAAGAGAGCAGGAAGAGAGAAGTGTGAAAACACAATTTATGCCCAGATGCATCCCGAGACTCCCAATCACCAGTTTTGGTCAGTGAAAGGGAAATAATTGCCAAAGGACCACAGCAATCCAGCACGGCAAGCGTACCTGACTGGATCCTCCATCGAAGCTGTCAGGAAGGAATTCCAGCTGTCTGACAGTTCGAACCTGAGTGGGCATCTGCATCACCTTGACCAGCTTTTTGCTGTCCAAACACCACAGGTGCAACAGATTGGACCGGCCCCCAGCTGCCAGGCTCTTACCATCTCTGTCAACACCAGACATTTGCATCACCGTCAACACCAGACATTTGCATCGCCGTGGATGTAGACAGTGATGACAAATCATTTTTAAACTACAAAACAACAAAAACATGAGCTGTAACAACTATTACGGAAAAAAATAATTATACAAGTTTCTTTGGAAACTAATATGTTATTTTGCTTGAATAACACATTTCATTTTTTGAGGGTATAACTCATGAGTTCAGAGTCCATCTGGATGTGGCCCACTCTTCCCTTACAATGGCAGCCTTTATTTGTTCCAAATATCATAGGGTGCTAAATTATACTTGTACTTTGCGGCAAATATTTTCTTTATTTTTCCAAAACATTTTTCCAGCCTTACCACAGTCTCTCGTCTTTCTCTTATTCTTCTTTTTCTATATCCACGGTATTGTATGTTGGGTTTTGGTGAAGCCTTACAAAACATGCTACAGTGGCGCACACTCATTGGCCGGCCTGGCTGAGAGGAAAGAAACTCACTGCGTTACGGCAAAGGTCTTGTAGAAGAAATGGAGTCCACGGTCTGGTACCGGAAGCTGGTATTTGCACACCAGCGTGTTGCTCTCCCAAGCAAAGATGGAGTTGTCACTGAAACAGCTGAGAATGGTGTTGCTGAAAGGGAGGAAGAAAACCTGGAACGAGAACAACCATTACATTTATTATGAAACTCAAGATGAATAACACGGGCAAGTGACATCAATTAGATTGAAGTCTAAGAAAGCAAATATGGTTGCTTGCCCTTTGATACAGACACTTTATTTTCGTACATCCGCAAATGTAAACGTACTGAGTGAGTAGTTGAATCCATTGTGTGGGAAAATGTTCTTTACCTTCCGTATGCCAACTGACTGATGGACGTTAAGCTTCCTCTTCCTCTGGAATGTGTCCAGGTCCCACAGCTGAGCGGTGTCTGAGGATGTGGTGAGGGCGTAACGGCCTGAGCTGTGGATGGAGATGGACGAAACGGTACCTTCATGACCCCGCATCCAGCTGATCATCTGCTTTGTGTCTGTGCAAAAAAAAATCATTTTTTTAAAGAAAAAAGTATACATTTCTGGAGAGCAGAGAGATTCACAAAACGACATCAATGAATGACAGATGAAGTAGCTTCTTGATAAAGCAGAAAGCAGGCATCAAAGATACAAATGGACTCAATGATGTTGCTATTTGTGTATGTTTCTGTCAAACCTTGGTCAAAACACTTAATGGTATAGTCAACAAGAGCCACCAAGAACTCTGTGCTCCGATGTAAGCTTAACGCCAGAGCAGTGCAGGCCTGTCCCGTCTTCTGCACGAGACGAAATCTGTCCAAAGATGAGGAAAAAAACAAATTTAGTGAAAAACGTCACTTCCTTCAAGGAAGATTCTCAAAGAAAAACTGTGTTGCCAGAGTATGCAGCATACATGTCATGTACATACATCAAGTATGTATCAGACATGGGGCAAGTGTAATAATGCGTTTTGGAATACACTGGGATTCTGAACAAAGAATTGACTCACCTGTTTCTACTTATATCAAAGGCATAGATGTTGCCATGGTGATCACCAGCCAGGAAGGATTCTCCTGTGGTGTTAAATGCTGCATGGAGGAAACGCACTTTTACGTGCTGAGCAGTACGTACCACCGTCAACAACACACTGTGGAAAGACAAACATCAAACTCATAAAGAAAACAATAAAAAATATTTTTTTAGTGAAAATGAGACTGATTAGTGTGCAGTGTATATTAACACAAAAAATATATTACTAACATGTACAAAGACACACAAATGGTTGTTTGTTTTTTTTCTTCTAGACACTCCTCGGATCTACTTGGGACATGTCTTAGATCTACCGGTAGATCAGGATCTACCTAATGGGCACCCCTGATGTAAACTGTCAAAATCTGACATGCTGTTTTCGGCCTTTTTGAACACAGAGTTGTTGTTTGTAACATACTACAATTGCCATGATATTCAATTAATCCAATTTAGACAGTCGCAGCAGACCTCTGCTATTCTGTGTTGGCACGGATCGGGCCGGCCAACAAATAACAAAAATCGATCGATCAATCGAAACTTTATTTAGATTTGCTTGCTCGATACCCAAGTTATTGTTGTAATGACGTGAAATTGAAAAAGAGGACAAATTAAGCTCATGAATGCAACATTTGCAGCAATAGCTTCACACCCAAATAACCTCTCCTTCATCTCATCCAACACGAGCAGGACACGGCAGGACTCTTGACAGTGCAAATCTCTGTAAATATTTAAGGTAAATCTGTACTTCAGTGATTACCTTCCAAAGCCCTCCTGCATTGAAAAAATTGCCACGTAGCTTTTTCATATGTTATTTCTAAATTCATACATTCAGTCCTTTTAAGACCCCGTGGGAATGCTGAATGACTTGTGACTGAGACCACACTTTATGACACTGGGCAGGACTTTTCTCTCAAGAACAAGGGTGTCAAACTCATTTTGTCTCATGCCACTTTGAAGTGAAGTCTTCCCTCGGAGGGCCGTTACAACAATGAAACCAAATAAATGTTTCATTGTCTCATCGTATCATTACTTCTATACAATAAAAATTGATGGCTTACTAGTTTTGAAATCGCTGAAGTCAACTATATAGTTTGTTCAAATATGTGAAAAGATTTCAACGTTATGCATTACACATGACAATTTGACATTTCAATACAGATTTTAGCAAGGTCATGGAAGTTGACAGGCATGATTTGCTTTCATGGGCCACATAAAATGATGGAGCGGGCCGGATCTGATCCTATAGAACAGGGGTGCTCAAACTTTTTGGATCGAAGCCTGAAACTGAGGCATGCGACACACTTTTGCAGCCTGTTAACTATCGTAGCTCACACGTACCGCTTTAAAGTGCTTCCCCTGGGCCCTCCTAGATTCCTATTCTTTGCTCGTGCCCTTGGTGAATTGTACACGAAGCAAACTCTGAATGAGAATAATGACGATAAAAGATAAAGCGCAACAGTTCTGATCACAGGCTGCAATTGCAGACTGCTGAGAGCTAACAACTTCCGGTGACGTAATCACGCGCCACTATAAATTCAAGATTGACCTGCTTTATTTTATTTTTTAATATTTTTTGGGTAAAAATGAGACTGATAGGGGTGCAGTGTACATTAACACAATATATATTATTAACATGTACAAAGACACACAAATGGTTGTTTGTTTTTTTTCTCCTCGACACTCCTCGGATCTACTTGGGACCTGTCTTAGATCTACCGGTGGATCACGATCTACCTAATGAGCACCTCTGCTCTAGAACAACTTGATAGACTTGACATTTCATTGTACCCTGCACAGATTTAAGACACCCTGTGCCAGATGAAGCTAAGCATCCCAAGAATACAACAGAGACTCAGGTATTGGAGTAGAGAAAGTGTTCTCTTCTTGGCATGCTTAATTTTTGTATCTGTCAATATAAAGTTGATGTGCCTTGCCAAAAAGTTCCCGTTTTGGCTGGCCTGCCCATCGGAAGTTTTCTCAAAAACTTTGTGGCTTGTCAACCAAAAAAAAAAACATTAATATTTTCTCCTAGCAGATCCATGTGTATACCGAATACAGTATAATAAGGTTTAAATTGGCTTCAAATCTAAATCTTCTATAATGGTCATGCTATATGAAAGAATATTCGTAAGTTACATCATAAACTTGAATTAGAAACACGAACCAAAAAAATTTATTCATTTATGCATCTAAAATAAATAATCATGCTATGTCTAATCAGTAAACAGCATTCTAAAAAAATTGATACTCTTTTAGTAGTTAGCAGCTTGAGCTCAAGCAATAAACAATTTGTCGTACCGTTCATTACTGACTTAATTTGAACGATAATTGATGACTGGTTAGTCATTGCTGACTTCCGTTAACCACATTGCACAGTAGGCTTTATGGAAAATACAGTAAACGTTTACAAAATCCTAATCTTAATATAATTCACCATTGGAACTGTTTCCATCTTAGACACCTACAATGAACGTGCAAAGAGCCAGAGCCAATTACCCTTTTCCAGAAGCCGTTTTTCGATGCTTGAGCTTCCCCTCTTCTCTGTTTCCGATGTCTGTCACATCCATTTTAATGAATATGGTCTGTGAAAAGTTGAATTATAAAGGAAGTTCTATTTGGAGCAACATGACAAACTGCAACGTCCAACAGTTGATCTAATCTCTGCGAGCGGGGCGGGCAGCGGGAAATGTTTGGACAGAAAACCAACTCTTTTGATTATGAATAAACAAACAAGTCCCAACAAATTTCAGTAAAAGCTCTGATATTTAGCCAATTTTAAAAGGCCTTCTCCCGCGTTTTAAATCGTAAATAAACTAATTTACCCCTAATTTCTGTTTCCGTAGTGATTGGGAATTAATCGGTGTCGCTGAGAGACAACGTAATACATAAACAGAGAGATGCACCATGGGAGAAGTCGTTTTATAGGCCAACCCATCACCCAGCATTTCCGTGATCGTCATGACAGACATGACAATTATTTTATTAAATATTTCAAAATAATTATTTGAGCACAATGTTTTTTGTTTCTTTACAATCCAAATCGGACATGTGAATATATTGTTGGCTGAAAAACTATTATTAAAAACCAAATGCACTAGCTTTTGCTCTTTAGCATATCTTCAAAATAAAAGCATTTACAAGCAAGCGGACGGTGCAGGTGGTTCATTTCATATTCCATAACAAATACAGTGTATACAGTACATCTAAAACACATGGGCATGCATAAATTCCATTGTCATTTTATTTTAATTTGTGTATTGCTGTTATATTGCAATATAGTGCATAGTGCAATATAAGCCTCAGTTTCATACTACCACTACTGCTGCTGTTGTTGTGTGTTGTTGTTAATTTTTGTATTTATTCATTCATTCATCTTCCTAACCGCTTCATCCTCACTAGGGTCGCGGGGGTGCTGGAGCCTATCCCAGCTGTCTTCGGGCAGTAGGCGGGGGATATATATATATATATATATCCAAATCCCAAATCCAGCACCCTGAGACTGTACGCAAGCCGAAAGGAAGGAGGCCGGGGACTAGTGAGTGTGAGAGCCACTGTGCAGGATGAAACATCCAAGCTCCATGAATACATCAAGGAGAAGGCTCCAACGGATGACATACTCAGAGAATGTCTCAGACAATGGGGAACAGAAGATGAGGCGCTGGAAGAGGGACCATCATTGGAGGGCAAGCCCCTACACGGGATGTACCACCGGACCATAACTGAAGTGGCTGATCTCAAGAAGTCCTATCAGTGGCTAGAGAGGGCTGGCCTGAAGGACAGCACAGAGGCACTCATCCTGGCTGCTCAGGAGCAGGCCTTGAGCACCAGAGCCATCGAGGCCCAGATATACCACACCAGACAAGACCCAAGGTGTAGGTTGTGCAAAGAGGCACCTGAGACGATCCAACACATAACTGCAGGGTGTAAGATGCTGGCAGGGAAAGCCGACATGGAACGCCATAACCAGGTGGCTGGCATAGTCTACCGAAACATCTGTGCGGAGTATGGACTGGGAACCCCAAGGTCAAAATGGGAAACACCTCCGAAGGTGGTGGAGAATGACAGAGCGAAGATCCTGTGGGACTTCCAGATCCAGACTGACAAGATGGTAATGGCGAACCAACCAGATATCGTGATCATAGATAAAGGGCAGAGGAAAGCCGTTGTAGTGGATGTAGCGGTCCCAAGTGATGGAAACATCAGGAAGAAGGAACATGAGAAACTCAAGAAATACCAAGGGCTCAGAGAGGAGCTGGAGAGAGCCTGGAAGGTAAAGGTGACAGTCGTGCCTGTGGTGGTCGGAGCACTCGGGCAGTGACCCCCAAACTAGATGAGTGGTTGCAACAGATCGCGGGAACAACATCGGACATCTCAGTCCAGAAATGTGCAGTGCTGGGAACAGCAAGGATACTGTGCAGAACCCTCAAGCTTCCTGGCCTCTGGTAGAGGACCCGAGCTGAACCACGACCCGAGGGGTGAGATGAGGATTTTCTCTCTCTCTCTCTCTCTCTCTCTCTCTCTCTCTCTCTCTCTCTCTCTCTCTCTCTCTCTCTCTCTCTCTCTCTCTCTCTCTCTCTCTCTCTCTCTCTCTCTCTCTCTCTCTCTCTCTCTCTCTCTCTCTCTCTCTCTCTCTCTCTATATATATATATATATATATATATATATATAGTCGATGGACGATTTAAATAAGTTGGTCTTGTTTTTACATTAAATTGGTTGACGTCAAACTATTCTCAATGTATTTTGAAAAACCTGACCGGATAAGGATGCCATGACTGATCACACAGTTACCGACAAGCAGAGCTAGCCGCTTGTGATTAGCCACGTCATGTAAACTTTTGAAGTGATACTCACCAAAGACTTGTGGGTGCTGGCGCAGTCTTGATAATTTATTAAACTTCTAATCGGGCTTTGAATTTCATGCTTAGCACGCTGAAATAATTATATGAAAGATGTCAGACATCGGGGACTGGTTCAAAAGCATTCCCCTCATTACCAGGGGCTGGTTTGCTGCCTCGGTTGCTGTTCCCCTCATAGGGAAACTAGGATTGATTGATCCCAGGAACCTTGTACTGAGGCCAGATTTGTTCTTAAAGAGATTTCACGTAAGTGCTTGTTTGGGTTGTATCGAGCGATCCATGCGAATGTTTGTGTTTACGAAAATTGTTGGGGCGTTATTAGCAGGTGGCTCTTGGCTGACTCAACAGGCCGAACCGAAAGCCAGCCAATCGTCGCTTGAAACGTGGAGCTAATTTAAGACTTCCGTGTTCACTGAAAGAAAGAAAAAGGCATAGAAACTTAATATAAAATTTGAAAATGCAAGTTATTTCTACAGATGCATTGTGTGTACAAAAACACAAAACGGGTATTTCGTTTAGAGTCAAAACAGCCTTGTACTGAAAATCATGCTTGATTTATTTCAACAGATAAGAACAACAAAAACGGATCAAAATGAAGTATAGTATTTCTCAGACCGATTGGAGCTCAGTAATAGTCTCCAAGCGGATAAATAACAGTTAGACCATTAATCAAAAACGTCAATGAAAGTGGATTCACAGGCCAATTGCGATTTTATTGCTCATGTTACCCTACCTTGCTAATATTGACAGCTGAACAACACATTTCATGAAGCACATAACTAGTTTGAACCAATTAAGTCAAGATGGACAATTTCCTGCAGCGCATATGATGATGTGAGGCCCACCAATGTACCATGCCATGCTGTATTATCCCAGCAGATGAATTTTAAACGTGTTTAGTTCAACAAATGTTAACCATATTGTGTTGTTTCTTTTAACTGGCCTTAAGGTCTTAATATGCAGTGTTATTTTGCAATGAATGCAACCTTTGTGGCTAATTTTAGACTAAATAATCTTTCAAGTGTATAGTCTTTATTACTGCTGGCTATAGCTGGCCGTTTTTGCAGTAGCACTTATCCAGAGGATATGATAATGTGGGGAGTACTTTGTTTGTTTGTTTGAGATTGTGTACGAAGCAGTTTATTTGTAGACGGACTATGTTTCTATTAGATTCACCTGCTCTGTTTTTAGCTGTGGAGACCAGTCACAGCCACCCTGTATTTCCCAGTGTACCCCAACACCGGCTTCCTGTTCCTCGTCAACTTATATTTCCTCTACAATTACTCGACTCGGTTAGAGACAGGTGAGATGGCTTACCTCCACTCGCACACAGATACAGTTTTTGTGTCTCATGCATCTTGTTTTGTTGGGTTTTTAAGGAGCGTTCGATGGGCGACCGGCTGACTACGTTTTTATGCTCCTTTTCAACTGGATCTGCATTGTTGTATCCTTTCCTTCACTCTTTAAGTCTTTTGTTAACTTCACGTGTAGTGAAAATTCTTCAAAACTCGATGCAGTCACACTAGTGTTTTTTTTTAACTCTAAAAGCATTCCATGTGTGTTGACCGTTTCCAAGAGATAATGTAGGATTCAGCTACTCTGCCAAATGAGAAGTAGGGGAATAGACGCATGTGAAAGTGAGCTGTTATGATGGGTTTGCAAGTAACTTCGCCACCCTTCCCACACGTCTCCAGCTGTGACCAAAGCGAGCCTTGTGGTTGTTGTCCTTGACTCTGGTTGTAGATAACTGGGCTGCTTATGGACATGCAGGTAAGCATTTTAAAAGTCTGACTATTTAACCTAAATTTGTACTTATGTCAGAAAGCGGCGCGTCACGATCCTACGCGAGTGTTGTACTTAAGCCATTAAAAATATTTGTAGGGGGAGGTAAGGGTCATGATTTCTTATCCCTCAATGCAATTACGACGCAACAGGGTTTTTTTTAATTGTATGGGGGGGCAGGAGAGTGGGAATGGTGTTAATGCATGAAGATTTTTTTCACACTAGGGTGTATTTTCGCCCATGTAGGTTTCATTGTTGTACAGGAGTTTCACTATAGTGTGCTGTTCATAACCTTGAAATGTTATAAATTAATCAAATATTTGGAGGAAAACGCATTCATGCCACACAATGCATATAAACGCAAACGGACTGGGCCGGCCTGAAACACTGATGCTCACTGACTATGTTCACCCTCAGGTAAGTCATAACTGGGCGTGTCTGTTATCGCGACCGTAATTCCCCTAGTACACTAGTACCACTTATGACTTACCAGAGAGTGAACATAGTCAATGAGCTGCTATCAGTGTTTCAGGCCGGCCCAGTCCGTTTGAGTCGTCGGCGATAGCCAAATAGTGTCGAACTGTTTGACTCATATTGTGTCACACACAGGTGCTGCACACGTGACACACAGCCAAATACAGAAAAAAAATACAGCAGTGTTGGAAACCTTTCATTCCCACATACCTGAGTGATGTGTCCCATATTGTTTTTATTTCACCAATCGCCACGCTGTACGCATGTGTCTGCTGTTTTCTTTATTCGGCTTCGTGTCGGCTTGTGCGGCGCCTGTGTGTGACGCTATGAAACGATTTGTGGTTGGTCTTTTTTTTTTTTTTTTTAAATCACAAAAGCGTGAGATTTAAGCAAGCGTGCATTGACTTTAATTTTGTATTCTTATTGTTTAACACCCAATTTAGTTTGACACGACAGCTAGCTATGTAGTTGCCAGGCAACGCGTGGAATAAACTCATGGTGCTCAGTGTTTGCAGAAAATAATGTCAATGTTGTTTGCCCGGATGCTTACAGAGTGTTTTTGTTTACAGCTACTGATGATCCCGTTGATCATGTCTGTACTGTACATCTGGGCTCAGTTCAATAAAGACATGATTGTGTCTTTCTGGTTTGGAACAAGATTCAAGGTAACATGTAACACCAACACCACATCAGTGTATTTATTTATGAACAGCCTTGTTCATGGCATTCAGCATTTTTATATCCAAGGTATTCATTGTCAGTGTATGCTCTGTCTAGGCACATTATCTGCCTTGGGTCATCTTGATCTTCAACTTCATCATTGGAGGCTCGTGAGTAATTTCTTTGTTCACCGCATCTTTATTTCTGTCCTTCCCGTTATTCGTTCTTTCTGCAACACACACTGACATGCCTCTGCTCATTTGGGCGCAGGTTTGTGAATGAGCTCATTGGGAACCTGGTGGGTCACCTCTACTTCTTTCTCATGTTCAAATATCCCATGGACCTCGGAGGACGCTCCTTCCTTTCTACGCCACAGTTCTTGTGAGTGCTGTTATTAGTAGAACAACATTGGAAGCGCGGCACTGCCAGTGTTGGAATAAAAAAAAAATTAACGGCAAATATCTTTGAATGCATTTACAAGTGTGGTTCCCCATATTGCCACTCTGAATTGACTTCCACAAGCTAAAACAAAAATAATCTAATGCCACGGAGTATGCACAAGTCAATATGCATTGCATAATGCAGGGATTGGGAACCTTTTTGACTAAGAGAGCCACAAAAGCAAAATATTTGGAAATGTGTTTCAATGAGAGCCACATTATATGCGTGTGTGTGTGTGTGTATGCATGTGTGTGTGTATATATATATTAGAGCTGTCAGTTTAGCGCGTTTTTATTGGCCTTAATTTAAATTAATTTTAATGGGATTAAATTTTTTCTCGCAAGATTAACGCGGCACACGTCACAAGCGGATGTTACGGTGTTCTACAAATACACCAGAAACAAAACAACAAGCGAGCTGCAGGAGTCCACGCCCATGTCTGTTTTGCCAGCAAGGGCAGCGCGAGACACCGAAAACGGATACTTAAAGAGTTTATGAATGGAAAGTTTACTTTTAAAAAGTTGCCAGATTGCTCCACTGAAAAGACCAAAGTTACCTGTTCTTCTCTCTCTGTGTATCATACACTGTTTTGAAACACTTCTGATACTCAATTTGAATGAATATCAAGTTTTATAAAGGATCGTCGGAGATAGGCACTCAGAAATAACGACAAGACACTTCTGGATACCAACAATAGGCACTTTATTGGTCCCACACAGAAATGATAACACAGTTCAAACAAGTTGTATGAAGCTAAAGAACTCTTACCGTGTGCCAGTAGGGTGGAGAGCCAACACCCTCAGCAGAGTGAGCTTCAATACGAGCTAGGCGTTCGTACGGTAACCCATAGCAGACTGCTGAAGTAGCATCGCTCCCCTCCTTTTATCCTCTAAGTGTGTGCATCGGAAGGGGTGAGTGGCCATTCTCATCCCTCCCTACGCCACACTGTTTGTTGTGTAACCAAGTGGCACGGACTTGTAATCATTTACTTGCAATTATTCCAAAGCAGGTTCAAGAGTTTATCTCACTTGTAATCATTTAAAAGCATTCCAAAGGGTTTATCTCACTTGCAATCATTCCAAAGCAGGTTCAAGAGTTTACCTCTGAGAAGATGTACATTGGTTAAAGAAAACATCACAAAATATCTTAATATACCATACACGTATACGATGTATGCCACTGACGCGATTGTTACGTGTTTGGAACTATTTTGTGTGGAAGGTTACAGCGTTCCGTGTCCATATAAATAAAGCGGATGGAGCTTGTCTGTGTTCGTCTGACAGTGACAGTGCGCTGCTGTTGTGGCGACCTAGCGAAAATTAAACGTCTCCAGTGTTGTGATCAAACCAAGTGTAGTCATCCGAAATGAGGTAGATACAAAAACCGTAGAGAGACTTCCGTGCAAGAAGGACCAACATAATCAACATAGCCTGACTGTGTTAGGGGGAGTGAAACCCCCTCTTTCAGAATGGTTTGCCCCAGCAGCACGGGGGAAGTGCTTTCGTTTGTTTGTACGGCCGGCAGTTTTGAATACAGCGGCACATAACGAACACTGGTGTCTGGGGTCTCGTTATTCTCCAACAAAATACAGAAACAGACTGCTGTGTTCACAGCAAACTTGAGAAAAACGAAGTATGCAACCATGGTTTAAATCCACTATAGGATGAGTACTAGTTTACCTTAGATGATCAATTTATGTTATATTGCTCTGTTTTGATTTCATTAAAAAAGCTGTTAAAGCAGCTGTTGTGTGACAAAATGTTTTTTTTTCACCGTTGTTGATGGACAGTAATATTGTGTTAGAGATTATGTGTGAACAACTACTCCAAGTGAAAAATGTTCATGTAAAATTGAAAATTGAAATTGTTATTTCAGTAAATGTTTGCATTTAGCACATAGAAAACTGATTCATGATTCCAAGTTGATGAGAGCATTAAAATGGGGGAAAAATAGGACAAAAAATGTAAAAGGAAATTCAGAAACGATAAAAAATGTGTGAGTAATCACGATTAATTTTTTAGTTCATTTGAGTTAATTATGACAGTTGCATTTTTAATTTGATTAAATATTGTTCGTTTGACAGCTCTAATATATATATGTATATATATATATATATATATATATATATATATATTAATCTCAGAGTCAGCTCTCAGATTAACATTTACAGTTCAACACAACTGCAACCAAAATCATTTACAAATGAGATTCATTTGCTTCTGACAATGTCACTCTTAACAGAAGATTATCCTTGGAAAGAAAGATTTGATTCTGCTCCTGTATTGGACTTGTTTATATTTTGCAAGTAGCCCAAATCTTATGGTTTTTAATAATTGTAATCGTGCTAAACAGGTATCAGCTCCTCCCGACCAGGAGAGGAGGCGTGTCAGGCTTCGGCGCCCCTCCCGCGAGGAGACCAGCGCCTCAGGAGCAGGCAGGAGGAGGCGGTGGTGGTGGCGGCGGACGTCACAACTGGGGCCAAGGCTTCCGTTTGGGGGATTAATGGGTGATGACAAGCGCAACCCATTGTCCACTTTCAGCTTCTGCACTTGGGTCTAAATATTTGCTTCTTCACTTTCTTCTGTTTGAGGAACTCCAAATTAGTTAAATTAAGTCTGATGAGTGAAAAGTAAAATTGGCAAGTATTTTAAAGCCGTAAGTGCGGTTGCTGTTTTGATGACTTTTAAAGATGGAAAAAAAATCTTTGTATGTGATTATCGAAGTCCCCTCTTTTACTGTGTTTTTTACTGCCTTATTTCACCCTTTGACAGCAGATGGTCGGGTTGAGAGATGCGAAACATCTCATAGTTATCTGATTTAGGTTTTTAATGATCTTCTCCAGCCTCTCAGTGAGCATATCATCGGACTTTGAAATTGTCAAAAACTGGTGGGTGAAGGCTTGTGGCCAACCACAAGTATTGTTGTGGAAATCGGTAGTACATACTTCTTATCACAACTCATTTTTGTTTTTGTAAATACAACAGTTTCCCGAAAAAAGAATCTAGTCTGAGTGTGTTATTTGCCATTCATTACTATTTATCACTTATGGGCGGGCTACCATACCTCAGGCGCATGACAGCTTTCGCAAAATGTAATTCTAATTCCAACTTGCGTCTTTTAAAAACATATGCTGTAAAGTGAATGGTTGGCAATGAGAACTGACAATTGCAAGAAGAACTGGAGACTGATTTTTTTTTGTTGTTGTTGAACACGGGAACCCCAACATGTCTTGAATGCACAGAGAAAGTTGCTTGCTGAAGAAATCAGATATTTCTCAACTACTGATCCTGAGAAGTATGTGAAATATTAGGGAGATTAGATACCCAATCTTGTTCAGGGCCTGAAGAGCCATTATAAATGAAGATTGCAAAGACTGATTTTTTTTGGAATGCATTAACCTCTTTTGTTGAATAGTTGATACAGCCCAGACACATGCAGACTATCTCCAATGACCTCCACACAAATGGAGTTCGAAACCCATGCTTTAAACAGAGGGGCTACTGCCCTCTGAGAAAATCCCATTTATAGACTTACAATAGCTAGATGCTGTCCATCAAATGTTGGGGTGTCTTGGTCATTACAGTATGTCAAAATGTGAATGGCCTGATAAAGACAACTGTGTACAAATTCTAATGAAACCATCAAATATCGGTCGACTCATGGAATAAAGGTCTCCAAGAATTGCGGCATTAAAGCTCCTAGTGTAGTTCTAGAGCAGGGGTGCCCAGACTTTTTTTTGACTGAATATCTACTTTTCAATCAACCAACCTCACGCGATTGACCCGTTACCGCACACGCCATGATGAGGAACAGCCTGACGCAGAGGCATGCGAGGCACTTTCTACCGCCTTTATTACCGATTCGTCTTACTGTTTATTGTGTATGTTAAATCGCTCCATGTACAGCACTTTGTATGCAGCGATGGCTGTTTGAAAGTGCTCTATAAATACTGTTGACTTGACTTGACTTTGGCAGCCTGTTAACTATCATAGCTCACGTGTACCGTTTCAAAATGCTCCCCTCTGCCCTCCAGATTCCTATTCTTTGCCCGTGCCCTCGGTGAATTGTACACGAAACAATCTCTTAATGAGAATAATAACGATAAAAGATCCAGCGCAACAGCTCCCTAACAACTTCGGTGGCGCAGGTCACGCACCACCGTAGGTTAAAGATTTACCTGCTTTATTTTTTAAATGCTTTTTGTGAAAATTAGACTGAGAAGATGGTTAGGGTGCAATGTACATTAACAAAAAAAAACATACAGTATATTACTAACATGCACAGACACACAAATGGTTATTCTTTTTTTTTCTCTGCACCCTTTGCGATCGACTTGGGACCAGTTCCCGAGCTACCGGTCAATCACGATCGACGTAAAGGGCGCCACTGTTCGAGAGTAGTGGCTCTTAATCTGGGTTCGTTCGAACCCCAGGGGTTCGGTGAATCAGTCTCAAGGGTTCGACGGAGCCTCTGTCATGGAGTGTAAGACACACGCAACTCAACATTTTAATTAGTTATGACACAGCCGCTTGGCCATCACTGGCTGCAGATGATCACATGACATTGCTTGTCCAATCAGTGCAGTGGAAAATTTAGTTCGCTTTGTAGTCTCCTGTGACTGTTGTGATAGTACATCGAACAATAAAAAAACAAAACACTTATCTCTTGAAATTCCAATTACTTTTTTCTGTTTTTAATAAATGTGGGTTTTTTTTATATCTTGAATTTGTAAAAAAAAAAAAAAACTTTTCACTCATGAAGGTTTTGGTACCTCTAAAAGGGTTTAAGAATTATCTTTCAGAATTGGAAGTTGTAACAGTAGTGAAGATCAAAATAATAGGGCAGCTGAAATTCATCCATCCATCCATTTTCCGAACCGCATGATCCTCACTAGGGCCGCGGGGGGGGGGGGGGGGGGGGGGGGGGGGGGGGGGGGGGTGGTGCTGGAGCCTATTCCAGCCGTCTTCGGGCAGTAGGCTGGGGATACCCTGAATCAGTTGCCAGCCAATCGCAGGGCCAGGTGAAATTCAGTTTACGTGTAAAGTACATGGCATATTTTGAGTTCATACTAGAATATCACCCGGAAGCCAAATATTCCCAATGCATTGTGAGTTATCGAGATAAATAACCACTCACAACTATAGTCTTCAATGAACCAAACAAGCAAAAATTTGAATGTGGGGGGTGGAAGCCGGAATACCTGGAGAAATCGTACACAGGGCCCAAGCTCAGATTCATAACCAGGACCAGTACCGTACAAGCAATCTCACAGTCATGTCTCATAAAATTGTTGTTGCGTAACCAGACATGGAAATCAATCTCTCAAGTTTTAATGCATTAAGATCAAGACCACTATTGCGTATTGATTCAGTTAGAGCAGATTTAAAGTAGAAAATGAAAATGCAGGCAGTATTTCTTTGAAGCCAACAACAAGCCAGAATACGCTCAGACGCTTGAACATGAAACTTAAGCAGCGGAAAACATGTTCATTCTGCTTTTCAAACCAGCGTTATCATACAGAAGTGACAGTTGAATCTCTAGCAATGCTTGCAGAATTGAAGCGTGAGGATGCAATAAGACAAAATAATCATCCCTTTAAAACTTGAGTACAAGTAAAAAAAATTGATTCTAAGGCAGTCAATGCAGATTTGATCTTACATTTAAAATAAATTGCCATTTGAACTTGTTGGAACCGATTTTACACGAACAACCGGAATTAACTAAGCCCTCCCTCCCCCACACAGTGTAAGTTGAGAAGACAAAATGGGGAAAGGCGAAAGCGGGCGAAACATGTTCATAATTCACAGCTGAACAAGATTCACACTTGAAACGGCTTTAGTCGTTTAATCGCTATTCATGTATCTCCCCAACGTACGTTCAGTCAAAAATAATCCCAAGTTTTGTATTTCCGTCATAATGAACCATCGGTTGATGTGGAATGACCTGAAAAGGCAGTATGGTGTGATCAGACAGACTATATGTTTCAACATTAATAGGACAGAAAGAACATTCTGCACTGTTATTGCCTCGGGTACTGATGCAGGAGCACACCAGCTGATTCAAAAAGATACAAGTTAGTGCATTCTATCATTCATTGGCCTAATGCAGTTTTGTCTTGGTCTGCACATGTGGCTCTTTGTGGCAAGCGTGTAGCTTCGTCACCAGCAGCGAGGCCAAAATTGCACTCCTGCAATCCCTTCCCTCTCACTTCTCTTCAAGAACATTGTCTGTGACTCCTTTTAGATGCAGGATGCAGACGCAGCAAAAGAAAATTATGAGCTGGAGATGAAGTGTCCGAGCACAAGAAAGCTTTATAGTAATGCAAGTTCCATTAAAAAAAAAAATCATACTGAGCAGAAAGCAGGTTCATTTTCCCTCCAAAATAGGATTGATTTTCAGCAAATAAACACCTATTTTACATGTTGAGCTTTAGAGAACACAAACATTCTATGTCCTGGGCAGAAATCTAAAAAAAAAAGTAAAACATGCCCTTCCAAGAAAACTGTACAAACTTTTTTTAAGCAATACAGAAAAATATTTACAAGGATACATCTAAAAAAAAAAAATAGTCCAGCTTTGGCACTCATCAACATGAGCATCTGCACCACATGTCGGGTGACATGCATGCGGACATCCAATCTGCTTCGTGACCACCATCGGCACGGCGATACAACCTTGCTTCCACTTTTGGCATCTTGTACGTGACCTTCTTTGTGACACTTGAGTGTGGATTCACATAATCTAGAACAGAAATGAGACAAAAAAGGAAGTGAGCCTGTATGCCAACAAGGAAATGTGTGTATTTAATCACCCTCAAAAGAATCGCTGTACAGTAATTTGGATCCATTATTCATCATAAATTCACAATTAATCAAGTCACTTCCCAGGTCCCACTAATAGCAATTACAGCTACTGTTTTCTTGATATCATGATCTACAGTCAACAATCGGCCACGTTGAGATTTTCCCACAAATAACATTTGAGGCATGAAGTCAAAGAACCAAATGTAGCAGGTTGAACAGTGAATTGCCAGAAAAACATGTAGCAGTAGAACAAATATCCTCTTCGACGGTGATTGTCACTGAAACACTGACACCATAGGCAACATCTCATCATTAACTGAAATGGCAGTGCTGCCTCGCTCCAATAATTGTATGGTGTGTGTGTGTGTGTGTGTGTTTGCTGTGTGTGTTATGTGCACGCACGTGCTAATGATGGCATCATGCTACTCACATCACGCTATGGCATCAAACTGTCCATTCAAAGGACCAATTGCAGTTAATTTTACACAAATAAGTTCCTCGGTGGATGAGGGTGCAGCTGCGGCATTTTAAAGACCCAGTCCACCATTCAGGGCCACAGCCAATCACAAACAGTTATTTCTGTTGCTGGCCGTCCAAGGATGAAGTCCTCTCTGTGTGAAATCTGGTGAAAAGTAGGAAAACGCTGCAGCCAAGATGGCAGCAGTCACTTCTTGTTTAAAAACACGTGAAGCAGCATAACATAGTGCATGCAGTTGTGTACTTCTTCAACAAGAATTAGGTGACGTTTAGGAACTTGACCCCCCCCCCCCCCCCCCCACGGTTACTCAAACATTTTGAGTCTTTTCATATGTAGGGCGCACACCGCATTATAAGGTACATGAAACAGAAGCTACACTAGTGGCTGCGGTTGTGTTATGCATCCACTAGATGGAGCTAGCTAAAGGGAATACAATACAGCTTTATTTAGAGCAGGCATGTCCAAAGTCCGGCCCGGGGGCCAAATCCGGCCCGCGGTCGAATTTCATCCGGCCCTCGGCCCCTGTCATAAAATCAGTGCCGTCTGGCCCGCAGGTTGGGCGCAATGGAACACGTGTTGCATTGACTGAGGTCTCGTAGACTGGTGAGTGATGTTTCATAGAGTACTGCTTCCCTCTAGTGGCTAAATGAGTAATAGCATTCACTAAATGAGTAATAGCATTTAGACACTAGAGGGCATCACTCACGAGTTAACAAGACATCACTCCGTGTTTATATTGACTGATACGTCATATTTCAAATGATCCTTGCAGTTGTGGATATGTGTATTGCTTGTTCATTTCCCTGTTGTTCGAGTCAAAGGTTTTGTGACTATTGAAAAGTCATGGTGATACATCTTATGTTTCAAATCAATCAATTTGCACTCAGGAGACTTCTGTTTAAGAAAAAGTCAAGTGAATAAGCAGTTGCATGTGATATACCTGTTTGAAATGAACCAAAAGAAATTCTTAAGATTGTTGAAATTAAAATAAAAATGGAAATGTGAAACGGACTGGCTTACTAAAATTTGCTGAACAATATTGTTGTTCAATGTAAAGAATGTCAGCCAAGGTCGGCCCCCCGACATTTTACCACATAAAATCTGGCCCCCTTGGCAAAAAGTTTGGACACCCCTGATTTAGAGCTTTCACAATTGCTTCAACTGTAACAAAGCACTTTATAGAACATTTAAAATACTACGTCCAATAAATCAGGATATTGATCCATATATAAGGCGCATCAGATTATGAAGGCACACTGTCAGTTTTTGAGAAATTTGAATGCTTTTAGGTGCGCTTTATGTTGCAGACAATACGGTAACTGTATTCCGTTACAGTAACAGAAAAAAAAGACACAATCAGATTACACATACATGCATTAAAATTGGTGATTATTTCTCTACTGCAAAGTTATGCCATTGGCCCGGTCATTTATTTGAGGCCCGAGCCCAACAAATGGCTAAATTACCACAATTGGTTTAGCTCACATAGGTTGCCTGACTCCACTCATTTAGCCATTGCCAGCAAACCGAAGGCGGGGGAAAATTATGTGATGTGTGATGCGTCTTCCAAACGCGGCCAGTTCGAAAGCAGGCAACATGGAAGAAATCAGGAACAGGTGTGCACTGTTTGGAACATACTCACTAAAGGGCCGATTCATCTGAAATAACATTTACAAATAAAAGGTGATCTGTCGCGAGGACTGCTAGGTACGCACCGCAAATGTAATTCAAGCGTTATCCTCTCGTCACAAACCACATACACAATAAAGACGGCTAAACTTGTAACTGGGAAGAAAGTGTTTTTTTTTTTGTTTTGTGTTTTTTTTGGGGGGGGGGGGTAGTTGACATCATACATCATCATGATTGCATCATAATTACAGTGCATTTATGGCGATTATAGTTAGTAAGGTACTGTGCTGTATGTCTCCAGATATGCTATTGGTGCTAACAAATTCCAAGATCAGCAGTCATAAAATAGGATACATGAGGTTACATATTAAATCAGTAGACTCAAAACTGCTTTGTTTTAGCTTCTTTGGGAACTTGGCCCAAAATGAATATTATCGGAATAAGGCAATTCTAACCATGCAGAATCTGGCCAAGATCTTTTGGGAAATTGTTGGAGAGTATCTGTGGTTCTTCTCTCCATTGTATTTACTACAACAAATGCATGTGCATAAACGGAAAACACATTTTTGTAGGGGAGGTAATAGTACTGCAATAAATGCTTCTTCGTTACGTTATACACAGGGGCATAATTGTGGGTACTCCTCTATCAGTGAAAGATAAACCCACAATGCAGGCATTGCTTTTGAATTCCCATTTTATGAGTTTTTTTAAAATATACTTTTCAACTGCAATTCAAAATCACTGTCTGATTTTTCACTTGTTAATTTTCATTGCATCTTTATTAATTACTTTATTTCTGTGACCACTGAGGTTTTTTTGAGGGTTTTTTTTGCTTTCATTAACAGAGGGGTACTAACAATTAAGTACATGTATGTGTATGATATTGGAACGGCTGTTTATTTTCATTTTGTAAAAAATGCCAATATGTCATACAGTAATCCCTTGTTTATCGCGGGCGTTACGTTCCAAAAAGAACATGTGATAAGTGAAATCCGTGAAGTGCGATTTATTTTTAAAAAAGCAAAAAAATGTGAGAGGGAAGAAATTTCGATGTGCTGTATGTTGCACATACAGCACATTTGACAAAGTTGTACTTGGTACTTGATAGTCAGCTTTATTTTTTACAGTTATTATACAATACTGAACTATGTCTCCAATGCAGAGGTGATTGCTCTAAGACTGCAAGGGAAGCTCAGCTTCCCCTAAAATATCAAAAAGTAAGTGATCAAATACAGTATATGGGTGTACTGTACGTACAATTGTGTGGACATGTCATTGACAAAATATGCGCTACAACGCGCTCAACTTTTGTTTTGAATCAGCTTCTTATTACTGGTTACGATGCGACTCTCTTCTCATTAATTCCCGCAGCTTCACTGTGCTTTAAACTGTGTGGACGCTGAGCGTCGACCGCGCTGTACGTTGAGAGAGTTCAATATAGGTTGTCCCAATTCATTGAAACGAGACGAGTCATTGAATAAATGCTGGTTTTGTCCCGCCCATTGGACGCTCAGCGTCTCTGAGAGTCTATTGGACAGCGGGGGTTTATAGGCTGGCCCGGAAACTCGGCTTTCTGCATGATGATTGGATGATCTGTCTGAGGCTGAATCTCTTTTTGATAGACAGCGAAATGAGCCAATCACCGATCTTATGGTTAAGGCATCCTTTTCATTTTTTTGAAAAGGAACGGAGAGTAGAATCCACGCCTAAATAAACAGACACATTTTATGATGTAGGCCGAAATTGAGCTTCCCCTCCTTGACAGACCAGCATCTGACAAGGATACAATGAAAACAAAGACCAAAAATTTGCAAAGGCAAATTTGGCAAGCTGTACAGAGACGAGGTCCGGAGACTGTTCACGTTGGTCAGTCCCTTAGCCAATCAGGATGCAGAACACAATTCACTGTTTAAGAAAAGCATTTAAAAAAATCCGTGAGACAGCAAAGGTGAACCGCGTTATAGCGAGGGATTACTTTATTTCCTCAAGCCATTCTCTGGATGGCTTGTCGCGAACGTCCAACACTCAGATTCAAGCGGTGACTGAGCTCAACCGCAATATTGTTGCGACTTTGCGGTTTTTGGAGCGACTCCGCGTGATTGGAAATACCATCGAGACGTTGGAATTCACGCTGCGAAAGATTTTTTCGGATCTGAATGATTGGCGCCAGTGAGAGATACAGACCAAGGACTCAAGGATGTCTGGAATTGTTGGCGGCCGTCTTTCCAAAACAAACAACGCTATTTGGCCTTTCCCCTGGATGGAAATACGCATGGACTCTAGGGCCCCCACCACCACCCCCCCTCTCCTTCTCGGCCATGGACTGATAAGCCGGGACTGTCTTCATGACGAGCAGACCTCGACGAAGCAGCTATGACCTGTACACGCATACACATACACGACTGGACAAGCACACGCGCATACACATCCTTATCATCGTCTTCATCGCACCAATTCTTTTTCCCCCCGTGACATGGTTCGATAATGCGGAGCGCAACGGCGGACCGAGCAGCTGGTCATTGTTCGGCCGCGTCGCGGTTAAACCCCCCCTTCCCATTCATCCTCCCCCTTATACATATTATGTCTTGTGACTTGTTGTAACTGCCATATGCTTATTCATGTGCTAAGATCTTTTTTTATCCTGGACTTAAATTTTCCTCCGAAGAGGATAGTTTGAGCGTGTTTTTTTTTCCCCTCTCGCTACCCAGCGTTTTTCCTTTCTGAATTCTGATTGTAATTTCCCCATTGCGGGACAAATAAAGGATATCTTAATCTTAATGTCCCATCAGTGGAGCAAAAGAAGCTGTTAGGAAACAACGCTAATACTCTGTAATGGTGTTCAACAAAAAAATGTATGTTTTTTGCCCATGAAAAGGAACCAAACTTGGCATTTATTGGAAAAAATATTGTGGAAAACAAAAAAATAATCAACCTAACACAAATTTCCCAAACTTCATTTGGTATTTCAAGTCAATTTAGAAACGTAATAATGCCAATTTACTGACCTTCAGCCAGTGACCCTCCCTGGTTGCTCCATGGTCAAAACATCAGTATCTGCTGCCAGTCGCTGTCTTTGTAATCCTCCCTCACTCTCTTTGTCCACAGCAACAGTCACTTGAATCCACCTACCAAAAACATAAGACACCATTTTTAACACAGCCAGACGCATGATGCTTTTTAAATTCTGGAATATTTAGTATGCATGAAACTAAGTTATTCAATCATAAATACTGTATGACTCGTACATCCATAGACAGAACTTTAGATACAAACAGTGCCAACTAACAGTAGTATTATTTAAACAGGAAGAAATACTGTATTGATATTTGCAAGTGGAGATCATTTGAATCGTGTGAATTTAGAGACTTCTTCAGGCATTCAGGATTTTTTTTTTCAAACATAAGACACCCACCTCCCCTTTTCAGCAATGCTAGAGCTGGTCTGGTCCAGCCTAGCCTGGCTCAGGTCCGACACATTGTGAGTTAGTTTTTCAGTCAACCACTGTACTGTGTCTGAATTAGGCAGCTTGGAGTTCTCCAAAGATGCTGCCGCTGTTTTCTTCTCGCCAACGTCCTCAACTACACCAAAATGTGTGGGATTAAACGTGAAAACTCAACAAAGCGGGACAGAATTATCACAGTAACATACCTTTTGCTTCCAGTGATACACCATGGTGTTGTTTGTCAAAACTTTCTCCGTTCAGCTCTTGTCCAGATTTCTGCTGATCTTTTTGGCTCTGGTAAGCTTCCAACCAGGCCAGGATCTCACCATTCTTCAATGCCGAGCGATGTTCCTTAAACCAGCGGACAATGTCAGTGCGGCCCATGCTTGTTTGCGCTTCCAGCTGACTGTACTCCTCAGGTGTTGGCCACTGGGTCCGACAGAACATCTGCCAAGACAGGTCAGAGGAGCAAAAGCAAAATATTACATATAAGACAGCTATTTAATTTGATTTACTCCTCAACGATATCCAGAATAAATCTATGCTGCGCTCTCACAAAACTGCACTCTTGTACATGCAAATAACCAGTAGGTGGCAGAATTAAATCTACCACCAGGACAATGTGACTTAAAAGTGAAATTATAGCAACCAGTTTTTCACATTGCACTTAGGGGTCAGTGCCTGCTGGTGTTGATACTTTAATTGAAAAAATGTTCAATTTGGGCCACAGGACACTGTGACAACAACTTGGCACATCCAATAGGAGAGATGTTTGGGGAGCGATTTTGGCCGATATTGCCAAAGATGTACTGCATAACGAAAACAGCAGAGAGAACAAGAAGGACAAGGTTAATAATGCAGTGTCTCAGTGTCCCAAGCTCTGGGACAAGAGGAATGTTACACTGTGACATAGTGAAGGTGCGACACCAATGGACCCGTTTTTATCCGTATCAGGGGGCGGCCATTATGCCGTTGACTGAAAATGACATCACAGTTGCGCAGGCCTCAGGCAATCAACAATCCTGGCTACGCCTCAGAAAACAGGTGGCTGGTGATTGGTCATTACCTGAGCAACTATGATGTCATTTTCAGTCGACAGCAAGTGGCAAAATGGCCGCCCGTGAGATGTGTAAAAACAGGTGGATTTTGCTGCTTAACTCATATTCTATAGTTCGCGATTTTAGTCAGAATGCCTTGTTTAGATTCGTGGGGGTGCATGGAACATTTCGTAAAGAACATTTTTGGGTTGGCTTCCCCTTTAAATGTTAATATCAGACAGGCTCTAGAAAGAACCCGCATGAGACACTCTACCCATTACTTCAAGTGAGACAAGAACAAGAACCTCCTCTTAGTGAATGTGTGAGTGTATCTACCGCAACCATTGTTTAATTGCTGACCTGAGCATGTGTTATGCGTTATTGCATATAATTATGCGGGACACAAAGATTTTCACAACACAACTTTGTCACTCTTGATAATGCAGTTGTTGTTATATTATTGGAATCTGTTGCCCAAATGCCATCACATAATGCCAACAATTATTACAATTAAATCTAATTAGTCACACCATAACCTGTAAAAAAACAAAACAAAAAGAAAACCTGACAAATAATCTACCTGTATGCAGTTGTCACTGGGTGGTACCACCGCACTACGGTTCACTTACATTACGAAATGTCCTTCCATACTTAATTTTTCCATACTTATTTGTCATGTCCTTGTTTATGATAATACTAATGCAGCGTGTTATACCGGAGACAAATTCCTTGTGTGGTCTACATACTTGGCCAATAAAGATGATTCTTATTAGTATTTGTTAGTAAGTATTTCTTGACAAAACTCAGTTATGATTAGCAGTTAATCTAAAAAGGAAATGTTATCACTTTGTGACAGCTCAAGGCGTGACGTTTCGACAAAGTCAGCGTATCAATTATTACCTCTCGCAGAAGGGTGAGTGAGCCACTTGGAATGGGAGCGGGGCTTGTCGACAGAGAGAGGATGGGAGGATGTGGAGAAGAAGAGGAGGATGAATTTAGGATGGGAGGTGATGCAGAGGCAGACAAGGTTGGGGGATGAGGGGAGGAGGCTGCGAGCACAGGAGGGGAGCTTGAAGAGGATGAAGAAGAGAGGAATGGTGGGAGTGCTGATGATTGGAGCAGTTTTCCATCCTGCTCGCAATGTGAGGAACCATTGAGCAACACTCCTGGCCTGTCGCCTTTGTCATCTGTTGTCTTGGACGTCACGCTGAGCAAGGCCTTCTCCATGTTGTCCCTCAGCGCCCTGCGCTCAGAAAACCAGCAGTCCACTTCAGTCTTGGACAGCCTGGTCTCCTGGGCCAGTTGGTCTAGAGCAGAACGGAGTTCGAAGAGTCAGGTGAGCTGCTACCACTAAAAACCAGCACTATTGTCTCAACGACCTCTTCCGTGTGTTGGGAGTCAAGAGAGTCACTGTGAGGAAAAAGCATGAATGCTCACACCCGTCTGTTCTTAAATATCCACAAAATGCCATTATATCGAATGAACATTCATAGACACAGTAATGACGTGCCAGTGACGTCATTCCTATGCGATCTGATGATCGCTGTAATGTGATCCAGTACTATAACCGGTGCATAAGTCTTTCATGAAAGTCTCTCTTTGGCATTTCATCTCTGTGACAGCAGTTTGCAGAAATCCACAACAATCCTGGATAGAATTTCATCTTAAATTGGTAAGTCAAATAAACAGCACAAAAAATAAGGAAATACTCTGTTTGGCAGCTTATTTCGTTGTTCGAACAATGTTTTAGCAATCTATCTTTTCCCATTGGAAAGCCTGTTTATGTCCTTTTTAAAAGGGACCATATTTGGAAGGAACATCTATTTGTGGGAAACGCAGAGCAGAGAATTTGGGTTGTATCCAAAAATGTTTTATCTTGTCTGCCAATGCCAAACAGCTTATTTTGCTGTTGTCTATGTTTGGCATTCAGTGGACTGGATGTTTGAGGATTATACATTTGAGAATTGATTTTGTTTAAGACCAGAAGCCTCAGTAATCATACATATCCACAGCATCTTAGCACCTGCTCCTAATACTGGTCACACACAGTTCATTCTTCAGCCAGCTTTTGTCTTAAGTCACCCAAAGAGTTGTGTTGTGAACAGCACACCCAAGCTGATCCTTCAAGTTTTCAATAGAGGTCAGGCCATTCCATCCACCGAAAGACGTTACTATGTCGGTGCAACAATTAACATAGCATTCTCAGCGCACAATTAGGCCCGGCGATCCAACTGCCATAGGCAGAATCTGAACATAACTCAGGGGTATGGAATTCCGGTTTCTGGAGAGCCATATCCTGCCTATTTTCGAACCCTCTCTACTCCAGCACACCTGATTCAATTGCTCATGATGGTTTCAGGCCTCGATAGAGCTTGCTGATGAGCTGTTCATGTGTGTTCATGAATCAGATGTGCTGGAATAGGGAGGGATCTAAAACAGGCAGGATCTGGCTCTCCAGAAACCGGAGTTCCATACTCCTGCTCTAAACACAGCATTCCTCCATATATTCAGGTTCCAACACACGTGTTGCCGACACCAGCGCAAACAGGCCCGCCAGTTAGGGGCACTCATGGCAAAGCGCCAGGTCGCCCCCACGAGATCAAGAATTGGGTGATCCAAGCCGATCCAAGTAATAGGTAACCACTGCAGCTCGCATGTAGACAGTGCCTGTTTTGAGTGGTAACAACGGAATACAACCCAGATTTGTGGTGGGTGCAGTTTGTTCTGGATCGTCGGCGAGCCAGAGTCGTGAAAATCTGAACTGTGAATCTGAAAGAACAGGTAACTAAGGCCCAGTACACACAAAGAAAATCTGGCTATTTTTGTCCTGATTTTGTCCTTTTACAATCAATGATGTCAAACGTCATACTATCTTATGTCTAATAAGATTTTCGTATAAGATAATTTTGCTGTCTGAGGTGTGTAAATACAAGTTTCTTACAAACTTGGAATGCCTTGGGAGGAGGGGAGGGGGTGGATCGGGGGTTCAGCTACATTAGCCAGAGCCCGCCTGGAAATACACCGGTCGTTCGGGAAAAGTACGAAACTATGTTCCCCAAATTCACGATGGTCGGCCCGCCCCCGATTCCCTGGGGAAAAAAATCTGATTTATCCTCTAAAGCAGGGTGACCAACCCGCGGTTCGCGAGCCGCATGCAGCTCTTTGGCTGGTTCAATGCGGCGCCCGGGCTTTCACATCACAAGCGTTGAAAACGCCTCCGCGGTGGCGCTGCTATTCAAAAAACGGCGCTGTGAACAGCAGAATTTACAATGTCAGCCTATCATCAATCCCGTTACTTGATTGACATACAAGCCAACCAGTCAGATGACAATTGAATCACCGCTCATGCGCAAACAACGGTACTAAGCGCTAGGCTAGTCAGCTAATTACGTCTGATTTTAAGACAGAAGTGCCCAATACGTCAATTGCGATCCACCGGGAGCCAGCGGACTGATCCCAAGTCGACCCGCGAGGGTTGGGAGGAAGAAATGGGGGAGGGGGGAGAAAGACTCTGTGTGTTTCAATTTCATTCATGTTTGGTGACGTTCCGGCTGTTTTGGCGTGCGTGCGTGCATCTGCGCACGTGTGCGTGGTTGGGCGTCCGCGTGCGTGCGTGTGTATATGCTTGCACATGCGCGATCACGACAATCACGGGAGGTTCGTCGCTTTGAAAGTCGATCTTCGGTGAAATATGTAGCAAGCTGATCCAAGTAATAAGTAACCACTGCAGCTCGCATGCAGACAGTGCCTGTTTTGAGTGGTAACAACGGAATAGAAGCCAGATTTGAAGAGGATTGTTCAAGAACAGAAATGCCAGAAGTCCCTCCACGAAGCCGCTAAACGACATGCTGAGTAAGAGAAAATTTTTATTATATCTTCGTTTGTGGACTTGGTTGAACTGAGTTTGTGTAAGTGAGACAGTGCACACAATATTCATTGTTGAAAATGACTGGCCTGTGGCCCTTAGTTTCTGACTGGTTGGCCACCCCTGCTCTAAAGTCATGTTTGTTTGGCAAAAGTCTTGGCATTTTAAAATCTAAACTTTGCATTTTTATTTTCAACCCCTCACCAGAGTTTTTATTCCTTAGCTAAGTCATCATGTTTATTCAATCATTTACTCTCTTCCCCAGCCCCACGCGAAAAGTCTGACAGCAAATTTGTACCAATCTCAGCGTCCGTTGGAGCGACGCTTCTCTGGAAACTCTCCTCAAGTGCCTTCAGTTGCTCTGAGGACTTCCCTTTCACTCGCTCCAGCAGGGGGAAGTGGCTCGGGACCGCTCTCCTAACGGGTCCATCTTTAGGTACTGGAGTCACCTCAGCTTTCACCAACACTGGGGGTGGATGAACACCTTCAATGAGACAGAGAGAAAAATGTATTTATGTTACCCAGAAATTGAAATGGAGAACAACAGTAGAAATATAGATCAGAGATGACCTCAATGTATCCCACTCTTTATCATGCTGAAATTCCACATGAAGCGCAAACACAAGTAGAAGTCGCGCTGAAGTTGTAAAAGGTTCATCAAGGTTTCCTTTTTTTTTTTGTATAAATCATGACCTGCGTTCGCCAAACATGTTCGCATGTATGCAGATTTGATTACAAATGCAATTAGTTTTGAGTAACATTCAGTTAAGAAAGGAAAAATGCATATTTAAATTGACATCAAGTTCTTAAATAACATGTTTTTTGACTGTTAAATTCAAAGGAGTGCTCACAAACTGCAGTTTTTCAAAATGCCAAATCCACATTGGAACATTTGTGAATTTTGAGGCAAGAGAAATTATTGTGCGATGCATTTACTGCTCATAACAGTTTAACAGCCATGTAGCATATATGAGACATCTTGGAGTTCACATGGCACTTTTTGTTTTTTTAATTGTTTGATGTCCTTTCATCAGGTTTGCAAGACAATTTCGGCTGGAAATGACCAGGCTGCCCTTTTTCAAGAATAGGGTCAAAAAACAATTTATCATGAATATTCAAACTATAAATAAGCTGTCCTCCCAAGCCTTCCTCCCACAGAGCCCCCGCTGCCTCATTGGCAAGAGTCGCCTGGAGATGGAGGTAGTGGCTCCGTGAGCACACACCCGTGCCCGCCTTCTCCGCAGCCAGAATTTTCAATGCTTAATGGCTGCACAAGTTATGTACGCACTAAAAACGCATTAGCTTGTGTTGTGCCACATGTACCGGAGAGCAAGTGGGACCACAGATAGATACTATAATTTCTTAATAAAGACCTCGTGAGTGATTGAACGCGAGACTGAGTGAATGTGTATAAATGTGGGACTAATGATATTGCTTGCGTGGTTCAAATTAAAATTGGCTCCAACCAACCGCTGTTAACAAGTAGTATTTACCAGGTACGCCAATATCCTCGCTCATCATTCTCCAAGCTGGCTCGTTTTTGGGTGCTCTCCCGGTATCGGTAGCAGACCTTTACAAAACGTTTCTGAACCATAAACAGCAACGATCATTTCTCCGTTACTGTTGTTGAGTGTTGTGAGAGGCGCAGCATATTTTTTCTCGCCAATGATGGATTGTCACGAGGCAGTGTCACATGACTTTAAATCTAGTGGTTGAGTACTTAAATACTAATAGTCAAATCTACGTCACGCCACCGCCTAACAGAGATGCGCTCATTTTGCAGGCCTTTATCTTTCAAATGTTACTGCACGGCAACGACAAACTGAAGAGACTTAAACTATGTCACAGATTCATTTTTAACCTATGTTATGCATAAAACAGAAGAAAATAAATGAATTTTGATGACACGGGACCTTGAAGAGAAATTCATGTATGGTCTGTGAAATTTACATCACACAGTTTTGAGATTGTCGATATATTATATCCATCCATCCATCTTCTTCCACTTATCCAGGATCTCATACTGTTTAGATTGCATCAGCAAATCCTTCCCTGAACTCCGTGTCCAGGCTGGCCCACCAATATTATAGTCCTTTAAAGTCGTTGGTGTTTCCACGGCAACAACAGAGACAATATTCTCCTTGTCCCAAACGAGTGGATCAAAATTATTATGAAGCTGTTCTTTCAGGACTGCACATTGTTGTTTCAAACTAGCGTTTGAGCAGTTGGTCACGCACCCCCCCCACCCCCTGATCACATGCCTTTCTAAAAAAAAAAAAAAAAACAAGTAACCAGCAATGGGGCATTGTGATTTCCAAGGAATGGTGTTGAAGTGATCCTTTGAGAGTGTAAACACTGGCAGGATCGATAGAAATATAATTTTGCAAATTGATATTTATCTGTTTTCTATAATTAGTGGCAGAACATGATCAGTATCTTCAAATAAATCTCAGAATTCTGAATAATTACTATCAAAACATATGATTCAAGATCATTTGAGAATATTTCAGATGTGTAGATCAAACCTGTAGCCTTTTGCATTCATCAGTACCCAAGAAATAGCTCTCTTTTTCAAAAAGGTTGATGACCCCTGCTTTTGGGTTAGATGAAAACCTGCTGGCCTCGGTAATTCATAACTTCAGACGAGGGAAACCAAATACCTTTGAGATTAAGGAGCCTTTGTTCACTGAACCACTTCTTAATCTCGCCTCTGGACAGCCCGGTGGTCTCTATCAGCCTGTAGATCTGTCACATGACAAGATGCACGTGATTATCACAGTCTATATTCATAGCAGTTCACAGTGGTTATTCCATTATTCCAACCTCTTCTTCCTCTGGGAAAGGACACTGCATGTAACTGGACCGCAGCACTGATAGCTGCTCAGCTGTTTTGTTGGGGTCTGCAGTGAAATTTAACACTTTGGGCAAGGCGAGCTTGGATGTGGCAATAGGCGTCGATATGGCTTGAATGATGGAGGGCCGTTTACTCTCGGAGGCAGTTGAGGGTGAGGGCAAGGGTCGTTTGAGCGACTGAGCAACCTGTGGGAGGGAAAAGAAATGGAGGCCAAGACCTCAGATGCTATACATTTTTTGGATTATTTATTTTGAATTGTCCAATATAGATCTTTTCTGCGCACCTGGTTTGCCAACGTGAGTGCCAGTGGTGCACAGGTAACAGTCGAGCCGTTGGCAACGGGAGTCAGCACCAGACTGGTCTGTCCAAGCAGCTGACAAGGGACGGATTGGAGGACTGAAGCCGCAGGCTGCACGCATTTCGAAACTGCGCTCGTTACTGGTGGTGTGTTGGCGGATGACTGAGTGGTAAGATGAGGGGTTACAACGGTGAAAGTCTGAGGTACAGATGAGATTGTTCCATTGAACATCTTCTTTCTTGCTTCCTCTACCTGGTACGGGAAAAATGTTGCATTCATAAATACATCCATTACATTTACCTCCCATCAGAGCGTCTTTGACTCCGACTGTCTCGGGTGGCTGAAAAAGAAATGTGTGTGGGGAGGAAAAAGTACATATCAAGAATAATTTGACCGTTTGTACCTCTTCCGGTGACCAGCTAATGCCCTGTTTGAGCCGCTGAGTTGTAAACCAGACTTTAATTTGCTCCTCCGGATGTTTGGAGACCGCGGTAAGCCAAGAGAGCTCAGCTTGTGTTGGGTACGGGAACTTGTTGAAAGAAGAGATGAGGGTCAGGTTGTCGTCCAGCGATGGATTGTATTTGCTTGTGTTGAGGGGAATCGCAATCTTCGGCACCTGGAATCATAACAACACAAGTCATCCTGCTAATTGCAGTACAGTCAAATATCGACTTTTGAAATCAATGTTTTATACTTCATAAACACCAAATGGCTCTTTGAGTATTAAAGGTTGCCACAGCCCTAAAATTTGAATTTTCGACCCTGGTTCTGGTGCATCCTACCTGGGTGTAGTTTACAGGCCGCTGCAGGGAAGGCATGATGTGCGAAAGGCCGTCTGCTTTGAGAAGAGTTGAGTCTGGGATGATGACTGTCCCGTTGACATTGAGTGCCGTGATTGCTTTCTTCAAGTCGGGGTTCAGTTTACATAACTGAGGCTCCGTCCGTTTATTATCTGAGGACGGGACTTTTTGTTTCCCCAACTTGGCTGCAGTGGTTTTGCTGAGGGAAACAGTGCTCTGCCCCTCTGCTTTACCAGATATGACACTGGAACTATTGTAAATGACTGCATTGCTGCTGCAGCCCTCTATTGTCTGTTCCAAAACTGTCTGATTGTTCATTTTGATGCGTTTGAACTTGAAGTTGTTCTCCCCGGGATGATTCCTATCGTTGTGTTCTGTCAGAGAGTCAAACTTTTTCGTGTTGAAGTTACATACAGCGCACACGTACAGTGGGTTGAGGATGACATTGGGGTGGTTGGCATCCACGTGTTCCTTGAATGTGTTCAGGTTCTGAGTGGAGAAGGTGCAGTACTTGCACTCATAGCCCCTTTGCTGTTTCCGTGTAGACTTGGAACTGTCTGACGACTCAGACACTGGGATGTCAGGTGCTGCTGGGGAGTCAGAGGTCTTCCCGATCAAGTCTTGGTCACCTGATGGATCTGTCTCCATAGCATCTTCCTCAGTGTGGTTCTCTGTTGTCTGGAAGACAAAAACCCGTTTCCCAATTACAAATAACATGGCAAAATATTGCGAAATTAGTGTATCGTGGAAAATAAATGCATTCGTTCAGGGGTGCCCAAACTAACCTCCCGGGATCTACCCTTAGCGGCACGTACGCGCGCGCGCGCACACACACACGCCATGATGAGAAACAGCCTGAAACTGAGACATGCGATGCACTTTTGCAGCCCGTTAACTATCGTAGCTCACACGTACCGTTTTAAAGTGCTTCCCTGGACCCCTAGATTCCTATTCTTTGCCCGTGCCCTCGGTGAATTGTACACGAAGCAAACTCTGAATGAGAATAATGACGATAGAAGACAGAGCGCAACAGCTCTGATCACATGCTGCAATTGCAGACTGCTGAACGCTAACAACTTCCGGTGACGTAATCGCAAGCCACCGTAAATTCAATATTTACTTGCTTTATTTTATTTTTTTAATATTTTGGGGTCAAAATAAGACTGATAAGATGATTAGGGTGCCGCGTACATGAACACAAAAAAATATGTTACTAACATGTACAAAGACACACAAATGGTAGGTTTTTTTTTTTCTCCTCGACACGCTTCGGATCTACTTGGGACCTGTCTTAGATCTATCGGTAGATCAGGATCGACGTAATTGGCACCCCTGCGATTAGTTAATGCAAAATGTATTCTCTCTCACACGCGCGCGTGGACACACACACACACACACACACACACACACACACACACACACACACACACACACACACACACGGAATGAATAAGGGCAGTATTTACATGAAAAACGCAACTTTACTTACATAATTTTTCAGTTAAGAAATTTCTTCCAGAACCAATTAATTTATATGTTTATATTATATTATTATATATATATATACATATACATACACACACACAGTATATATATTTTTTTTGTCTAAAGCAAAGACAAAAAAAAAAATTCTCTCTACTTGTACAGGTAGAATATTGAGATTGAAAGAAATAATGTCTACAAAACATCACAAAAAAGGTGTCAAAGTTTCTCGTAGCAAGGAATTATAGAGCCCAGACAATAATAGGGTACCTCCTCCTCCTCATCCAGTGCCACCATGGTCTCCTGTGGTCGGATCATACAGGGAGTGGAAGCCTTCCGCCGGCTCGACATAATGATGAATAATGAGGGATGGCTCACTACACTTTTGCTTGGCTGGATATGCTGTAAAATAAACTACGACTGGGAAATCAGAGATGCTGGACGACAGCCCAGAGGATGTTCCCTGACTTGTACTGGGACAGGTCCGTTTTTGAGAACAGGAGTGCTGCCGCCGCCTTCTGGGGCACAATGCGTAGCAGAGAACGGAGCAATCGAGGGTGAAGTTCCGGGCTTGTACCACTGCCAGTGTCAGCTCCGCAGCAGTATGACCTCGTGAAAATGCATGACAGGACAGCACCTGGACAAATAAAATAAATATCAGCTTTTACCTTCACAAGGAAATCATATCACCAAATTAACTGCTCCCTGACACAAGTCAAGAGAGACTGATGTATTTATAAATGTGCCTGATAGCTTTATTCAGTTTGGTTTGACATAGCACAAAGCAAAGTTCCCATCAATAGAAAGCCACGTTATAATCAAGCCAGACAGTTCTGTTCATCTCACAATGTTACGGTTTTGGAATGAAAATCCCTGACCTGACTAGCATTTCTTTCAGTGCGCATGGACGGTGTGACGATGGCTGAATTCGTGTCACAAAAGATGTGACATCTACAAGCTTAGTGCATGACATTAATTAATGAAAGAACAGGACTCAGTTTACAAAGGTGAGCAATGAAGCATTTGGCATCATTTTATCTTGGCATGCGACTCGTTTGAGAAAAGGACTTGTCAGCCATTGACAAATTAAGTAACATATCACTGTGGCTTGTACTGGAAAGAAAAAGTGGCAAATTTTAGGTTGCTGAAAACCTTTATTGCTCAATAAAATCGGGGATTAAGGCTCATCCACTGGTTTTCATAATGATCAAAAATGGATCAAACACTTTTATTCAGACATTTCTAGATCCTTCTCCTATTACTTTTTTCATGAACATCATTATAGTACAGTACCATGCTCAATGTGAACACAGAGCCATAGAATAACCAGCACTGCATAGAAAGCAGAGCAACTAAAATTTTAATTAAAAATGAAGACAGACGGGATTAAAAAAACCTTGTACACACACACACACACACACACACACACACACACACACACGTCTATTAACACGCACCAGATGGGAGTCCCATGTTGACTACTGTTGCCAAAACTTGAAATGTGTAGTTTCAGCAAGATACTGCATAGAGACAACTTTTTTTTAGACCAATATCAGTACGAGGACTCAACTCTTCAGTCGTCACCGATACAATACTGTACTGACACTACTTACTTTCCATCCATCCATTATCTGATTCGCTTATCCACACGAGGGTCGCAGGGTGTGCTGGAGCCTATCCCAGCTGTCTTTGGACAGTATGAGGGGGACACCCTGAACTGGTTGCCAGCCAATCGCAGGGCACATGTAGACGAACAATCATCCGCACTTACACTTCATAAAATACATATTTTGTATAAAACACATAATAACATTTTTTAAAAAATCATAAATCACAAAATCATGTGAAAAATAAATCCAGTGACCGGAAAGTCCCAATCAAAATATAGAATACAGTTTCTGATTGCATAACGTCCACCAATGTGTGGGACATACTGATATTGGCTGACCTCGTGAGTACCAATACCTTGAAATAAATATTGATACCTGGTATTGGTAATTGCCCATCCCCAATACTGTATGTGATAAAGATTCATTAGATCATGTGAAATTTGGTGCCTCATTGTCACGAAATATATTTTAAATTTGGCAGTAACTCGAGCAACTTCTGTCTGATCATTGTCATGAATGACATCGCTGCACTGCACAACATGCTAATTGTACCCGACTCGTGAAGAGAATAATGACTGTATGCAATGGACAATGCTTCAAGTAAAGAGAGAAAGAAACAAAGCAGAAGCAGTGGTCAGCTTCGTTTTCTTATTTTGGGACAACATTCGAAAGCAAGAATGAGAAAAGTGAGCAGCAAAGTTTCCCAGGGTAACATTACAGTATAAAAAAAAGCTAGTCAGACACGAAAACATCAATTGATATTCTAGGGTCGCCACACTGACGCGTCATTCTCATATTAACAAGTACAAAGCAAACAGGAGATACCGGAACACCCTCTGAAAATGTGCCAACCACCTTACTTGGGTCTCTGCAATTCTTTACGAGTGAGGAAATTAAGACGGGTCATAAAGTTGATGTAACTTCTGTGACAGAACCTCATGAATAGAAGTTCCCCAAATAAAGTAACTCCTCGAACGACCGACCGAGAAGTCATTAAAATGCAGACTCATTACAATGATGTTGCTATAGCAACAGAGGGCATAGCACGGTAAGTAGTCTCGAAGCTGCAATGACTGTATAGTCACAGTGATAACCTGACCGCATTGTATATTAAAAGTGACGTAGACAAAACAAGATGAAAAATCTCAAGAAAAGGTCAGCTTTGCCATCTGCTTTGAGCAGAAAGTATGTTTCTTCCAGAATTTCAGGATGTTCCGTTCCTTACGGTTTTTGAAGCAAGATGTAAAAGACAGCTAAGGAATTGGAGAATCATTCATCATCTCTCAAAAATATAAACATCTATCCATTATCTGATCTGCTTATCTGAGCAAGGATTGCGGACTTGCTGGAGCCTATCCCAGCTGTCTTCGGGCAGTAGGCGGGGTCCACCCTGAATTGCTTCCTTCATACTTGGATAGATTTCAAAACTATCTATGTTAGGGCCACAAACTAGTTAAACCATAATTAATTGCAGGGTGTCACCTCATTCTGAAATAATGTATTCTTACATTAAGATATCCTTTATTTGTCCCGCAATGGGGAATTTATAATCAGAATTCAGAAAGGAAAAACGCTGGGTAGGGAGACGGAAAAAACATTACTGTCATATTAAAACAAACCTACAAAATCTCAAATCACATTCAATATTTTGCTGCCGTAGGGCCAAAACCTCGTGTCCAAATTTGGTCAATTCCATATTATTCAATCCCCACGTGGGTATGTTATCTATTTTTTTTAACAAAGGATTGACTTATCTAAATTGTTGAAAATGACTTGCTCTCTTTGATGACGCACAGTTATTGGCTCAGCAAACATGTTTTTGTTTTCCTGACAAGTGATGGTTTTGGAGATGGAAGGTTTCCCCGCCTGATGCCAGGGGCAAGTCTTTTTAAACTTTTTAACCAATCAATTATGAATGAATCATGTGTTGGAAGAAAAGAAAAAGCTGCATTAGGCTGGAGCTGAACATACAGCACTCCTCCCGCCTGTGTGCTGAGCCCACACATTTAGAGATCAGATGAGGAAATTGAATTTATGCCATATCCATATTAGTAAGCTGTGATCACAACTGCTACAGATTTTGATATTCAGTGTTAGCTGACTAATGAATCGCTGGTTAATGTCAGATACAGCATATTATCCAAGAACCCACTCATTCTTTTTGAGGACTGTGTGTCGTGGTCGTTTTTTGACAGAGACAGAATATAACGTACCTATCATATAGAGGCATAAAAAAAACTGGCCATCTCAAAGAAAAAGTAAAAAACACTAGCTTTCTAAAACAAAAAGAAGGAAACACTAGCCGTCTCAAACAAAAACAGAAAAGCCTCTGGACGCACAAACATCCTCTTCCACTCCGCTCTACCATTTTTAGCTGCAGAGGGAGGAGCTGATCCGCTGCCTTGTTGGTTTCTTACAAGCAATGATATGTCAGTTGTCCAAGATTTCTATTTGTTATTCATGATATTAAAAAAATGTAACAAAGGAACTTAAGTGTAAACATTTTGCAGATTTTAAGAAAAGCATGGCCACCAACTGTTTGGTGTGTCTAACCTTGGTCCTCCAGTTGGTTTATGTGTGCAGAGGGAGCTCTGTGCTGTACACCCAACTCCCGACAGTCTGGATGCTCAATAAAATTTGTATGACTACTCAGCCTGGCAGTCCCTTGCCGGACTTTTTCTTCTTTGCCTTTAATGCAGCTGTATGTGAGAATGGGGCCTTATACGAGTGGAGCTGTCCTTTTGAGGGAGTCAGAAGATGGCAGCAATGCACTGACGTACACTGGCTAGCATCACAGCATGTACGGAGAGAAAAAATTACAGGGGAAATCGCCAGAGATATTGTCTCATGTTTGAAATCCTAAATAATGACTCCACAGAAAACGACTCGATTTGGAGTATAACTGGTAGAGGAGCATCAAGATGATAAATGCACTGTGTGGGTGAGTCACAGCAACACGTCCCACTCAGTGAAGAGATTCGTGGAAGGGTAAAAAAAAAGGAAAAACAATCACAGATGCCTCAGAAAAACGTGACTAGTGTAAGCCAGGGTCATGACATGTAAAACCAAAGACATGGTGTGTCTCTGGAGAAAAGATCACCAACCTTTTTGAAAACGAGAGCTACATCTTGGGTACTGATCAATGTACCAGTTTTAGACATGCGTCCGATAACAGATTCGCTCAAATTACCTTTAATAATGATATTGCCATGCATTTCTATCAGTCACTAATGATGCTCATTTATGCGAAGACATCGAGTACATTAGTGAATTCTCACAATAATTCCGAAACAGATAAATAGCCACATGCAATGCCGCACTAGTTATATTATATATATATATATATATATATATATATATATATATATATATATATATATATATATCTGCCAGCGTTCCCATTTTCAAAAGATGACTTCTACAACATTACAATAAAATTGTTCCATCACTGGTGAGCTATTTTAAGAACAGACCAGTAGGCTACTCAAGTGGCGCTAGGGGCTATGTGGTAGCCATGGGCACCATGTTGGTGACCTCTTGTCTGGAGTGTTTTGCATAACTTTGCCGGTGTAGTGCATATCAAACCTGTGTAATGAGTAACAATTGCTATCACTGCTGAAAAAAATACAAGACACGATAAACGCATTCATGTCATATACATTTAAAGGTGTTCATTGAATTACCCAAAGGATGCCCAAAATCAGAGCATCCCTAGCAACACAGATACTTTGTTGGCAAAATTAATCAGTTAAATCAACAATGAATTAATTATCATATTAATCAACATCTATTTTAATCTTTTAGGGCCATTGTTAACCTTCTGTTTTCAGGCTCTCAAGCATAATTATTCTCTGAATTCTGTTGTACTTCGGGAAAGCAAACTGAGTATCTTTTGCGTTGAATCAAAGACAGTTGCAAATATCTATCTGCTTTAGTGAAAAACAATGACCGAACCAGTAACTAAATCAGTTTCAAAAAGGTTGGCCAGTGCAACAACACCTCTCGTGTGTTATTGCCAAGTTGTCTAGTTTTTCAATCACTAAACAACAATAATTGGTTAATAAACAGTCAGCAGGCAGAAGAAATGCTTTTATAATACACTTTAACCCTTTTGGGGACAGCGGTTACTACAGTGGACAGCCTATCAAGTTATCAGGATACAGGCTAGAATTATTGGTCCATGAAAGTGTTCATGCAAAATAAGAATGTATCTGGTTATTTGATTTATTGGTAGAATAATCAATACAATAATCAATATTAAAACTCTTTGGCCGGGACAGCCCTACATATCCTCTAAGCAAATGGTATTGACACAGATGCCTGTCTTATGGAAATTGTATGACGATTAAAGGTCACATTATCTCGGGTTAGCAACATACATTAAAAAGACGGAAATGGACAGCTCAAGACTAAACAAGGGTAGACATCCTGTATGCATCGGTGGTGTCCTACGCAGCCCAGTCGCAGCCTCCACTGGGCTTACAACATAAACCTACACTGTCCCCACTAGTTGACAGTCAAGTGCACTAACAGCCAGCTGCTAGTGCAGTGCAAGGAGTGAGAATCACAATTCACCCAGCACTTTTAGCACGCCTCGGTTAGACATAAAAGCTTCTTTTCAGAAGTAGAGAAGCCACAAAGAGGATTCAGGACCGAGGCGGAATAAGCAATGTTTCTCCTTGACAGGTAGAATTATCACCTTTTAGATTTGTAATGGATTGTACAGTCCCAAAAATACATGAACATTTAAGTGTTTTGCAAGACTCCATCATGAATAAGTCATGCTAGCAACGTAGCAGCTATGGCTCATTTTCATACAATGCACGTCTCATGCATGTAGGCATTAATAACGGATGTGGCTTTGGTCAGAGATACGGGGAAGAGGCTACATTCAAATCTTGCTAGTAGTTTGAAAACTTCCAAAGCCCTCTTCAAGTAAATAAACTCACTTTTTGACATTTACACACAACAACACTGAAACAGCTGCGCAGGGGAGAACTCAACCCCACTTTATTTACAGAGCAATTCACAAACCAAAACTAAGTAAAGTGCTGTACATGAGAACAAAATTTTCCTTTCAGTGGCACTACTGACTGTGCACAGGGTAGATTCAAGAGCCAGGAAATGTCAATTAATCAAACCACAATACCAAGTTTCCACAAGACGGTGCCAAAGTAATACATTTTTTGCTTTGGCTGGGGCCCAAAACACCAAATTGGCAAGATTTTCAGAAAATAAAGTTTCCCCGCATTTTTTTAAATATGTGAATGCCAAACCCAGAGTATGGCAGCTGACAAACCCTGATGCAGCATCTTCATGTTTGAAGGTTACAAGATAACAACTCTACGTTCAGTGAGAAGGCGCAAGAAGTTACAGTCATGTTGAAGACTTGTTACGGAAGGACATGAACGCCCTTCAAATACGATTGATGTCAAATGGGAAGAGATAGCCAGATTAATCAGATGTGCAAGGGAGAAATACCGACCACAGAGTGAGCTGAGCAACTTGCAGAATTTCCCCAAGGTTGTTTGCTCCAGATAAAAAAGATGGTAGAGTCAGCCAATCACAGTGAGTTTTTCAGCATGCAGTTGTTACTGGAGTGGCTACATTTTATGAACTTGAAACCACACTCAATATAAAACATCTGCCATTTAAACCGGGGCTCCAAAATCAACAATAAAATGACAAGACCAAATGACTTTAAAGCAACTTAAATCCCCATCAATAATTGCTACTTGTGCGTTTGCAATTTTCCACTCCATGCTACTTGGTCAACTTCTTGAACAATGCAGAGCAAGGGGGGATGCATGTGTGTGAGTGAGGAAAGGCTACCACTTCCAAGCTGCGTTCTAGCAGGAGAGTATGAGGCAGCATTTTGGACCGCCACAGAATTAATTCAAACCTCATCACGTGGCTCCTCTAGGGCAAAGCAAAGTGCTGCACTGAGTTCTCAAGCGACATGCTATGTTCTGCACAGCAACAGAGCAGGCTTTCACTAGGACTAACATGTTAAACGAACAAACTATGAACGTGGACATAGAGCCGGAAGGCATAAAGATATGAACCTACTGGAAGTCACACCACATTTTACATTAATGGCAAAAATAAAAGCAGGAGGCAGCAACCCCAATGAAGTCACACATTTATGGTGCATAAGAGTCTTATCAAGTCTCCACATTGACGTGGTGAGGTTGAAAACACTGTCAGATGGATAAATTATGATAATGCACCGTTTCTTCTGTGGAAGATTCATGCCGCCATAGGACACAGTTCGATAATAGTCTTTGTAATCACGTCTTCAGATTTGCAGCCGCATGATCTGGATACTCGGGTGAAGAGAGGGGCGAAGCTGTCAGGTGATCGATCTTGGTGGTGTGTTGGTTTTGATGGTGGAAGAAGATGCCGGTCCGATCTGGCAGACCCAAAGGTATTATGAGGGTTAGGTGGGAACGTCTGGTCAAAGAGTTTAAACTTCCATTTCCAGCAGAACTTTGCCCAGCTCGCCGGGGGAGGCAGGGGCCATTAAATCCAATTGGACCATGTTTCATGCTTCCATTGTTGAGGTGGTCGATCAGACCTGTGACCTTCAGGAGGACAGTGCCTGTCGTGGTGGCAATCCCCGAACTAGCTAGTGGACTCCGGTGGGTAAGGGATGCCGTAATGCCGAAGAGCGAGTCCTATGAGGCCTTTTTAGCCTGTAGGACTCTGGAGGCAGCTGACAGGTACAGGCCTGACCCATTCCTGACCCCAGATAAGCAGTGGAAAATGGATGAATGGTTTGATGGCACTGACGTCCATATATTATTTTATAAAGCAAGGTTTATTTTAAGTTCGCCTTATTACCGCGTTGGTGGTGTGTAACCCTCATGCTTAGCATGAACAATTGTTTCTGCGGTTAACTTTGCTGCTTCTTTCTGACAGTATACACGTTAAAAGGCAAATTTGAGGACCTGTTTCAGCCCCATTGGAAAATGTGCTTACTTCGTCGCTGGATAAGTGTTTACAGCTGTTAAAACAAGATAGCAACAGTTTTACCAAAAAACACCCGCCACCTGAATGAATGACGATGTTCATACTTTCTTTTTCCCCCATTAACATCAAAGAACGAGATGATGTAAAGATGACGTGTTCTATTTAATGTTTATCATCCGTTTATGACGAATTGGGGGATTTAAATTATTATTTTCCGAATTATGGCAGGGGTCGACTGAAGAATAAATACACAACTTGTTTAAATGGATATATTGCTCCATCCTCTGATCGAATCGGTGATTGAATTTTATATATACCGTATATATATATATACTGTATACAGCAGGGGTGCCCAAACTTTTTGTATCGAAGATCTACTTTTCGATCAACTAACCTCCCAGGATCTACCCTTACCAGCGCGCACGCGTACCATGGTAGACACGTACCATTTTAAAGTGCTTCCCTGGACCCTCCTATATTCCAATTCTTTGCCCGTGCCCTCGGTGAATTGTACACAAAGCAAACTCAGAATGAGAATAATGACGATAAAAGATAGAGCGCAACACACAAGCTGCAATTGCAGACTGCTGAGCGCCAACAACTTCCGGTGACAATCAAAAGCCAACGTAAATTCAGATTTACCTGCTTCATTTTATTTTTTAAATATTTTTTTGGTGAAAATGAGACTGATAAGATTATTAGGGTGCAGCGTACATGACCACAAAAAATATGTTATTAACATACAAAGACACACAAATGGTTGTTTGTTTTTTTTCTCCTCGACACTCTTCGGATCTACTTGGGACCCGTCTTAGATCTACCGGTAGATCAGGATCGACGTAATGGGCACCCCTGGTGTACAGTATATATCTCCAAAATCGCTGATTTCTGCTTGACCCCTAATATCCTGATCATGTCAACCCTAGCAGAAACTTGTACTCTTCTCCGTACCATACAAGACAGCTTTTGTGTATTTTTGACTCAGTCAGATGAAACAAAACTACCACAAGAGATGAACTTTTTTTGTACCTTTCGTGAATAATACAGATTTTTTTTAATTAAATAGGAAGGTGGAAGGGGGTTGCTCATTTTAAATCTCGCAGCTTTCAAATTAGGTCATCATGACAACATTGTCGTCTTTCTTCATCAGTTAAAATGATCTCTAATGTTTATGGATATACCAAGAGAAAAATCTCATATACCACTGCTCAATGAGGAAAACTGTGAAAGTATGAGTATTCATTACTGTGTGGTCAAATCTCTGCACCTGTCACTCTGTGCCTTCCTTACGTGAATTGTCTCCTCCACACGCACGCTACCAATAGAGGTGGGGGTTGGGGTGGCATTGCACTGCCCGTGGCTGACGTGAGGCAGTGCAGTGAACTTGTCAGTGAACACTCACTGCCTCTCCTTGCCTTCTTCCAAATTTGAAATCTGGAGGATGGGAGGCAATCTTCAGTGTTGAGAAAGACTGCGGTGGCCATAAATTAATGCCATCTGTAGCTGAAAATATGGCTTGCTATGCATACAGTCACGGGAAAAAAAAAACAACAGCTGTTTCTTCAGGTTATTGTTTATTTTAAATCTGACAAAACATAGATTTGTTTGCACAAATATAAGGATGACAGTCAAAATAGCTCATCAAAGTTGAATTCAGGAGTTAGCCCTTTCTCATGGTTTTCTTGATGATAACCAACATCACAAGTTCTTTCATTAATAGCTGTGCAAGTGTCATGCCAAAATAGTCATTATATGCATTCCATGTTTTCTATTGTCTGTCTGTCAGTTACATGACAGTCCCTTGGTGACAATAGATATTAAAATTAACCTGAAATTGAATAGGGTGCTCTAATATTTCTTTTACATGACTGTATTTTGAAACAACACCGCTTTGAAATGGGGCCAGACCAACGATATACCTTCAAACATCGGTAAAAATCATTGGCAAAATGGCCGATGTTGGCTGACCGTTTTCCCCTTCATGTACAGTGAAACTCCTCTACAACCTACATGGGCAAAAAACACCCCCTAAAGTGAAAGAAATGTTCATGCGTGAAAGCCATTCCCACTTTTCTGCTCCCCATACAACGAAAAGTCCCCCTGTTGCGTAATAGGAAACATTATTCTCTGCCCTTGCCTCGCAACGAGGTTCACTACAATGAAACCAAGCCTTCCGCAAAAGTCTAATCTGACCTCAGCCTGCCACAGCGACTCCTACTGCTTTGCTCCGAAATGGCAACAGCAATCACCACACTGGTTTACACATGTACAGTAGTACACAAAGTATTTGTTTCAGATGCGGAATGAACGTTGCATTGCTAAAATGGCTACCAAACGGACCTTTGCATGACAAGGAGTTAAGAAAAGCTTTAACACTTTGGTATATTAAGATATTTTGTGATGTTTTCTTTAATCAATGTATATCTTCTCAGTGAAAAACTGCTTTGAGATGATTGCATGACTTGGTGACTTGCTTGCCTAAGCAATTTCAGAGATGGACTCTGGAGCCTGCTTTGACGACTTCAGAGATAAACTATTTAGCCTGCCTTGACGACTTCATAGTCTGCTTTGTTTGAATTGTCAAAACTTGATTGAGATCAATGCCACTTGATTATAAAAGGAGGGGAGCGATGCTCCTCAGCAGAGTCCGCTCTGGGTTGCCGTACAAACGCCAAGCTCGTATTGAAGCTCACTCTGCTGAGGGTGTTGGCTCTCCACCCTACTGGCACATGGTAAGAGTTCTTTAGCTTCATACAACTTGTTTGAACTGTGTTATCATTTCTGTGTGGGACCAATAAAGTGCCTATTGTTGGTGGCCAGAAGTGTCTTGTCGTTATTTCTGAGTGCCTATCTCCGACGATCCTTTATAAAACTTGATATTCATTCAAATTGAGTATCAGAAGTGTTTCAAAACACACTTCAAGACAGGATAAAAGCAATAAAAATGAAAGATGGAGGAAGCAAAGTAAAAGACATTATGTAAGAAATTCATGTCAGTGAAAGTGAATGCTTATCGCAAATTTCGAAAAATTTTCCTGTTCTTTCTTATTACACTGGCTATATGAAGTGTTAAATAAGTGTATGCTCATACTTATGCACTATTGGAATAAAAACTAAGAGTACACATATACGGTGTGTGTGTTTACATCTGAGACAAAATTTCCTATAGTCAAAAGTCACCTGTTGTGAAAAATGTCTTGTTGCAAACATGATTTCGTTTTAGAGGAGTTTCACTGTACACTAAACCATTTACAATGCTGTACTCAGAATATGCTGATCTCATAATTCACTGCACTGAAAACTCATAACTTCCCTTCATTATGTATGACAGCGTATCAGTTTTATACAGTCATTCAATGGGTGCGTCAAAATATATTTTAACTCCTGAGTTTTGCCTTTTAAAAGCAGCGCTCGTGAGCACTGAAATTCTCGTGGAGGAAATGGCCGGGATGTCACTAATTTAGACACAACCTAAAGTCACTGTTTGTTTGTTTTTAAAACAACAAAACAAAATATATTTGTTTTAAAACGTGCAACATAAATCCACCATAGATGTGACAGCTAGATAAGACACAACATTACTGTACAATCAGTCAGAAATCACACAAACTTAAGTGTAGATTAGATCAGTAATGCAAAAAAAAATTAAAAAAAAATAAAAATTTTGTGTCTTTACCACATCAACATAGCCAACATTTGATGCTTCATGAAACATCTCTTAAACACAACTTATCATCAGGGATACACGATAATTATCACCTCGATAAATATTGGGCTAGGATATTTTCTGTACTATCCTATCTGAATGAGATGACCCAAAAGTAATTTGAGGACAGGATCGTTTGAATTCTACCAATGCTTAAGAAAGGGGGCCTGGATGCAAATTGAGCCAAAGGTTACCCACAATTCTTTACGACAGAAATGTTTAAAGGAAGAGCGGACTAACAGAGTTGAAAGACTGCACGTAGATGCTGGAGTGTCACACTCAAGACTTAAATTTTTTTTTAAACACTGATGAAAAAAATATGGGAATTTTATTGGCCCACAAAAGGATTGTCAATGAGGCCAAAATATATTGGTTCTACTAATGAAAAACATCATCAGTGATCCTTCACAAAAACAAGTTTGTATCCGTATCTTTTTCATTTCATTATTCGGCTAATATTTTGCATGTTAAGTCCACAAACGAGAGGCGGCATGACTCGCTGTTCCACGATGAGATAGGAAAAGTGGAGTCAAATTCATTGAAACCAGTGCTGTCCTTTGCTGTGTTCAAAAGGAACAAGCATTTTCTCTCTCCTTGACCCTACAACGCAATCCAACAAAGGTGAAAGAAAGATGGCTTAAAGTTTAGGAGGTTGGACTTTCCCAAGAGGCCCCAGGGGTAGGTGTAACTACTCATACGCCATGTCTCCCATCTTGTGGTGAATGGTGATATTACAACTTAAAACTACATGCTCATTTGCCTCAAAGTCTCATGAGATGGAAAACTCACTTAAAATCATGCATGCGTAGAACGACAAATTTCAATGATTTTTTGGCCACGAAGTTCATCAGAGGAGAAGAATATGTGCTTGGTGGTTGCGCTTTCTTGGCAGCACACGTATACCAGCACTGATTTTCATTGGGAGGAATGTCGGTGCCATTTGACTGTCGTTGCTGGACAGCCCCGGGGCACTTGTGGTTTTTTTGTGCCTGAAATGGGCATTTTTCATAGCCCCGCTTTTTCAGCGGAAATGTCGGTGCTGTTGGACAGTCTGCAGCTGGATGGATGGCTTGGGGAGCCAACGATGAGAAGAAAGGCGCGTCAGCGCAGAGCACCGATGCGTATGTGGAACTGGGAGTCGCGGCTTGGAAGGGGATTTACATGGGACAGGAGATGATAGCCAATCTGTTTTTTCATCAATGGACGCTAGCTTCTTGTTTACTTTCAAAACTTAGCTTGTAGCAGATTTTGTGCACATTTTCAGCATGGCGTCCCTGATCCACTGGTGAAAGGGCACTTTGATCCTCTCCTTTTTCATCTATATCTGCTTCAAACAACAACGAGTATGCAGAAGAGTGGTTAAGATTGAATGAGTGTCTGCGTCTTATGTGTTGTGTTGTATGATTTTGATGATATGTTATTCTGACTTCAAGATGGCGCCGCAAGAGTGGCTGCCTTTACAGCAGCTCCTCTACTTTTTGTTCTTCTTCTACTCTTTTACTTTCATAACTTTGCTGCTGTAAATTGGGAATTTCTCCATTGTGAAACGATTAAAGGTTTTCTTATTCTTATTATTATTGATTTCTCTGTGTTCTTTGAACCCTGTCAAATCACAGCCTTTGGAATTATCAAATCATATTTTATCATATCCCGATGACATTGTAAATGCAATCAATCCTTCAGCCCTACGAGAAACTCTCCATCTGGTTCTTAGCAACTTCTTCTGCCTCCAACTGTTCACACTCCTCTTAAAACAGATGATGACCTAACTCCTCCGGTAGCATTAGTCACAAAACCACACGTCTGAAAACCTGAAACAAAAACATCGCATTACTGTTGGTGATGTCATCACAGTGCCGAGATGAGAACATTCATCCTTCAATTGTGCTCTGACTTATATTGTGTTTCTAAAAGACAAAGAGTGGCTTGAAACTTGATTTGAATGCTTGATGGGGATGGAGACGGCAGATGCCGGAAGCTATTGATGTCGGTGAAAAAAATGCTGCAAGTCAGCCAAAAAGACTAAAATAGATGTAATGGGCTTTATGCCATGGAATAAATAAGCATTACCACACAGAGAACAAAGGCAACACCAGGAATGATTCAGTGTCAAGTGACTGGTGCGCTGGACGACAAATGTAAAAAGTCAAAAAGCTTTTAAATTATCAGTTATATCATCACACATACAAAACGAGCTACTGATGTCTTCAGGCTCATTTAATTATGCTCTTCCATATTATATTTATGAAATGTACCGGTACATAAATATTGGGACACTTGGTAATAACATTTCCGGGAACTCAAAATGGAAGACGACATGGAGTTGCTCTCCCCCCCTTGCAGGTACAATCGCTTTGGGGAATACTTTCAACAGGATGCAGGCGTAAGTCTGTGAGTTTTTGTCCAAACACTTTATGAACATTTGAACATGGACGGCGCTCGCTTATGTTGGCTCACTATTTTTGTATAAGTGCACTTCAGTGGTGTATGATGGAGCTAGGGCCAATGGCTCTCTATGAGGAATGAGTTTTTCCACACCAAAATTCTCCAAGCACACAGTAAAACAAATAAACACATTGAAAAAAAAAACTGAATAAAAATCAAGATTTGCCCTGATCCAGTGCAATGTGGGTTGGATTACAGCCTAGTTGTAGTCATATACAACATCATAGATACGGTACATGTACTTACGATTACGCTTCTAAAAACAAAGAGATTTATTCGAACAAATCATTTTGATGCTGCTGCAGAAGATAACCAACAAACAAAATGTGTTGACCTCATTCGACTGAATGTACGTTAACCCAAAACTGTAGATTTGACACTGAAGTTGTAAAATTCGAATGTAATTGAGCTAAAGGATCTTTGCGTTTTGATTCTGTTTCTGCGTTAAAACTTGACATTGGCTCTTCATGCATAGAGATTTTCTATCCCACAAAATCCGAAAGACTGAGTGTTGTTCACTTTTCCCTTGTCTGACTAGAGTAGAGAGAGAAACTCCTCCAAAAGGCAACGGAGTGGATCACCTCGCAGCTGGATGTGTGGCCATGACATCCTTATAGGTTGCAGCACACAGAGAAACCACGGTTTTCTTAGTTCACTGCTCAAACTTCATAAACAAAATTAGCAACGACTCATGTCTGTGTCCACCCATCCATTTATATATGACTTCATCCCGTTTCATATGAGCAACCTATCCTGGTTGACTTGGGCTGAGAGGCGAGGTACACAGCACTTGATCGAGAACGATGCATTTCAATGACAATTTGTTAACTCCCAGATACACAAAACCAGCTGTGTGATCCGCTACCATCAACCAAGTAGCAATGACGAGGCGACATCTGTACGCTTGTGAGTAATCCATGAAATATTTTTGTCATCATTCCACCCCCCCAACACACATCTGTCATCACCATCATCATCTTCAAATGAATTATTTATTGTACTTACAACTGATGCAGCTACATTAAAAGGTGCTAAATTGGTCTCTATTCAGGCTGAATGCATCCAAAGAATGGACAGAAAAATTGTGATTTACTTTGATCAGCATGAAACCTTTGATTTGTTATCGCAACAAGAGAATTGAGCCCGCTGTCGCTCTAAATTACACTTTATCTCGGATTAGGCACATCACACGCAGGGAACATGCCAACAAACATAAGCCAAATAGATAGATCCTCACATGTAAAGAGCAAGAGTGTGAGGCGACAAGTTTATACCCTGAGGAATTGCAGGTACAAGAAAGTATGACAGGGGGGTTAACTGCGCTGTGATCAAACGCACTTAGATCTCGGGCTGACTGGGTGCTGCAGCAGAATAGTGTGTGCTCGAAAAAGGGGAATGTTCGGTCATCCCAGTGTTAGCGGGGTATTGTCACATGAACACCATACTTCTTCAAAAGGGAAGTATTTCGTTTCAGATATCAATCCATGCAACTGCACAAACCTCCTGAAGAGTGTGTACATTTAGTGAAATGTATTGCACACGGCATTCTGCATAATTACATGATGATAATTACCGCAGTGTATAGAACTGAATAATCTAAAAAAAACAAACCTACAAATACCCAGTGAATACACCTATGCGGTAATAAAAAAGGAAAATATACATCAAAAAGATTTGAATTAAGCATGCATTGAATATACATTGACCAACAAAGAGTAGGTAAATCAATATCATCGTTATTGTCTGCACTAGCTTGATTGCTTTTTTTTTTGTCATTTCCAGATTCACATCTCTGCAAGTGTGCTTTTGAATGGCACTTACTGGTAAATGCCACTATTTTTTTCCAAGAACAGCAACATGAAAATAAATTGTTAAATCACACTAGTGATCATGTGGCGCAAACCCCAGTGAGACAATACAATACAAGACTAAAGGAGGAAAAAACAAAAACACCACTTGATGTATGAATTACTTAAATTCGTCATAATTACAACACAGTCATCATCCTGGAGGGGGACCCCGCCATCTGTGACCCTTTCTCAAGGGTTAATTTACACTTTATGGGTTTTCTGATAGTTTCCCTTTCCCAGACAAGGTTGAAACCCAGAGATTGTATCCGTCTTGGTGAACTGTGGGCTTGTGAAGTCCTCTGAGACTCTTTTGTGATTAATAGCTATATACATAAATAAACGTAACTTTAGTGAAAATGTAACAATGAAATGTTCATTATTGTGGTTGTGGTTTTGCAGTGGTGCCGTGCCCCATACTAAAGGGAGTTTTGATATTCTGCCTTTTCTCACATCTACACAAGAAACAAAATACTCTCCAAACATTCTGTGAAACGACACTATCTCTGATGAAACTACTCTAAGTCTAATAACCTTGTAAAGCAGATTTTTTTAAATTCGGTTCACTTTATTTCATTTATTTCAGGGACTTGATGAAGCTGCTTGATGAAGATGTTTTGTTCCCATGATGACAGACTGAACAAGACTTTTATCAAACGAAAAAAAAAACGAATTACGGTTGTTGTTGTGCAACGTGCTTGCCCCGTTTCTGTCAGTGATTTTACTCAGAGTTGGGATGCAAAGAGCCACCAAGCCACCACCAAAGAATCACAGTGTGCTACAATGTGTCGTCTAAAGCGGGACGTAATCGTCCTGTTCCAAAGTTGACATTGGGAACAGAAAGAACCGCGCCTGGCATCTTGCAGGGGCCCACACACCACTGCAGTGAAAGTGAACCCCAGTCAGCGAGACTGTACGCAGCCTCAGTCTCAGCCTGCGCCCGGGAGGGAGGAGGCGTCACCGACTGGCCGCGTTCCGCCGCCTGCATCACAAATCCAAGTAGATAAACAACACGGGACTCCTAAAGTTGCACTCAGACCTCTGTTCGGATGCAGCGGCGGAGGAGCCATGCCGAACGCTCTCCTCCCGTCGGAGGCGTGACCTAGCGGCGCGGGGAAACCGCTCTCCGCTCCCCAAACGTTCCCCTCCTTCTCGCCAGCGACGTAACAACATGTCGGCAGAGGACGGCCATGTTTAGCTGGTTATGTCGACACACGGAGGAGGAGGAGGAAAAGTCGACCCGACGTTTCACGTTCCCCGGCTCTCTGACTGGCTTCCTTCCCGCTGTCGACACGGCGACAGCGTTTCAGAGTAGAACTCGACATAGGAGGGGCACCAAAAATGGCCCAAAACTTAATGGAGACATTTAGCGCGCAGGTGGTGATATGCCAGCAGGCAAGCAAAGTTCACGCAGTGAGACAAGTTAAATATTTAGACACAGATGTTGAACAGCAAAAGATGAACGGAGAGATTGGTTCCACAGACAAATGCGCTTCCGTTCACGTTTGACTTGCGGTACTTTGGAGCTAAATGAAAACTGTAATTATTTCTTACCTGTCCACAGTTCTGTCGCGATGCTCGCAGGGCGTGCGTTACAATCCCAAAGCAACAGAATGCGCGAAAGCTGTTGAAAACACCGAAGCGCCTGTAGCTAGGCAGACAAGAGGCGACAAGAGAGAAAAATTGGCGATCACTAGGAGGATCTACGCCAAAAGCCACATGATCGCCGACGTCAGAGTACGTATTTGCATGCCGCACCGGGGCACCGGTATCCGTCCATAGCGGCTGCGTGCTGACGTTGCCTTGGAAAGTTCACATGAGGGCGGCAGAAAGTGGGCCAACTCTCTTGTCCGGGTGACAGAGGACGTACCGACGCATCCATAAAGCATGACGGCCGGTGTGTTTACGTGAACGATGTCCGTGTTGTTACTTAGCTGATGTCTGCCCTCCTCTGTTCCGACTTCATTGAATATGAAATCATCATGAAGGGGCGTGTCTTTCACAACCAAGCACCGCCCCTTCTACGCCCCCACACCCTTCGAGTCGCCTGGTTGCGCGACACATGAACACACAAAACTGATCCTTGGCGCCTGGAAATCTGTCACGCAACAGTGACCTCCTCTGGATTCCTTATTGAACTGATGGTGACCTTGGCACATCAGCGGCGCGTCTCCGGGCCACATGCATGCATCTCCATTTAAAACTCAGACGCCGGCCTGATATTGTTGTTGTTGCCCACCTGCGATTGGGGGTTGTTTTCATGTTACTGTATATTAATTCAAAGACACTATAAGTCACACATTTCCTACTGACAATACTGTAGTTTGGTGCCATGCAACATGATTCACTGTAAATTTCAGTTTATTTATTTGTAAGTCAACAGTTGGGGCGGCCTGCTAGTCCAGCGGTTAGCACGTCGACTTCACAGTGAAGAGGTACCGGGTTCAATTCCAGCTCCGGCCTCCATGTGTGGAGTTTGCAGGTTCTCCCTGGGTCTGCGTGTGTTTCCTTCGGGGACTCCGGTTTCCTCCCACATTCCAAAAACATACATGGTAGGCTGATTGGTCACTCTAAATTGTCCCTAGATGTGGGTGTGGGTGTGCATGGTTGTTCGTCTCTGTGTACCCTGCGATTGGCTGGCAACCAATTTGGGGTGTCCCCTGCCTACTGCACGAAGCCAGCTGGTATAGGCTCCAGCCCCACCCCCCGTGAGAATAATGCGGTTTGGAAGATGAATGCATGAATGAAAGTCAACATTAGCATTTTTTTTTTTGTGAAAGCTAAACAAGAAAGTGAAAAGTGCAGCGAACCGCAGCTTTATTGCAGATCATATTTCCTGCTGTCCCACTATGTTGTGCATTTTAATCTACTGCTTATTTGTTTGTTTTGTTTTTCAATGAATTTTACGACAGGCATTTCCAAACTTATAGTTCTGCGCAAATAGATGTCAAGCCGCTTATCCTCGCGAATGTCGCAGTAGTGATGGAGCCTATCGACCTATCTTCGGGCAATAGGTTCAACAATGGCAATCTGCAGGGTCGAGAGAAGCATTTTAAAACTGTACGCGTGAGCTACGATACTTAACAGACTGCAAAAGTGCGTTGCGTGCCTCTGCATCCGGTCTCCCACTAAGGTAGGCAGTGATTTTCTTGTAACGTACTCATAAACACTTGTGTCTACTTTATTTTTCTGTTTCGTTCATCTTAAGGGCCGTTATCATGGCATGCGTGTGTAAGAGCGTGCGTATGTGCGTGTGCGCAGTAACGGGTCGATCGCGGGAGGTTGGTTGATCGAAAAGTAGATCTTAGGTCAAAAAAGTTTGGGCACGCCTGCTCTAAAGTCTAAATTGCCCCTATTGATGTGAGTGTGAGCATGTGGTTGTTTGTCTATGTGTGCCCTGCGATTGGCTGGCAACCAGTTTAGGGTGTCCCCCGCCGCTGCCCGAAGACGGGTGGGATAGGTTACAGTACACACCACGACCCTTGTGAAGATAAACGGATCAGAAAATGGATGCATGGTTAGATTTTTTTTTCCATCCATTTTCCGAACCGCCTAATCCTCACGAAGGTTGCGGGGGTGCTGGAGCCTATCCCAGCCGTCTTTAGGCAGTAGGCGTGGGACACCCTGAACCGGTTGCCAGCCAATCGCAGGGCACACAGAGACGAACAACCATGTGCCCTCACACTCACACCTAGGGACAATTCAGTGTTTTCAATCAGCCTGCCATGCACGTTTTTGGAACGTGGGAGGAAACCAGAGCACCCGGAGAAAACCCAGGCAGCCCCGGGGAGAACATGCAAACTCCACACAGGGAGGCCGGAGCTGGAATTGAACCCGGTGTATCTCTGCATTGTGAAGTCGACGTGCTGGCAGCCAATTCGGGGTGTCCCCTGCCTACTGCGCGAAGACTGGACTACCAGGCCGCCGGATGGGTAGATGGATTGGTTAAAAAAAAAGCGAGCGAGAGAGAAAAAGATTGTAATTAATTGCAATGGCGGTTAAAAGTCACTAGATGGGGCTAAACGGTTGCCTTATGATTTATTCCTGTGCACAGTTTCCAAAGTGGTCAAGAAGGAAGCCTTGATGGCGGAATTTTTCCGTGCCAATATGATAGTTGCTGTCAATAAAAATGAATATAATTCAGAGCTTTACAAAGAAAATTTGAATTATTTGACTGAGATTCCTGTACTACACAACATGTTTTCTGTTTTCAACTAACAATACAGCAAATCAAGAGAGGATTAAAGCAACTTGAGCAATTAAAATGTACAAAATACAGCTTTATAGAAATTGTTCAAATGCTCAAATTACAGATTTTTGTGACATAAGAAATGGACCCAATGTAAATCATTTAAACCACCAAAGAAGCCCACAAACTACAATTAAATTGGGGTAATTATTATAATTATTTTTTAAAAATAAGTGAGACATATTTAGGCTGCAAACAGGTGCTAATCCTCATAATTGGGGAAGGGTTTTCATAATAAACCAATCACATTCAATCTCATGTTAAATGGGATTCAGTGCATACCTGCTCCCATTTAAAGTGGCTGATTAACTCCAAATAAAGTTACGCTGCTCTGTTTGCTTTTTGTGGCATTTTTGTTGTTACATGATACAGCACGGTAGTCCAGTGGTTAGCACGTCGGCTTCACAGTGCAGAGCTCCGGTTTCCTCCCACATTCCAAAAATTTGCATGGCAGGCTGATTGAACACTCTAAATTGTCCCTAGGTGTGAGTGTGAGTGCGAATGGTTGTTCGTCTCTGTGTGCCCTGCGATTGGCTGGCAACCGATTCACGGTGTCCCCCGCCTACTGCCCGGTGACAGCTGGGATAGGCTCCAGCACCCCCCGCGACCCTAGTGAGGATCAAGCGGTTAGGAAAATGAATGAATGAATGAATGAATGAATGAATGAATGATACAGCACAAGCTATTGTCCATCCCTCCACAATATCAGAATCAAAGGGAAGTCACTGTTCAAAGGCATTTTCAAGGCATTAAATATCCCAGAAATGTATGAAAAGATGAGAAGAAAACTGGTCACATCGGCTGGCCAAAGGGTCAATAGGAACTGCAGGAATTTCTCACAAGTACTAGCTGTTTTAGTGGCAGGATGTACGCATCATTTTAAAAAGGAAAAACATCCAAACCAATTTTGCAAAGGAACACATGAAATCTTCCAAATGTGCGATTTTATCTTTTATAGTGCGATGAAAATGTGGTTTAATTTTGTATCCCTAATTCTAAAAGATATATTCATCACCTAAAGAACACCATGCCTAAAGTGAAACATGGTGGTGGCAGCATCATGCCTGGGGGCTGTTTCTCTTCAGCTGGGGCCTTAAGGCATCTTTATACTCGGATGAGAACTGACCGCACGGATGTCACTGCAGTTATCCTTAATACTCCTCTGCAAGCCACACACATTGTTTTGAAAATGTCCTGCAGTTTCACTTCAAGTCGGGGGTGTCGCCATGGCAAGTATTGGATTGGAGAGTGGCTCTCAAATAGGGTCATGAGGACCCCTAGGGGTACTTGACATTTTAAAATAGACATAATCAATGGAAGAAAGAGCTTGATCACAACATGTGTCTCCCTGCCAAGAAAATTGTGTCAGTATTCTTTTTTTAAAAATTAAATAGATATTCAAAGAAGGCTGATGAGTGCTTAGCGCATCAACCTCACAGTGCAGAGGTACCGTGTTCGATTCCAGCTCCGGCCTTCCTGTGTGGAGTTTGCATGTTCTCTTTGTTCCTGCGTGGGTTTTCTCTGGGTACTGCGGTTTCTTCCCACATTCCAAAAACATGCATGGCAGGTTGATTGAACACTCCAAATTGTCCCTAGGTGTGACTTTGAGCGCAGATAGTGGTTTGTCTATGTGTGCCCTGCGAGTGGCTGGCAACCGGTTCAGGGTGTCCCCCGCCTACTGCCCGAAGACAGCTGGGATAGGCTCCAAACACGCCATGTGACCCTTGTTAGGACACACACACACACACACACTTCATTTTTACTAAGAATTATGACATAAGAGCATCCATTTTATTCCACCAGTCTGTGATTTCCAGTGATTTTTTCAATCCAATAATGTCAATGCTTTAATCATGAAAATCATTCAAAATTCACAAGTGGATTTTGCATGTTCTCAACGTGCCGGCGTAGGTTTTCTCTGGGTACTCCGGTTTCCTCCCACATTCCAAAAACACGCATCACAGGTTAATTCAACACTCTAAATTGTCCCGAGGTGTGATTGTGAAAATACCTGAAAACACCAACACCTCTTCGGAGTTTTATGCAGCTTGCTGCGCAAGACTTGTGTCACGTTGTGCCCGAAGCGATAGACAGATCGCTTCGTGCACAACAAAAATAAGGAAGTGGATCCCCGAGATAGCAGACAGAAAACGAGATCTTGTCAAAGAACAAAAAAAGTCTTTAATACGAAACACAAAATACCCGACAGGAAGAATAACAAAACGCGCTGGTCAAATAAGGACCAGGGGAAAAATAAGGTAACAACAGAAAACGCTCGCGGAAAACAAAAGCGAGGAAGATCTGAATAGACTATGGGAATAATTTACATACAATCAATAACTTGTACGACAAGACAATTGCCAGAAGGCTAGGAAGCAACGAGTAATATTAATTTAGGGGTTTTTTTGGCGAAAGAACAATGGCGCAGCGTGGAATTCTCCGGCAGTGAGTAAACTGCCGGAGTCTCCTAATAAAGGAAGAATAATCATCCCGAATGAATAACAGGTGTGCAGTCGGCGGGGAGAAAGCCCGCCCCCTGCGGGTAGACACGGGACGTGACAACTTGCAGTGGTCACATAAATAGAGAAATATTAGTTATCAGTAATAAGTTGTGGAAATATACTGGTTCCACGCAATGACGAGCATTATGTCTCAAAGAAAAACTCATCGGGCTACCATCCAGTCTGATCATTTTGGACAGCTCAAGGGTTGTTTTAATGTGACCAGAGAGGAGCTTTCCACTTCAAGGAAATGAATGTAAAAACAGTATTTTCGTGTCAGGTTCTGCACCCTTGGAATGTATGCACAATGATATAGTGGAGTGTAAACATCCGAGAGAAGGAAGAATAATACAAATCTCTTTAGGGATGTGTAAGCATCTGCCTGCTGCAACTCCTTTGATTTTCTTAAAAACAAAACCAAGTTCTTTCCAAAACTGACCATGAATGTTGAAATAAATATCTAGCAATAATACTCAAGAGGCATTATGCTTTGCAAACTGATCTGTCATCCTTCATCTCATTTCAACCTTGTTAGTTGCTTTTTGTAGCCTTCTGAGTTAGTGAGACTGAACACTTGTGTCAATGTGTGTGTGTGTGTGTGTGTGTGTGTGTGTGTCATATGTGTGCTTCCCCGGTGAGTTGTTTGGCTCAATCGGATTGCAGAGGGTTGGACAGTAGTCAAGAAACTGTTTGGTAGAGATGCATTCACAGACAGCGTATTCAGCTGGGATTAAAGAAATATCTCTCACAAACTCAACCCAACTTCCCTTCCCACGTTCAGGTTCAAACATGACATAGTGAATGCGGAGGATGGAGGACGGAAAATGAGGGAGTATTTGATAAGGAAAGAAGAAAAAACAGACCAGGTCCTGAGAGAAGCGATGGGTAAAAAACATGATTTTTCGGTAATTAGTGCAGTGCAAAGAATGAGGCTATTTTGTGCGTGGGTACCATTCAGGTGGATCGAAACTCGATTTGGGCTTCTATGCTGAAACAAATAAAGTCACGTTCTGGATTTTTACTCTGCTTCTTTTGAGTTTTGTGATATCAGAACCAGTCTTTTTTGACAAAGTGTATCTTTAAACAGGAAGCAATAGGAAGCATTCTAAAATGATATCAGTGGTTGTCGTTCATCATGAAAACGGAATTATGGAAATTCTTCCTCTCCAGCTCCTCCACCCTGACAGCTCTGTATGCTTTAAAACAGGGCTGCCCAAACTTTTTTGACCAAAGATCTACTTTTCGATCAACCAACCTCCCGGGATCGACCTTTTACTGCGCACGCGCGCATATGCACGTACACACACATGCTATGATGAGCAACAGCCTGATGCTGAGCCATGACATGCACGTTTGCAGCCTGTAAACGATCAGAGCTCACGCGTACCGTTTTACAATGCTTCTCCAGATTCCCATTTTTTGCCCGTCCCCTCAGTGTATTGTACAAAACAAACTCTGAATGAGAATAATGATAACGATAAAAGAGCGCAACAACTCTGAGCACAAGCTACAACTGCAGACCGCTGAGCGCTAACAACTTCCGTTGACGCAGTCACACGCCACCGTAGGTTAAAGATGACCCGCTTTATTTTTTTTAAATACTTTTTGTGAAAGTGAGACTGATAGAGTGGGGGCAGTGTACACAAAAAAAATATTACTAACATGCACAGAGACACAATTTTTTTTCCCTCTATACCCCTCGGATCGATTTGGGACAAGTCCCTGATCTACTGGTCGATCACGATCGACGTAATGGGCACTCCTGATTTAAAATATATTCCAATATACAGAACAAATCCAATGTTCTTTCGAATTGCTATATGACGCTCTGTGTCTTGGTGTCCGTTGAACTTATACCTTCAATGTCATATGTATGTGTTTTGTTTACATTTGGTTTTGTTCCGTCATGTGCCCTTTTTGTTTCACCAACTTACAATCAGCAAAACACCTCAACTCCAGTCAAGCCGGTGGGCCATGTCCTTCAGCTTGACTTCACATTCACATCACGCCCTGGAACCCGTAACACGAAGCCCGATGCCCTCTCCTGCCAGTTCTCTGCCGAGAAGCCGACTAAACGCCCCAAAACCATTCTTAACCGTGGATGTGTTGTCGCTTCCCCGACATGGGAGATTGAAGATGTGGACAAAAAACGCACATGAGGGAACAAAACCAAATGTAATCATGTCATCTAAACAAATACATAACAAACACAAGATTATTGGTTTTCAGTCTAAGTCGGTGGGAGAGATGGAGTCACATTTTATGGACCATAAAGAAGGCGGACACACAGAGAGGCTGCAAGCTTGATGTCTTATGCAAATATTTCATTAACTGACGTATACTTGAATGTACATTTGATGTGATGCGATTTGAAAACCTGGACAAGTCTTCTGTGGTGTTACCACAACCCTAGAACTGAACAAATATTCAATATATAATGGTTTGAATAGATTTAAATCACAGCACACCACTCACAAAGCAGAGTGCTTATGGGAAATAGTTGATATACTGTAGTTGGAGAAGAGTCAAGGTTTGTCCTGAGCCTTGAAGGGTACTTCTTTGTTCATCAAGTATACAACATTTAATCGAATAAGCCACAGCCACACTACATTCGAGGTAAATTGGCACATCAGAAGTGTAACAGTAGAGCAGAATTTATTCACCTTGTCTCAGGCAACTCACTAAATTGGGACTTTGCCATTTCTAAAGTGCACAGTTACACAGCTGACCGGGTCTGCCGCATTAAGTGCGGCGAAACAAAAGGGCATGGGCAGGTGTTAAACTTTACAGTCTGGTTTATTGGCTTGCATGCTGTCTCTGTTACTCCTCAAAGGCTATGCCGGTAGCTGTAAAAATTCAGATTTCATTCCCCCTGTTCCCACATCAAGGGACGGTTCCAGGATTTTGGTCCTTCTGGGGCTAAAGATGAGCTCAGAATGTAATTTATAAACATATCTTATCATATCGAATTAAGGGGGCTACAATCCGTTCTGAGAGGGGCTCAAGCTTGATGAAGGAACTCCGCTGGACATTGGTGTAAACCAGGGGTGCCCATTAGGTAGATCCTGATCTACCGGTAGATCTAAGACAGGTCCCGAGTAGATCTGATGAGTGTCGAGGAGAAAAAATAAATAAACAACCATTTGTGTGTCTTTGTACATGTTCGTAACATATTTTTTTGTGTTCATGTACGCTACACCCTAATCATCCTATCAGTCTCATTTTCACAAAATAAATATTAAAAAAATAAAATCAAGCAGGTAAATCTTGAATTTATGGTGGCGCCTGATTACGTCACCGGACGTTGTTAACGCTCAGCAGTCTGCAATTGCAGCTTTTATCGTCATTCTTCTCGTTCAGAGTTTGCTTCGTGTACAACTCACCGAGGGCACGGGCAAAGAATAGGAATCTAGGAGGGTCCAGGGAAGCACTTTAAAATGGTACTTGTGAGCTACGATAGTTAACAGGCTGCAGAAGTGCGTCGCATGCCTCAGTTTCAGGCTGTTTCTCATCATGGCGTGTGTGCGTGTGTGTGTGTGTGTGCGTGTGTGTGTGTGTGTGTGTGTGTGTGTGTGTGTGTGTGTGTGTGTGTGTGTGTGTGTGTGTGTATGTGTGTGCGCGCGCGCGCGCACGCCAGTAAGGGTAGATCCAGTGAGGTTAGTTGATCGAAAAGTAGATCTTCGATCCGAAAAGTTTGGGCACCCCTGGTGTAAACAGTGTTGAAAGTGAAATAGCGAGCGGCTTGGGAGTTATAGCGAACAAATTTCAATTTCAATAAAGTACAACCAAACTCAGTTTTGCTAGCTACTGTATTTTTTAAACTAGCGTACGTTATACCATATATTGAAGTGTGTCTAAAAATACAGTACTTTTAGTCAGTAACGTGTAGTGAGGGTTGGGGTTGAGGAGGCACTCAAATTTCTTCATATGCCATAAATCAAAAGCACGTTGATGCTTTTGATAACCACCTATCATATCCAATGGCCATCATCAAGGTGTCCAAGATCCCAGTTTGCACTCTTGATACGAAATAAATCAAGCAGATCATTTTGGTGGATACTTATTGATTGCACCAGCCTTGAATTTGAGCTCCATCTAGTGGGCGCTGCTCAAGGTAAACGCTGCTTCACAACTTCATCCATTAAGTGAGTGTGTTTTGTTAATTTACGGAAAAATAATCTAAGTCCTTCCACTGTTTTAAAAAATGGTTTACACTCAGGCACGCATTTTGCAAAATTCTTGGCAAGTTTTTCAAGTCACAGTATGGATCCACACAGTATCACTTGTTGAGATTAAAAGGCAGGGAAAGCAGGAAATACGTTTTAAAAATCATACAACCACAAAAACAAGCTTAACGTGTATGTCATTGTGTTTGAAAAGAACGAGTAGTTTCCCGTCTTTTCCCGACTCCCGTCGTTTGAAGCAAACCTGGCAGTTCTGTAGTTGGTCTCCTAGTAGGCCTTCCTGTGTGGAGTTTGCATGTTCTCCCTGTGCCGGCGTGGGTTTTCTCCGGCCACTCTGGTTTCCTCCCACGTTCCAAAAATATGTATGGAAGGTCAATGGAACACTCTAAATTGTTCCTGGGTGTGATTGTGAGTGCAGATGCCCTGCGATTGGCAGGCAACCATTTCAGGCTGTCCCCCGTCTACTTACTGCCCGAAGACCCTTGTGAGGATAAAGCGGATTATAAAACGGATGGATGGATGAGCCTAATGTGGGCCCGCAAATGTTTTTCAGATGTCATTTTGGAGAGGCTGTTAATCTTTGATTACAGTTTATCGGTGAACATGAAATGCTTCCATCTCTCCAACCCCTTGAAAAAATTAAGGAATCAAAGGCACTTTTTAAAGCTCATAATTATATACAGACCATCATTTGCACTAAAACCCGTATCCAAATGTGTGGTAAACAATTAGAAGTACATCTACTTTCAAAAGCAACGAATGCCATGTTCTAGTCAGGTTTGGTCAGGGTTCGTTCGAGGTAAAAAAGTGTACACCAAACGGTCGACAGACATTCACCTGTACTTTTCTTGTCGCAAGGAAATTTTGAACATGTTCACATATTTAACTTTTTTTTCATTTCCAAGAACATGTTGAACGTGAAATATGAACATTTCCATGGAGCAAGAAGAAACACTGAACCTACTGGCGAACGTTAGGTGAACGTTTTGCGAACATTTGCGACCTTGAATGAACCCTGACGAACTCTGACGTGAATGCAAATTTTCAATGCCTGCGCCATGATTTACGAACTTGGTTTCCCCTCAGTGAAATACAGGCTTAATAGTAGCACTTGGTCGTAAAAGTTCTGCCTCTGAACATATTCACAGCACTTCTATGCTTTCCTTTTCCATTTGTTTATGACACTGGCGTGACTGAAGTGGCTCTGACAGATACATGTTGAAGAACAACAGCAAGATTGAAAATACTGCCTATTTCTGTGGGATAAAGAAAAGACCATGTGCCTCATTTCCTTTCGCAGTCCTCCTGAAGGTAGTTTAACTTTTCCATCTCACCTTTCCTGAGCTTTCGTGTCTTTGTTCCTTCTCCTTTTCCTATACCATATTCCTATCACATCTACACTTCAGTACAAACAGAACAAGTCTGAACCATCATCACAACTTTGATTAGTGGACGAGTGAAAATAATAACAGCCTCTTTTAAACTGAAGATGAAAGGCGACAAAGGCAGAAGAAATGCTTGTCACTTTCCACAGAGCATTGATTTTCTTATTCTTTCTGCAAATAAATAAATAAATAAATAAATAAATAAATAAATACATGAGCCCTCCAGGTGGGAGTGTTGCGTGTAAAGGAAAAGTAATTGGTCGAAAATGGCTTAGTGACCCTTTTGGCTAATGGTGTCCTTTTACAGCCAAGTGAGTCAAACCCGGCAAAGGAGTGAATGGAGGCACTGCTGTGACCGCAGTCTGAGCCGGTCAACTTGAATTGAACTCACCTGGAAAGCAGGATTTATTCCAGCTTGATTCACTCACATTTACTGGTTTAATTGAAAGACTGACCCTCGGTCACAGACACGGGTTAAACTGCTTTCTCAAATAATAGGGCAAGATGTGGAATGAATGGAGGTACGGTTACTGAAGGGGAAAATTTGTTTGAACTCTGAAAAACATTGTTTGATGTCTAGTGTGTAATGTGCTCTGCTACTTGATTTCATGCTGTTTCTTCTCTCTTTTGTAGCAATTTACGGTCATTGTTGATGAGGTGACCACTTTGAAACAGTTGTGGTAACAGCATCTTTGAAACAGCTGCAAAGGTGTTGCATGGAATGTTTATCTTGATGAGAATCCTTTGGGCCTGCATATGCTATTATCATTCATTTATTTAATCATTTTTAGGCAGCATTGTGAAGTAGTGCTGAACACACTTGCCTCACAGTTGAGAGACTCTGGGTTTGAATCTGTGCGAAATGAGTTTTCTCCAGACACATGGCTTTTTCCTACATTCCAAAAAAACATGCATGTAAGGTTAACACAGCGTTACAACCTGCTTGTGTGTGTTAGTCTGTGTGTTTGTGTGTGTGTGTGCGTGTTGCAACTAAAGGAAGTAAAGTGGCATTCTGGCATCCTTTCCTCACCAGGGGGCCATTTTTCATGTTTCAGTTGGTCAGGTTCTTTCACTTTTCTAACTTGAAATTAAAGCCTTGAGACATCTGCATCAGTTTTGAAGGTAAACCACATTTCAGCACCCCTCAGAGAATGAAGCAGGAACATTTTTATGACAACGTTTTCAAAATATCAAGATGATTTGTTGCACTTGAACACTTGAGAATCTCAAGTAAACGCCATTTCTTGAATGCCACACAAAATGATTCAAACTGCTAATTCCGAGAATCTGATACTCACCAATCTGGATATATCATCATCACGTTAACAGCTTTTGCCACTGCAGTTTTCAGAACTCCGGATGTGACTTGCATTTTACAGTATGCATCATCACACATGACTCACCACCGTTTCACATAACTGCTTATCCCACCTAGCACCAAACAAATCTTGAATTTTGTTCAGGGACTGTTCATCTTCCTTTTTGACACTGGTGAACTCTTTAACTTCCTCCGCAGATGGTCTGTCCCAAACAAGAGATAAAATTTACACAAATTCTATAACCATACACACACACACACACACACACACACACACACACACACACACATACGTGTTTTGGTGCATTTTCAGGACGTCCGTTTGTTCACCCGACATATGGGTACATGCCTTTCCCGTGGTCCTACAGGCTCCAAAAAAATATGGTAACCATGAAAAAAAATCAGGAAGACAGCCATCTACTCAGATTTTGGCTAGGACGTAATTTTTTTTTGATTTATGACAAAACTACTACATATGAGGACATTGACAGGTTTTTGTGTATTATGGAGACAGTCACCTCAAACACACTACCATTTCATGTTTTTGTGAATTTTGAGCCCCCTGGATACACATCATTTTCAAGTATATATGACTTATGAAGACCAGCTAAGAGTAAAGTGTGTATTTTTAAATTGACTCATGTTACATACCAACAGTATATGTTAGGCACATGTGTCCAATTGTCATGCTCGGGCATGGGGAGAACTCTACAAAGGAAGGATGCCCAGATTCAAACATTCAAATATCAATTGCTGAACTGTGAGGCGAATGTGCCAAACAGTCGTTATACCCGTCATCCCTCAAATATTCACATTAATAATACAAGATAGTAAAATAAGCTGTGAAGAAGAAGAGATGGTTAAATATGTGGTCAGTCCACTTTCTTATTTTTTAATTGCTGACAATATGAAATTATGAACACAGAAAACATGCCACCTCCTCTCCATGACACAAAGCACTGCAATAGATGAGGGTTGTTTGAACTGAAGAAGATTATGTCAAAATGTGAATACTGCGATGAAGAATTTTTAATGAATCTGGCCATATATTGTGCCATGTGTGTAGCAACTTCTTTAGCTACCGTTAGACAAAAGCAACTTTTCAAAAAGTATTGAAATTCTTGAAATAGGATGAATTCAAATGTTTTAGGGTTTTTCCGAAACATCACCTCAAACCTAATAAGCCTATCTTTTGTGAGAAGTTTGTATATCGTACGTACGTTTATATACAGCAGGAGTGTCCAAGGTCGGTCCTCAAGGGCCGCTGTCTTTTTGTTTTCCAGCTCTCCCAGGATGTTCTAATGCTGCATCAGAGCTGACTGATGAACTGATCATCTGAAACAGGTGTGATGCAGCCGGGAGAGCTGGAAAACAGGCACGACAGTGGCCCTCCAGGCCCAGATCGGGACATGCCTGATATACAGTATAATTTACATGTTCATACATCTTCAAGGATTTTCCAAATTGCTCTTGAAGATCATGAAACAACAAACGTGAAACACAGTATCCAACAACAAATATGAAATCCATAATTGACCATCCCACCCTAAATGCACCATTGCTATTGCTTTAGTTAACTTGAACTGAAATGTACCCAGACGTGCTCGCATTTCAATGGACTAGCCATTCATTTCCCTTTTTAATGCAGTTATATCCTGTTGTGGATGTAGTTTTTGATGGACACCCAGCCTCTGTCGTTCAGAGCTGCTGGCTCTGCGTGGAGACAGGACTCACAGCTCGTTTTACCTGAAACTTTATGGCTTGTTATGAAATCAAACATATGTCGCTCAACAGCCTTCACTTCATAATCTGTCCACGTGCGTCTCTTATTCCCACCTGTAAAAGAAGGCATTATTTATTAAAAATGGAAAAATAAAATAATCAAAATAAGGTATTCCAGGAAATAATGAGAATTTTGAAAATTTGAGAATTTTGAGAATTTATCTCTCATTCCATTCATGGTCTCCAGAGGGTTCAGTCAGGTCACTTGGTGTCTGGAACATAACATTACGGTGTCAAAATATTCAGCATTCTTCATTCTGACCAGTTAAGAAATGAATAAACATTAATTATCATTGAACATTGCTCACGGGAGAGTTTGGGATGAATATACCACACTATAGAAAGTTAACACTGTTCAGTTCTGTGGAACAGCAATATGGGGACATTCGAACACAGGCTCTCCAGAGTTAGGTTAAGACAAAAGTCATGTCACCTGAAACACACTCAGGTTTTTCAGGTCTGAAGAAATATGAGGACATGACGACTGAAATCATGGAGAGTCCATGTTTCTGATTTATAACTTCTCCTGTGTTTGTCAAAGAAAGCTGAAAACTCAAACCTAGTATATAATGATAAGACGTAGTAACCTGTTGTAAGGAAGAAGTGGATCTTCCACTCCTTTCTTGATCTTCAAAAGGTTTCATCAGGATCGGAACACTTGGTGTCTGCAACATAGCAACAGTGCAGTGTCAGAAATATTCAAATTTATTCATCCTGATTAGTTAATAAATGAATAAACATTGTTATTCATTGAACATCGCTCACAGGAGGGTTTGGGATTAATATAAGACACTATAGAAAGTTAACACTGTTCAGCTCTGTGTAACAGCAATATGGGGACATTCGAACACAGGCTCTCCAGAGTTAGGTTAAGACAAAAGTCATGTCACCTGAAACACACTCAGGTTTTTCAGGTCTGAAGAAATATGAGGACATGACGACTGAAATCATGGAGAGTCCATGTTTCTGATTTATAACTTCTCCTGTGTTTGTCAAAGAAAGCTGAAAACTCAAACCTAGTATATAATGATAAGACGTAGTAACCTGTTGTAAGGAAGAAGTGGATCTTCCACTCCTTTCTTGATCTTCAAAAGGTTTCATCAGGATCGGAACACTTGGTGTCTGCAACATAGCAACAGTGCAGTGTCAGAAATATTCAAATTTATTCATCCTGATTAGTTAATAAATGAATAAACATTGTTATTCATTGAACATCGCTCACAGGAGGGTTTGGGATTAATATAAGACACTATAGAAAGTTAACACTGTTCAGCTCTGTGTAACAGCAATATGGGGACATTCGAACACAGGCTCTCCAGAGTTAGGTTAAGACAAAAGTCATGTCACCTGAAACACACTCAGGTTTTTCAGGTCTGAAGAAATATGAGGACATGACGACTGAAATCATGGAGACTCTATGTTTCTGACTTACAACTTCTCCTGTGTTTGTCAAAGAAAGCTGAAAACTCAAACCTAGTATATCATGATAAGAAGTAGTAACCTGTTGTAAGAATGAAGTGGATCTCTCACTCCATTCATGGTCTCCAGAGGGTTCAGTCAGGTCACTTGGTGTCTGCAACATAACATTACGGTGTCAAAATATTCAGCATTCTTCATTCTGACCAGTTAAGAAATGAATAAATATTAATTATCATTGAACATTGCTCACGGGAGAGTTTGGGATGAATATACCACACCATAGAAAGTTAACACTGTTCAGTTCTGTGGAACAGCAATATGGGGACATTCGAACACAGGCTCTCCAGAGTTAGGTTAAGACAAAAGTCATGTCACCTGAAACACACTCAGGTTTTTCAGGTCTCAAGAAATATGAGGACATGACGACTGAAATCATGGAGAGTCCATGTTTCTGATTTATAACTTCTCCTGTGTTTGTCAAAGAAAGCTGAAAACTCAAACCTAGTATATCATGATAAAAAGTAGTAACCTGTTGTAAGGATGAAGTGGATCTCTCACTCATTCTTGGTTTCCAGAGGGTTCAGTCAGGTACCTGTCACTTGATGTCTGCAACATAACAACATTACGGTGTCAAAAGTTTCAGCATTCATCATTCTGACCAGTTAAGAAATGAATAAACATTATTTCTCATTGAACATTGCTCACAGGAGAGTTTGGGAATAATGTACAACACTATAGTAAGTTAACACTGTTCAGCTCTGAGTAACAGCAATATGGGGACATTCGAACACAGGCTCTCCAGAGTTAGGTTAAGACAAAAGTCATGACACCTGAAACACACTCAGGTTTTTCAGGTCTAAAGAAATATGAGGACATGACGACTGAAATAATGGAGAGTCCATGTTTCTGATTTATAACTTCTGCTGTGTTTGTCAAAGAAAGCTGAAAACTCAAACCTAGTATATCATGACAAGAAGTAGTAACCTGTTGTAAGGATGAAGTGTATCTATCATTCCATTCATGGTCTCCAGAGGGTTCAGTCAGGTCACTTGGTGTCTGCAACATAACATTACGGTGTCAAAATATTCAGCATTTTTCATTTTGACCAGTTAAGAAATGAATAAATATTAATTATCATTGAACATTGCTCACGGGAGAGTTTGGGATGAATATACCACACTATAGAAAGTTAACACTGTTCAGTTCTGTGGAACAGCAATATGGGGACATTCGAACACAGGCTCTCCAGATGTTAGGTTAAGACAAAAGTCATGTCACCTGAAACACACTCAGGATTTTCAGGTCTCAAGAAATATGAGGACATGACAACTGAAATCATGGAGAGTCCATGTTTCTGATTTATAACTTCTCCTGTGTTTGTCAAAGAACATTGAAAATTCAAACCTAGTATATCATGATAAGAAGTAGTAACCTGTTGTAAGGATGAAGTGGATCTCTCACTCCATTCTTGGTTTCCAGAGGATTCAGTCAGGTACCTGTCACTTGATGTCTGCAACATAACAACATTACGGTGTCAAAAGTTTCAGCATTCTTCATTCTGACCAGTTAAGAAATGAATACATATTAATTATCATTGAACATTGCTCACGGGAGAGTTTGGGATGAATATACCACACTATAGAAAGTTAACACTGTTCAGTTCTGTGGAACAGCAATATGGGGACATTCGAACACAGGCTCTCCAGAGTTAGGTTAAGACAAAAGTCATGTCACCTGAAACACACTCAGGTTTTTCAGGTCTGAAGAAATATGAGGACATGACGACTGAAATCATGGAGAGTCTATGTTTCTGATTTAGAACTTCTCCTGTGTTTGTCAAAGAAAGCTGAAAACTCAAACCTAGTATATCATGATAAGAAATAGTAACCTGTTGTAAGGATGAAGTGGATCTCTCACTCCATTCATGGTCTCCAGAGGGTTCAGTCAGGTCACTCGGTGTCTGCAACATAACATTACGGTGTCAAAATATTCAGCATTCTTCATTCTGACCAGTTAAGAAATGAATAAATATTAATTATCATTGAACATTGCTCACATGAGAGTTTGGGAATAATGTACCACACTATAGAAAGTTAACACTGTTCTGCTCTGTGGAACAGCAATATGGGGACATTTAGACACAGCCTCTCCAGAGTTAGGTTAAGACAAAAGTCATGTCACCTGAAACACACTCAGGTTTTTCAGGTCTAAAGAAATATGAGGACATGACGACTGAAATCATGGAGAGTCCATGTTTCTGATTTATAACTTCTCCTGTGTTTGTCAAAGAAAGCTGAAAACTCAAACCTAGTATATCATGATAAGAAGTAGTAACCTGTTGTAAGGATGAAGTGGGTCTCTAACTCCATTCTTGGTTTCCAGAGGGTTCAGTCAGGTCACTTGGTGTCTGCAACATAACATTACGGTGTCAAAATATTCAGCATTTTTCATTTTGACCAGTTAAGAAATGAATAAATATTAATTATCATTGAACATTGCTCACGGGAGAGTTTGGGATGAATATACCACACTATAGAAAGTTAACACTGTTCAGTTCTGTGGTACAGCAATATGGGGACATTCGAACACAGGCTCTCCAGATGTTAGGTTAAGGCAAAAGTCATGTCACCTGAAACACACTCGGGTTTTTCAGGTCTAAAGAAATATGAGGACATGACGACTGAAATCATGGAGAGTCCATGTTTCTGATTTATAACTTCTCCTGTGTTTGTCAAAGAAAGCTGAAAACTCAAACCTAGTATATCATGATAAGAAGTAGTAACCTGTTGTAAGGATGAAGTGGATCTCTCACTCCATTCTTGGTTTCCAGAGGGTTCAGTCAGGTACCTGTCACTTGATGTCTGCAACATAACAACATTACGGTGTCAAAAGTTTCAGCATTCTTCATTCTGACCAGTTAAGAAATGAATACATATTAATTATCATTGAACATTGCTCACGGGAGAGTTTGGGATGAATATACCACACTATAGAAAGTTAACACTGTTCAGTTCTGTGGAACAGCAATATGGGGACATTCGAACACAGGCTCTCCAGAGTTGGGTTAAGACAAAAGTCATGTCACCTGAAACACACTCAGGTTTTTCAGGTCTCAAGAAATATGAGGACATGACGACTGAAATCATGGAGAGTCTATGTTTCTGACTTATAACTTCTCCTGTGTTTGTCAAAGAAAGCTGAAAACTCAAACCTAGTATATCATGATAAGAAGTAGTAACCTGTTGTAAGGATGAAGTGGATCTCTCACTCCATTCATGGTCTCCAGAGGGTTCAGTCAGGTCACTCGGTGTCTGCAACATAACATTACGGTGTCAAAATATTCAGCATTCTTCATTCTGACCAGTTAAGAAATGAATAAATATTAATTATCATTGAACATTGCTCACGGGAGAGTTTGGGATGAATATACCACACTATAGAAAGTTAACACTGTTCAGTTCTGTGGAACAGCAATATGGGGACATTCGAACACAGGCTCTCCAGAGTTAGGTTAAGACAAAAGTCATGTCACCTGAAACACACTCAGGATTTTCAGGTCTCAAGAAATATGAGGACATGACAACTGAAATCATGGAGAGTCCATGTTTCTGATTTATAACTTCTCCTGTGTTTGTCAAAGAAAGCTGAAAACTCAAACCTAGTATATCATGATAAGAAGTAGTAACCTGTTGTAAGGATGAAGTGGGTCTCTCACTCCATTCTTGGTTTCCAGAGGGTTCAGTCAGGTACCTGTCACTTGATGTCTGCAACATAACATTACGGTGTCAAAAGTTTCAGCATTCTTCATTCTGACCAGTTAAGAAATGAATACATATTAATTATCATTGAACATTGCTCACGGGAGAGTTTGGGATGAATATACCACACTATAGAAAGTTAACACTGTTCAGTTCTGTGGAACAGCAATATGGGGACATTCGAACACAGGCTCTCCAGAGTTAGGTTAAGACAAAAGTCATGTCACCTGAAACACACTCAGGTTTTTCAGGTCTGAAGAAATATGAGGACATGACGACTGAAATCATGGAGAGTCTATGTTTCTGATTTAGAACTTCTCCTGTGTTTGTCAAAGAAAGCTGAAAACTCAAACCTAGTATATCATGATAAGAAATAGTAACCTGTTGTAAGGATGAAGTGGATCTCTCACTCCATTCATGGTCTCCAGAGGGTTCAGTCAGGTCACTCGGTGTCTGCAACATAACATTACGGTGTCAAAATATTCAGCATTCTTCATTCTGACCAGTTAAGAAATGAATAAATATTAATTATCATTGAACATTGCTCACATGAGAGTTTGGGAATAATGTACCACACTATAGAAAGTTAACACTGTTCTGCTCTGTGGAACAGCAATATGGGGACATTTAGACACAGCCTCTCCAGAGTTAGGTTAAGACAAAAGTCATGTCACCTGAAACACACTCAGGTTTTTCAGGTCTAAAGAAATATGAGGACATGACGACTGAAATCATGGAGAGTCCATGTTTCTGATTTATAACTTCTCCTGTGTTTGTCAAAGAAAGCTGAAAACTCAAACCTAGTATATCATGATAAGAAGTAGTAACCTGTTGTAAGGATGAAGTGGGTCTCTAACTCCATTCTTGGTTTCCAGAGGGTTCAGTCAGGTCACTTGGTGTCTGCAACATAACATTACGGTGTCAAAATATTCAGCATTTTTCATTTTGACCAGTTAAGAAATGAATAAATATTAATTATCATTGAACATTGCTCACGGGAGAGTTTGGGATGAATATACCACACTATAGAAAGTTAACACTGTTCAGTTCTGTGGTACAGCAATATGGGGACATTCGAACACAGGCTCTCCAGATGTTAGGTTAAGGCAAAAGTCATGTCACCTGAAACACACTCGGGTTTTTCAGGTCTAAAGAAATATGAGGACATGACGACTGAAATCATGGAGAGTCCATGTTTCTGATTTATAACTTCTCCTGTGTTTGTCAAAGAAAGCTGAAAACTCAAACCTAGTATATCATGATAAGAAGTAGTAACCTGTTGTAAGGATGAAGTGGATCTCTCACTCCATTCTTGGTTTCCAGAGGGTTCAGTCAGGTACCTGTCACTTGATGTCTGCAACATAACAACATTACGGTGTCAAAAGTTTCAGCATTCTTCATTCTGACCAGTTAAGAAATGAATACATATTAATTATCATTGAACATTGCTCACGGGAGAGTTTGGGATGAATATACCACACTATAGAAAGTTAACACTGTTCAGTTCTGTGGAACAGCAATATGGGGACATTCGAACACAGGCTCTCCAGAGTTGGGTTAAGACAAAAGTCATGTCACCTGAAACACACTCAGGTTTTTCAGGTCTCAAGAAATATGAGGACATGACGACTGAAATCATGGAGAGTCTATGTTTCTGACTTATAACTTCTCCTGTGTTTGTCAAAGAAAGCGGAAAACTCAAACCTAGTATATCATGATAAGAAGTAGTAACCTGTTGTAAGGATGAAGTGGATCTCTCACTCCATTCATGGTCTCCAGAGGGTTCAGTCAGGTCACTCGGTGTCTGCAACATAACATTACGGTGTCAAAATATTCAGCATTCTTCATTCTGACCAGTTAAGAAATGAATAAATATTAATTATCATTGAACATTGCTCACGGGAGAGTTTGGGATGAATATACCACACTATAGAAAGTTAACACTGTTCAGTTCTGTGGAACAGCAATATGGGGACATTCGAACACAGGCTCTCCAGAGTTAGGTTAAGACAAAAGTCATGTCACCTGAAACACACTCAGGATTTTCAGGTCTCAAGAAATATGAGGACATGACAACTGAAATCATGGAGAGTCCATGTTTCTGATTTATAACTTCTCCTGTGTTTGTCAAAGAAAGCTGAAAACTCAAACCTAGTATATCATGATAAGAAGTAGTAACCTGTTGTAAGGATGAAGTGGGTCTCTCACTCCATTCTTGGTTTCCAGAGGGTTCAGTCAGGTACCTGTCACTTGATGTCTGCAACATAACATTACGGTGTCAAAAGTTTCACCATTCTTCATTCTGACCAGTTAAGAAATGAATAAACATTATTTCTCATTGAACATTGCCCACAGGAGAGTTTGAGAATAATGTACCACACTATAGTAAGTTAACACTGTTCAGCTCTGAGTAACAGCAATATGGGGACATTCGAACACAGGCTCTCCAGAGTTAGGTTAAGACAAAAGTCATGACACCTGAAACACACTCAGGTTTTTCAGGTCTAAAGAAATATGAGGACATGACGACTGAAATCATGGAGAGTCCATGTTTCTGATTTATAACTTCTCCTGTGTTTGTCAAAGAAAGCTGAAAACTCAAACCTAGTATATCATGACAAGAAGTAGTAACCTGTTGTAAGGATGAAGTGTATCTATCATTCCATTCATGGTCTCCAGAGGGTTCAGTCAGGTCACTTGGTGTCTGCAACATAACATTACGGTGTCAAAATATTCAGCATTCTTCATTTTGACCAGTTAAGAAATGAATAAATATTAATTATCATTGAACATTGCTCACGGGAGAGTTTGGGATGAATATACCACACTATAGAAAGTTAACACTGTTCAGTTCTGTGGAACAGCAATATGGGGACATTCGAACACAGGCTCTCCAGAGTTGGGTTAAGACAAAAGTCATGTCACCTGAAACACACTCAGGTTTTTCAGGTCTCAAGAAATATGAGGACATGACGACTGAAATCATGGAGAGTCTATGTTTCTGACTTATAACTTCTCCTGTGTTTGTCAAAGAAAGCGGAAAACTCAAACCTAGTATATCATGATAAGAAGTAGTAACCTGTTGTAAGGATGAAGTGGATCTCTCACTCCATTCATGGTCTCCAGAGGGTTCAGTCAGGTCACTCGGTGTCTGCAACATAACATTACGGTGTCAAAATATTCAGCATTCTTCATTCTGACCAGTTAAGAAATGAATAAATATTAATTATCATTGAACATTGCTCACGGGAGAGTTTGGGATGAATATACCACACTATAGAAAGTTAACACTGTTCAGTTCTGTGGAACAGCAATATGGGGACATTCGAACACAGGCTCTCCAGAGTTAGGTTAAGACAAAAGTCATGTCACCTGAAACACACTCAGGATTTTCAGGTCTCAAGAAATATGAGGACATGACAACTGAAATCATGGAGAGTCCATGTTTCTGATTTATAACTTCTCCTGTGTTTGTCAAAGAAAGCTGAAAACTCAAACCTAGTATATCATGATAAGAAGTAGTAACCTGTTGTAAGGATGAAGTGGGTCTCTCACTCCATTCTTGGTTTCCAGAGGGTTCAGTCAGGTACCTGTCACTTGATGTCTGCAACATAACATTACGGTGTCAAAAGTTTCACCATTCTTCATTCTGACCAGTTAAGAAATGAATAAACATTATTTCTCATTGAACATTGCCCACAGGAGAGTTTGAGAATAATGTACCACACTATAGTAAGTTAACACTGTTCAGCTCTGAGTAACAGCAATATGGGGACATTCGAACACAGGCTCTCCAGAGTTAGGTTAAGACAAAAGTCATGACACCTGAAACACACTCAGGTTTTTCAGGTCTAAAGAAATATGAGGACATGACGACTGAAATCATGGAGAGTCCATGTTTCTGATTTATAACTTCTCCTGTGTTTGTCAAAGAAAGCTGAAAACTCAAACCTAGTATATCATGACAAGAAGTAGTAACCTGTTGTAAGGATGAAGTGTATCTATCATTCCATTCATGGTCTCCAGAGGGTTCAGTCAGGTCACTTGGTGTCTGCAACATAACATTACGGTGTCAAAATATTCAGCATTCTTCATTTTGACCAGTTAAGAAATGAATAAATATTAATTATCATTGAACATTGCTCACGGGAGAGTTTGGGATGAATATACCACACTATAGAAAGTTAACACTGTTCAGTTCTGTGGAACAGCAATATGGGGACATTCGAACACAGGCTCTCCAGAGTTAGGTTAAGACAAATGTCATGTCACCTGAAACACACTCAGGTTTTTCAGGTCTCAAGAAATATGAGGACATGACGACTGAAATCATGGAGAGTCTATGTTTCTGACTTATAACTTCTCCTGTGTTTGTCAAAGAAAGCTGAAAACTCAAACCTAGTATATCATGATAAGAAGTAGTAACCTGTTGTAAGAATGAAGTGGATATCTCACTCCATTCATGGTCTCCAGAGGGTTCAGTCAGGTCACTTGGTGTCTGCAACATAACATTACGGTGTCAAAATATTCAGCATTCTTCATTCTGACCAGTTAAGAAATGAATAAATATTAATTATCATTGAACATTGCTCACGGCAGAGTTTGGGATGAATATACCACACTATAGAAAGTTAACACTGTTCAGTTCTGTGGAACAGCAATATGGGGACATTCGAACGCAGGCTCTCCAGAGTTAGGTTAAGACAAAAGTCATGTCACCTGAAACACACTCAGGTTTTTCAGGTCTCAAGAAATATGGGGACATGACGACTGAAATCATGGAGAGTCTATGTTTCTGACTTATAACTTCTCCTGTGTTTGTCAAAGAAAGCTGAAAACTCAAACCTAGTATATCATGGTAAGAAGTAGTAACCTGTTGTAAGAATGAAGTGGATATCTCACTCCATTCATGGTCTCCAGAGGGTTCAGTCAGGTCACTTGGTGTCTGCAACATAACATTACGGTGTCAAAATATTCAGCATTCTTCATTCTGACCATTTAAGAAATGAATAAACATTAATTATCATTGAACATTGCTCACGGGAGAGTTTGGGATGAATATACCACACTATAGAAAGTTAACACTGTTCAGTTCTGTGGTACAGCAATATGGGGACATTCGAACGCAGGCTCACCAGATGTTAGGTTAAGGCAAAAGTCATGTCACCTGAAACAAACTCTGGTTTTTCAGGTCTAAAGAAATATGAGGACATGACGACTGAAATCATGGAGAGTCCATGTTTCTGATTTAGAACTTCTCCTGTGTTTGTCAAAGAAAGCTGAAAACTCAAACCTAGTATATCATAAGAAGTAGTAACCTGTTGTAAGGATGAAGTGGATCTCTCACTCCCTTCTTGGTCTCCAGAAGGTTCAGTCAAGATCCCGTCACTTGGTGTCTGCAACATAACACCATTACGGTGCCATTACGGGACATTCGAACACAGGCTCTCCAGTGTTAAGTCCAGACAAAAGTCATTTCACCTGATCACACTCAGGTTTTTCAGCAACATTACAGTATCAGAAATATTCTAAAAAGTATTCTACAGTAACTGGGAAGTATGAGGGCATGACTGAAATCATGAAAATCAACATTATAGCAACCATAGAGTGTCAGAAATATGTCGTAGTTACATGACTTTTGAATAAATTAAACTTCATACACAGCACAAGCCGGCTCTTTATGGTAGTTACCACTGTACAGCTCTTATAGCTAACAATTTCAGGACAACAGACATGACTGAGTTCAAATAATAAAGACAACACCCGAAACATATTCTTTCAGACTAAAACAATGTAATGACTGAAAAATAATTCCGGTGACCATTCGTTGTTTTCAACTAAGTAGAGACTTTTGATGGGCAGTACAAATTGCTGATAAAAATTTGGATTTGTCAAACAGCTACCACAGCCTTCTTCAATCAGGTGAAATAAGCATTATGAAGGAAGTTTAAAGGCATCTAATTTTCCTCGACTATTACGGATGGTATGCGTTTTTATGAATTGTGATATTTGGTGAAGCACAATATTTTAACAGAAGCCGAATAATTTCTATTTCTATTTTTTCATTCCAATATATTCCTAGTTCTACATGGCAATACAATATTCTCAATAATTGAATGATAATGGCTGCTAAACATTTTCTTCAAAAGTACTTCAATTATTTTTGCTCCAATATGATCAATGGCATAAAAAATATGCTGTTTATTGTGACATTTTTGGGGTAAATACAATGTACGAATAAAATCTGTCACTGTGACAGGCTTTGGTTGCAGCTCTTGTCATGTGCTTGCGGTAGCCATAAGAATTAGATAGCAGGTAGATTGATAGCATACCTTTATAATCATTGATCCACTGGGCTTTCAAACAAGGCTTGTTGACTCCAGATAAAAGGAGCAGCCTCAGATTCAGGGCTCAGTCTGGTTCTTCTTTGTGACATTATCACCACCAGTAAACATCTACAATGGAAAGTGAGAAGAAGTCAGCCAGACAAGCAAGCACAATATTATGGCAGCACTTATTTTGGCTCAAAAAGTACTGAACCAAAGGAATATTATTTTCTTCCTCAAAAATACAAAAATTCATTTCATCAAACATTTGCTGGTCAGACTAATAGATTCGGGCAAACCATTTGTCAGGCAGATAACAATGTAAAATTAAAATAGAGTAACACAATATTGTCTTGACCAAATGTACCAACAAAGCTGAATTCTGCTATAATTTCATTGCAAACGTTTGTTTGTTTTTTTCATTGAAACGGTGTACAATTGAATCAGCACAAGAATAAACAGTGTAAATACACCGGGCTTAGCGTAAATGCTAGAAGTGCCTGGCCCACTTTCATTAGGCTACCTGTACTAACTAATTTAAATTAACTGCAATCGAATAAAACAAATACTGCACTGAAATAAACATATGGTACCAAAACCAAGTTCCACAGAATGTGTTGTTAAAGATTTAGAAAAGTTTTCCAGAACCTTGCCTGCAGGACATGTCCACATTACTTTTACTGGAAGCTTATTAGCATGCTAACGATCGAGCTAGCTAGCTAGCTAGCTGTCTTATTGAATGATATTACCTTTGGTGGGCACTGTTAAACACGGTTATATTGAACAACTTCTATGTTACGGTAAGATAAACGAAAAGGAATTGCTTACCCGATGGTCATCCACGCGTGGTCGTGTTTGAGAGTAGGATTGTCTGGCTGCTTCACATGTTGGATTTTGTGTGACTGCTAATTGATGTGACTTATCAGGACAAGGGCGGGGAAAATGTGTGAGTCAGTCCGAAAAAGATGACATTTGAGGTCCTGCACAATGACGTCACTGAAAGTGTGTTAAAAGTGTGTTAAGTACCGAAGTTGGCCACTAGTTTTCCAAATGAAAAGTGAGTCGAAAGTTAAACACACTTAAACACACAATTTCTGAAAATTGTGCTCTTTCAGGACATCACTTATTTTTGGTGTGGGAGTATCCTCGTGAGCTCTAGAGTAGTGTAGACTGCGTGGAAATATGAGGACGTGAAAAATGTCCTCATTTTTCCACAGGTCCTCATTGTGAAGGTGTGTTATCATAAAATTGTCCTGAGATGTCATGAATACAAACGCACACACACACACACACACACACACACACACACACACACACACACACACACACACACACACACACACACACACACACACACACACACACACACACACACACACACACAGACACACACACACACACACACGTCTGCCCAAGTTTAGTTTTGTCTGATGACTAAAAGCTGAGACAACCTTGCCATTATCTAGAAAACAAACTTACAGTATACATCGGGAAATGATGCAATGTGTCTTAAATGTATCCTGTGTTTATTATTTTTCAAAGACATCACCCTTTCACTTTATTCTGTGAGCACACCCGTCAAAATTCTAAAAACCAAAATTTTAATTATATGAATGTGTCACAAATGATTCTGGGAACGTTTTTATGAGTAATTACCACAAGATTGCGGATAAACCTAATGAAGAACCAATAAAGGTTTGGACTAAATGCCTACAAAACTAATAGCCGACCCATTAGTTGTACCGCTCCTGAAGGTTATGAAAATAGAAGAAAATAGCATGTATAAAAACTTACTGACTCAGGAGAAGTGGAAAAACAGTGTGGAAAATATGGTATTGAGTTACTACCATGGTGGCTTCAATGTACATTGTATTGATGCAGTGTTTCATTTGCCTGACTTGTAGGCAATGTGAATTCAGCTCCCACTCCTTAAAGTCTAATTGTGAGTATGGAAGGTTATTTGTCTATATTGTATATTGCTCTGTGAATGACTGGTGACCACTCGAGGGTGTAGTTCAGCCTTTAACCCAAATTCAGCTGGGATAGGCTTCAGTTTCCCATGACCCTGAACTGGAAAGGCGGGAGGAAAGAATGGAAAACTTTCAATCCATACATTGACAAGCTCACTTGAGTTAATTGAACAATTTTCTTGAACTTAAGTGGTCCACATTGGAACCACATGGTGTTTCAAAATCATCTGAAAATGTTACAACAGAGTTGCACAATTTATGTACGGGCACGATTTGATTATGGGCTCCTCCTACGAGCTCCTTTCTGTGTGGAGTTGTAAACTCTCCCCGTGCTTCCATTGGTTTTCTCCGGGGACACTGACTTCCTCCCACATTACGAAAAAAACATGCTTCTTTGGTTGATTAAAGAATCTATATAACACAATTATATAAACAACAGTAAAGCAATTATATTGCTTTACTGTTGTATATGTTAATTGCTCCATGTACAGCACTTTGTATGCAGTGATGGCTGTCTGAAAGTGCTCTATAAATACAGTTGAGCTGAGTGAATGGTTGCTTTTCTATAATAGTTGTGCGATCGTCTGGCGACCAGTCCAGGATATACTCCCCTTGATCATTCAAACTCCACTCACCTACGGTCCTAGAAAACAAGCGGTATAGGAAATATCGATAGACAGATATATTTCCAACAGGTCAAATCCAGTAACATTGAACATTATGTTTGTTTATTTGTTTATTGAACATAAAACATATACAGTAATAATTTGACAGAAAATAAGGTAGATAAAAAAGTAAAAAGAAAGAAATCAGTACTAGTATCAATCATAACTCTCTGCTGGTCAGACAACAGACAGTTAATCGAATGTAGAGGGATGAGGAGCGATTCTGATTTTTAACAAATCAAGGACATATGCGAGAAAAGAGTCACAAATGATTACAGCAGAAGGCCCAATGTTCCAGACAAAAAAAAGTGGCTGTACAACTTGAACCACACAGAGACTTGAAAGAGAATAATGTACAACATTAGCGAAACTTAGGTGTTTTAAACACTGTTGTAAAACAAAATTTCAGTATGTAACTATGTTCAGTCTTTAAGCACGAGCAGGCTTTGTTCACTTTGTGAGTGTGTGCAGTTGCATCTCAAAACATACAGGAGCTAACTTGGTGGTGGCCTGTTCAACTAAAATGGAGTGGGAGGCTAAGTGCTTTGCGCGCACACACACACACACACAGACACACACAGACACACACACAGACACACACACAGACACACATGCACACACTAGCATGCATATGCATCAAACTGACTGAAATACACGCGTGCACTCATTCATGTTTGCACTTGGTTCTTGCTCTTGAACACAGACAGCGTGATCTCAAAAGTTACTTGGGGTAATTGTGTCAGTTTTTGTGGTGGAGGAAGCTGTGTGTGGGGCGTGGGGGTGGGGTGGAAGAAAGAACATAAGAGAAAAAAGGAGAAAGGAGAAAGAGGAAGCTCACTAATTGGAGCCAAATGGGCCGCAGATGAAGGGAAGTGGTTTGCTGTGATGCCTGGACTCTAATTCTCTCACTCACTCTTCCGCCTGATGGTTCAATAGACTGGTGCAGTCTGGTACGGGTGCTTCTTCTTCAAATGAAGCGTGCCATGTAATGCAAGCAGCAACATTCATTGTTGGCCAAAGTTCAAATTCGTTTAATGAACATGCTAACTGTACTTCACGTCATTTAATGTGGTTGACCACCTGGTGACAGTAGAGCAAACCACTGTCAATTTTGAAGTCCGAGACTCAGCAGTTTGCTGCACATAGTGTGCATGAAACATCTTCGTTGTTTGCAACATACAGGAACAATAAACGTTTTAAACTAGAAATCTCAGCAAGGAAGGAAATCAGTATAGGAGTAGTATAGTACCAATATAGCAGCAGCCTTGCTCACCATGTAGCCACTATTCTTCCCAACACTTGCGGACTGTATATTCCCCAAAAAATGTATACAGTAATACCTCATTTATCGCGGTTAATGGGGACCAAAACATATACAGGTAATATATATATATATATATATATATATCACACACACATATATATATATACATATATATATATATATATATATATATATATATATATATACACACACACATATATATATATATATATACACATATATATATATATATATATATATATAATAATTATTTTTTTTTTTAAGTCCTCAAACAGTCCGGGAGAAGTTGCAAAACAAAAGCGAGTCACATAGAGCAACATATACAGTACTGTACTCCATGTATATGGAGTTTTTTAATGAATATGTTTGAAAAAATCCGCGATGTACCGAATCCACGATAAACGAACCGCGAAATAGCGAGGGATCGCTATACATTATAATGGTGTTGCTGCAGAGAAGGAGAACATTGGCCAAAGGGTTCAAATGTGATTGCCAAAATAAACCAACTTTCTTATTGAATGTTCAGTAATTCCAGGATTGGGGATATCATGAGATATTTTAAGAGATGGAAAAACCCAGCAAATTAATGCATGTAAAATGTACAAAGTAAGGTCGTAACTTTTCCCCCCTCCCCCCTGAAAAGGGGGTTGTAAGGCTGTAACTCTTAATCCTAACAGTTACAGTTCAGCCTGCATTACAAAACCTTGTCAGTGAGCTTCAGTTTCAATACAGGAGCAGTGTAAATTGTTTTAGGTGTAATTCAGTTCATGTGTTTTCACGACTCTGATCAAATTCTGCTCCAACTGAACCCACCCCAAAACATCAGCATGGTAGGAATGCGTTAAATCCTGTTGATCCAATTAGCTGCTGGCCTGCCGTGTCACAGCCTCTCAGGACAGAGGGCACCGTGGGGCTGGCAGAGCCAAACCAGAGGTCATACACTAATTGGCCACTTGCTTTTAGTTCTAGCCGACTGCAACGGTGCGATGAGAAACAACAAGAATCGCTGCTCATGGGCATGAAGTCAAATAACACTACAGACACCTTTCCAGGCGAACATTTGAAGCAACAAGTGTAAACACACAGTAAGCCATGCGGTTGATTCCAAACTGTTGAGGCTGAATGATTGAGCATTACTCCACGGAGTGCAGAGAGCGAAATTAAAGCCATCAACATCTATTTAAATACCCCACAGTGACTGAACAAAATACGACAAGGTCAATATGACAAGGTATTAACTAGGCTCTAACCGACACAATTTACTTTTTGAAATGATTTAAGCCTCTCGCCATAGATGATGTCCTCACCCCTCCCCATATAACACAAAACGAGAAAATATTGAGGGTTTTTTTGTGATCGGTCACTTAAAAAGAAAAATGCATTTGTTTAATGCTCAATGACAGCTCATATAAACTAGGGTCAGCCAAGCGTGTGCTTCCTTATTTGAGTTTAATTACGACTTGTTAACAGTAATGTGTGGTGAGGATCATGACTGGTGAGCCACCAATTCATTGGACATAAAAATATGAACAAAAAAGATGAGCCTATTTTTCAATGTTGACCTGAATTGAAACACACGTGACAGTTAAGGTCAAAATTGAATTTTTTAACATCGGTATCAAAACTTTTCATGATGCTTCAATCAATTCCACACTGTTCAACGATATGATTGCAAATAAACAAACAAACAAAAAAACAATAGATGATTTAATATATTATCAAATACCTTGTGGTTCTTTTTTGCTGATCTCTCTTTTGTGTAAATTAAAAAAGTATGCTACCTTTATATTTAACATTTCGTGAAAAATCCGACTAAAAATTTACTCAGTCCTACCAAACCAATTCCTGTCAAAGGAATTTGTTCAGACAAAATTATGCAGGGAAATCTTTTGAGTACCACTCTGGGATATGAGAGAAAATTTATAATCACAATCTTACCAATGAAATGAGCATTTCGAGCTCCTCCCAGACTGACTGGTAAAACTGTGTTCAACACACTGTGGCATTTTTGCTGTAGAGACAGAGTCAATGTGTTCAAGTCAGGTACGCTTATCAAGTGGCAACATAAGATAGTTGTCTGTGGCTTCACTTTACGCTACGACAACTAGGCGGCATTAGCGGTCCAGATTTACGGCCGTGGCTGCAGGAGCTCAATTACCTGAGGTTTCATCTTGTGGTTATAAACAGTATCTCAATGGCAGCCTTGTCCAAAGTTTGGCCCGGGGGGCCAGATGCGGCCTAATGTTCAAATTACCACTGGCCTGCAACCTCTGACCTAAAAAATATAATGTGTGGCCCATTAGTATTTTTGACAACGACAAAAATGAGTTGAGATTTGGGATTATTGTAGAAAGTACCGTATTGGCCCAAATATAAGACGGTGTTTTTTCCATTGAAATAAGACTGAAAAAGTGGGGGTTGTCTTATATTTGGGGTCTAGACATTATACCCATTCACGACGCTAGATGGCGCCAGATATCATTGAAGCGAATGCTGAACTTGACTCCCCAGGCCAAAGTGAACCCCTGTCACGAAGAATAAAAATAGCGGTATCATGAAGAAGAAAAATAAAAAATAGTGATAAGAAAGAAAATAAAATAAAACAATAGAAGAGATAACAGAAAATGGAGAAACGTAGCCCACTATCTCAAACTTTCATCCGCGAGATTCCACAGTTTGCGGACTAAAATAGCAACCCGTATGCGCACATAACATTATCTGTTTCCCCCCCACCCCTCAAACACTGAAAAAAAAACAAAAAAAAACAAAACAAAACAAAAGTAAATTAGATGAAACTCACTCACACACCACACCACAAACACACATACGGGCACAGTGAAATCGCGTTGATATTTGATCGTGTACAGTCAACGCGTGTGTGGTGACTTTTATGGTTAAACGATTTTTCGGTACCGTCAAAATGATGCCACGGAAACGACACGCTACCGGTAACGCCAGTTACTGTGAAATCCTCGAGCCTACCGTAAGGTTTTTTGGTTGGTTTTGACTGAGAAATTTCCTTGCGTCCCAAAAACGCACATTACCGTATTTTCACGACCATTTGGTGCACCGTATTGTTGGGCGCAATCTCAGTAACGGATGCTATTTCTGTATTTGACGCATACACAAAATGCACTTTACTATTGGGCGCAGCCAGGCATGGTAAAACATACGGCATGCATGCACGCGAAAAGCACATTTTTAAAAAGGCAACGAAGCAAAACTGAGTTCGGTTGTACTTTATTTCGCCATTTTACAATGTACTCACGCGACTGGTACCTGCTGGTTGCGTGCCTTTAGCGTCCTCTTACACGCCCACCCTTCACTCATTGGCGATTGGTACCTGCTAGGGGCGTGCCTTTAGCGTCCTCTTACACGCCACCCTTCACTCATGGCGGACTTCCGCATGCCTGTCGTCATTCACGCCCGTCGTCATTCACGCCCGCCTTTTCTCTGTATAAACAGCATGTCGGCCAGAGGTGCTCTCAGTCAGGTTTTGGAACTCGGTGCAAACACTAGACCAGGGGTGCTCATTAGGTAGATCCTGATCTACCGGTAGATCTAAGACAGGTCCCAAGTAGATCCGAGGAGTGTTGAGAAGAAAAAAAACAAACAGCCATATGTGTGTTTTTGTACATGTTAATAATATATTTTTTGTGTTAAAGTACACTGCACCCTAATCATCTTATCACTCATTTTTACCCAAAAATATTTTAAAATAAAATAAACCAGGTAAATCTTGAATTTACGGTGGCGCGTGATTACATCACCGGAAGTTGCTAGCTCTTCAGCAGTCTGCAATTGCAGCTTATGATCAGAACGGTTGCACTTTATCTTTTATCGTCATTATTCTCATTCAGAGTTTGCTTCGTGTACAATTCACCGAGGGCACAAGCAAAGAATAGGAATCTATGAGGGCCCAGGGAAGCACTTTAAAATGGTACGTGTGAGCTACGATAGTTAACAGGCTGCAAAAGTGCGTCGCATGCCTCAGTTTCAGGCTGTTTCTCATCAGGGTGTGTGTGTGTGTGTGTGTGTGTGTGTGTGTGTGTGTGTGTGTGTGTGTGTGTGTGTGTGTGTGTGTGTGTGTGTGTGCGCGCACGTGCCGGTAAGGGTAGATCCCGGGAGGTTAGTTGATCGAAAAATAGATCTTCGATGCAAAAAGTTTGAGCACCCCTGTACTAGACGCTCCGCATTATAAAGCGTCCTGTCCATTTTGGAAAAAATTCAAGACTTTTAATGGCGCCTTATAATCGTGAGAAAACGGTATTAGGAACTGTGCGACCCACGGGAAAATGATGCATCTCGGACGCGGGACGCAGAGGTAGCAAGATGGCTGAGCGAAACTGATCTGCATAAAAATGACAAAGACATAAATATATAAATATAAACTATTAAAACAATAAAGAGCAATCAACAGACAACCAAGGGCACTTGTGATTATGTGCGGGTTAAAGTTAGCTAGTGCATTGTTTATATGCAATAAGTGGATGTCAGATGCTGAGGGAGGGTCACAGTCTATGGCAAGAGGCAGGGGTAGAGGTGGGGGAGTGCGGGCAGACCAGGGAGGGAGTTGAGTCTCCTGACCGCCTGGTGGAATAAAGTGTTCTTGAGCCTGCTGGTTCAAGCACAGAGGCATCGCAGTCTCCTCCCCAACGGCAGCAGGTCAAAGAGGCTGTGAGATGGGTGGTTGGGGTCACCTGCGATCTGGATGGCTTTGTGGGTCAGACGAGAGTTGTCAATGTCCAGGAGTGGGGGAAGAGAGACACTAGTGATCATCTGAGCTGCTCTCATGATGCACTGCAGACTCTTTCGGTGTCACGTCCCGTGTTTGCCAGCAGGGGGCGGGCTTTCTCCCCGCCGCCTGCACACCTGTCACTCATTTGTGGTTGATTACTCTGCCTTTATTTGGACGCTCTGGCAGTCTACTCACTGCCGGAGAATTCCACGCCGCGCCAATATTCTCTCGCCCAATTCCTATTTGGATTATTCGTTGCCTCTTAGCCTTGTGGCTGTTATCAAGTCAAGATGGCGCCCGAGTAGGCAGCCGTCAGCAAGTGCTCTCATGAGCCTTGCTTTTTTTTGTTGTTCTTGTGTTTCTTTTGTCACTTTGTGTTTGTTGTTACGTCGTGTGGACTTGATGTGGACCTTTTTCAGCATTTTTTGGCCACGACATTCATCAAGGAGGAGACTCTGTGCTTGGTGGTTGCGCCTTCTCGGCAGCATGGGTATACCAGCACTGTTTTTGACTGGAGGAATGTCGGCGCCATTTGACTGTCGTTGCTGGACAGTCCCGGGGCGTTTGTGTCTTGCGCCTGTAATGGGCAGCATTTTTCACAGCCCCGCTTTGTTCAGCGGAGAGATCGGTGCTGTTGAACGGTCTGCAGCTGGATGGATGGAGGTCTTGAGGAGCCGACGATGAGAAGAAAGGAGCGTTGGCGCGGAGTGCCGATGCGGATTTGGGAGTCGCGGCTTGGAGTTTGAAGCGGATTACGTGGGACAGGAGAAGTGAACTAATCTCTTTTCGTCAATGGATGCTACAGCTTTGTGTTTGCTTTCAAAACTTAGCTTGTAGCAGACGTGTGCACATTTTCAGCATGACATCTCTGATCCACTGGAGAAAGGACACTTTGATCCTCTCCTCTTTCATCTAGAACTGCTTCAGACAACAAAGTGTATGCAGAAAATTGGTGAAGATTGAACGACTGTCTGTGTCCTATGTGTTGTCTTGTGTTATTTTTGTTATTTTGACTTCAAAATGCGCCGCGAGAGTGGCTGCCTTTCCAGCAGCTCCTATATTTTGTTGTTCTACTTCTTACTTTCATAACTTTGCTGCTGTGAATTGGGAATTTCTCCATTGTGAGACTAATAAAGGTTTTTCTTATCTTTCTTATCTTATTGCGCATCCTTGTACCTCTTGCGAATGAAATTTATATAATTGTCTAATCAGACCTTCCTTGCTATTTTGCCGCAAGCGTTTTTTGTTGTTCTCTTTATTCTATCCCCGGTCCTTATTTTGACCAGCGTTTTTTGTTATTCTCCCTGTCGGGTATTTTATGTTCGTATTAAAGACTCCTTTTGTTCCCTGACAAAACCTCTTTTTGTGTCTGCTATTTCGGGGATCCACTTCCTTATTTTGTTGTGCACGAAGCGATCATTCTATCGCTTCGGGCACAACGTGACATTCGGCAGGCGTACCACACGGTGATGCAGCACTCACACTCTCATTCATTTTCCGATCCGCTATATCCTCACAAGGGTCGCGGGGGGTGCTGGAGCCTATCCCAGCTGTCTTCGGGCAGTAGGCGGAGGACACCCTGAACCAGTTGTGAGCCAATCACAGAAAAAACACAATTGTTCAGCTCAATTTTTCACAGATGTATTTGGCTCTTGATGATTAAATCAACCCAAACCTTTTCATCCAACTCTTTAATTTGTAGCTTGTGACTTTAGCTCATTATTGAGAACCCACTGTTGACCGCAATTTTGTTTTGAAGAATTAATGAGTAAACCTCATTGTTTGGGTGAAGACTTTGATTCACAAATGTAATTCATTAGCGGATAAATGAGGCACGTCACCATTTATTATCGTATTCTACCACTAATCACTTTAACTCTGCTTGATTCTTGCACATTATCTCACCGCTGTCATTGGGTGGCACCACTGCATAACAGTACACTTACATTACAGAATGTCCTTCCATACTTATTTGTCATGTCCTTGTTTATAATGATACTAGTGCAGCGTGTACTACCAGAGAGAAATTCCTTGTGTGTTCTATATACTTGGCCAAGAAAGATGATTCTGATTCTGATTCAAATATGTTTATTAATGCACTGAATTCTGAAAGTTCAATGGCTTCCTTTTCTTTGTTTGTCAAAATGCAGGAATGCTCTTCGTGACAGTCTGTAAAAAAAAACTTAAATCAATTTAGTTCCACATAGCAGACTAAAACACACACAACTTATACATTTCAGAATCAGAATCATCTTTATTGGTCAAGTATGTAGAACACACAAGGAATTTGTCTCCGGTATAACACGCTGCACGAGTATCATCGTAAACAACAAAATCATTGAACCATTTTAGAGTATACCAGTAGTTTTGTAGTACCATTTTGTGGTGCAAGAAGAGTGACTATGTCAGTGACTGTTTAAGGAGTTAATGGCTTGAGGGAAGAAGCTGTTTAAGTGTCTACTGGATTTGGTGCGCATGGATCTGTAGCGTCTGCCTGAGGGGAGTGGCTGAAAAAGGTGGTGGGCAGGGTGCGGGGGATCCAGGAGGATTTTCCGTGCCCTTGTCTTGATTCTTGCAGTGTGCAAGTCCTCAAGAGTGGGTAGGGCGGTGCCAACGATTTTTTCTGCCGTCCTAACTGTCCGTTGAAGTCGGATTTTGTCCTTTTTTGTGGCGGCCCCAAACCAAACCGTGATGGAAGAACACAGGATTGATTCGATGACTGCCGTGTAGAACTGTCGTAGCACCTCCTGTGGCAGGCCATGCTTCCTCAGCAGCCTCAGGAAGTACATCCGCTGCCGGGCCCTTTTCAGGATGGAGATGGTGTTGACTTCCCACTTTATGTCCTGGGAGACTGTGATTCCCAGGAACTTGAAGGTCTCGACGGTTGACACAGGGCAGTTGTATAGTGTGAGGGGCAACTGAGGAGAAGAATGTTTCCTGAAGTCCACGATCATCTCTACAGTCTTGAGCGTGTTCAGCCCGAGGTTGTGTCGGCTGCACCAGAGCTCCAGCTGCTCCACTTGTTGGCGGTACGCAGACTCGTCGCCGTCTTTGATGAGACCGATGACCGTGGTGTCGTCTGCGAACTTCATGAGTTTGACAGCTGGATCTGTTGAGGTGCAATCGTTTGTGTAGAGAGAGAAGAGCAGTGGCGAGAGGACACATCCCTGTGGGGCTCCAGTGCTGGTGGTGCGTATTGATGATGTTGTTGCTCCCAGTCTCACCTGTTGTGTCCGTCCCGTCAGGAAGCTGAGGATCCACTGGCAGATCGTAGGGGACACACCGAGGTGGAGTAGTTTGGGGCTGAGGAGTTCCGGGATGATGGTGTTGAACGCAGAGCTGAAATCCACAAACAGAATCCTTGCGTAGGTCCCTGTGCTGTCGAGGTGCTTGAGGATGTAGTGCAGACCTATGTTGACTTCAACATTACACTCCAGCTCTCAACTGCCAAATCACCCCGGACCATTGTTTACCGTAATATTAAAAACATTAACATTGACTCTCTTACTGCATGGCTGACCACCCTGACTCCGGACATTGACTCCACTCCTGATGATTTGGTTTTCCGATATAACTCTGGTCTCACCAGCATCCTCAATACGTTCGCCCCTGTCAAGTCCCGCTCTGTCCTTTTTACTCGGTCTGCCCCTTGGTTCACCCCTCATCTACGTTCCTTGAAATCCCAAACCCGGCAGCTTGAAAGACTTTATAGGAAAACCGGCCTCGCTGCTCACAAGGACATCTATGCAGCTCAACTATCCCTCTACAAGGATTCCATCTCTCAAGCAAAATCACATTACTACTCCGGACTCATCTGCTCCAATCCTGGAAATACTAAGACTCTCTTTTCCCTTTGGAACAGAATCACTCAACCTCCTGACTCCCTACCACCTCACTTTTACTCTTGTGACACCTGCAACGCACTTCTCCTCTTTTACAATGAAAAAATCAACAGAATCCACCAGCATCTGGGCTCCTCTGTACCTTTCCCCTCATCTGACCCTCTTACCCCTTGCAAACTGTTCTCTTCTTTTGAACTCCCCCATCTCTCATTAATTTCAGACCTCATCATTAAATCCAAGACTTCCTCCTGTCAGCTCGATCCCCTCCCCACAGTTCTGGTCAAATCCTGCCTACCCTCTCGGCTTCCCTTCATCTCAGCCATTATCCATTCCTCTCTGTCGACTGGAATTGTTCCTGTGCTCTTCAAAACTGCAGCTGTCACCCCAATCCTGAAAAAACCTGGTTCAGATCCCAGTGACTTCAATAACCTACGCCCCATTTCCCATCTTCCCTTCATCTCGAAAATTCTGGAGAAAACTGTCGCCTCTCAGCTCCACTCCCACCTCACCGACAATAGTCTTTATGAAAAATTCCAGTCCGGCTTCCGTCCCCGTTACAGTACTGAAACAGCCCTCATAAAAATCACAAACGATCTTCTCATGGCAGCAGACTCTGGCCTTATCTCCATCCTCATCCTCCTTGACCTGAGTGCAGCCTTCGACAGAATCTCTCACCCCATCCTCCTCAATAGACTCTCTACCATAGGCATCACCAACACCCCTCTACATTGGTTCCACTCATAGCTCACTGGCTGCTCTCAGTTCATTCAACTTGATTCATTTACTTCACAATCCCTCCCCATTTCTTCTGGTGTTCCCCAGGTTTCTGTCCTCAGTCCGCTCCTCTTCATGGTCTACCTCCTTCCACTCGGAAACATTTTCCGCAAATTTGGCTTACACTTTCACTGCTTTGCGGATGACACCCAGCTCTATCTCTCCAGCAAACCCGACGCTTCTCTCCCACCCTCGTCCCTCTCTCACTGTCTCTCAGAAATCAAATCTTGGTTCACCCACAATTTCCTCAAGCTAAACAGCAATAAAACTGAACTCCTACTCGTCGGTACCAAATCCACTCTAAACAAAGCCGACAGTTTCTCCCTCACAATTGATAATGCCACTATATCTCCTTTCCCCCAGGTGAAGAGTCTGGGTGTCATCCTTGACAGTTCACTATCCTTTCACTCCCACATCAATAACATCACCCGGTCCGCTCATTACCACCTTCGCAATATAAACCGCCTCCGTCCCTCACTCACTCCGCACACCACCGCTATCCTTGTTCACAGTCTCGTCACTTCCCGTATTGACTACTGCAACTCACTCCTCTTCGGTGTCCATCAAAAATTCCTCCATAAACTTCAACTTGTTCAGAATTCAGCAGCCCGGATCATCACGAGAACCCCCTCCTTCCATCATATCACCCCCATCCTCCGACAGCTCCACTGGCTTCCTGTCAAACTTAGAATCAACTTCAAAATACTTCTCTATACATTCAAAGCCATCCATAGCCTTGCGCCCCCCTATCTGTCAGATCTTCTTCAAATCTCCATTCCCTCTCGCTCACTCAGGTCCTCATCCTCCCTCCACCTTTTTCTACCCTCTGCCCGTCTCAGTACAATGGGGTGCAGAGCCTTCAGTCGCTCTGCCCCCAAACTCTGGAACTCACTTCCTCCCAACATTCGTAATATTGACTCTTTCCTTATTCAAAACCCAGCTCAAAACCCACCTATTCAGACTTGCCTACCCGCCTTAAATCTTTCTTTCTTTATTTATTATTCTATCTTTTTTTTACTATTGGTCTTGGCTGTACAGTGTCCTTGAGTGTTGTGAAAGGCGCTTACAAATGTGATGTATTATTATTATTATTATTTTCACATGTGCTTCCGTTCTAGGATGGTAGCAATGTTGCTAAATTGCAACCATGCCACCACTGGCATGTTTCAGCAACATTGGATTGACAAGTGATGTTGTGATTATACTGTGACCAACTATATGTGTTACTGAGGGTGTACAACATTTTGGGGTTTTACTCATTTGCATAGGGACCTTTCTGCCAATCGCTCGCCGTTCATCAGCTTCCCTGGAAAGGTTTTCTTCCCTTGAGTGATTAGAAGGGCCCCCACAAATAAAATGTATTATTATTATTATTATTATTATTAAACTGGGGCCATGATTGAGAACTGAAAGGGACGGCCGACCAGTGACCTGGAAGAGAAATTCGGTCTTTGCCTGATGGCCTTCTGCAGGGCTAAGAGCTATATAAATCGGCATGTATTGTATTGATGCGCATTACCCCAGGGCGATTTTGACAAGCCAAAATGTCCGTTCGCCAGTAACGTGAATGTCAGAAGTAGTCACCTCGTCGCTGCGAAGGACGCAGTCCCTGAAAGCGTGCAGACAAACGCATCATTAGCCCACCACCACATGTAGCATTTTCCCACAGTCGATAAAAAGTTATGTTGCAGGAAAAAAAATCAAGAGAACAGGCACCATTGTGTGCTCAGTGGTAAGACAAAGATGCTAAATATAAGACAGATGTTTGAGGTTCTTTGAAAATGCCATTGAGACTAGTAACCGAACATCACTGAGGGAAAGCAACAGTTTTTGGTGAAAGAATTTCACTTTTTCACACTATTTCACATGAAATGGCATGAAATCCAAATCCCCACAATTCAAATGTAATTGCTTTGCATCATAATGTACTTTAGGTACACAAAAGAGCATGTGTACGTGCGCAGCTTGAGGAAATGTGGAATGAATGAATATGCTGAATGTACTTACTTCGTTTCAGCTGGCTACACTAGTGATGCAGTAAATGTACACTTTAATGGGGAAGTACCACATTTATGCACTTGAATGTGTGCTTCTCTTCAAGGAAGCTCTATGCATGTCTTTTCTGTTCTCACATACCAAGTTTTTGACCGTTGAGAGAAACATTAGGTGTTCGGATCGCAAACCTGAAATATTTTCACTGTAATTTTTTTTCATCTGCAGTGCACTCTCAAAAGGAAAGTCATACACTTTGTCTCTTCCTTGCAAGCTCGGGCACTTGTGCGCATGCAGACACGCAACATACTCATGATGTATAATCAGTGCGATCCTTCCCACAAGTCATTGATGACAACCCACACCTTCATGATTAAAATAACTAGAATGACATGGGCTGTTTGGTTGCTGTGCAACTAATGCCAAAGTGCCCACCTTGTTGGCAGTAAGTCAGATTTGTATCCAATGAAGGCCGGACTCCACCAAGGCTGCCCTTTGTCATCGATTTTGTTCAGAACCTTTGCGGACAGAATTTCTCGGGGCAGCCAAGGCATTGCGGTGGTCCATTTTTTCGCACTTTCAGTATTGCATCTCTCTTTTTTGGAGATGAGGTCGTACTCTTGGCTTCATCAAGTCATGATCTACAACTCTCACTGGAGCGGCTCGTAGCCGAGTGTGAAGGAGTTGGGATTCCGTGATAAAGCTGCTGCTGCATTATATGACCGCAGAGAAGTGGAAGAAAATGGATGGAAGGATGGACAAATTGACTCAGCTGACTAAGGCTGACCAAAAAATGAGTAACTTCCTCTCGGAAAGTGAGGTGCATTGTCATGTATGAGTGGGTCTTTGCTGCTACATGGCTGTTATTGTCTTCTGTTTTTGTTCATGCATGTTTACAGTGACTGTGGTGTGTTGTATTGACTGGAGCACTTGACAAACACTGTAAATAATATGGTATACTTGACAAATAAATGAACATACAGTATATGAATGGCCAGGAACCATGTCGTCTGTCTCCCATAGATCTGAATAAATTGGCGAGACCCACAGCCGTCATTTTGTTGGATGCTCCAGCTCAGGGGTGCCCAAGTCCGATCCTCGAGAGCCCCTATCCAGCCTGTTTTACATGTTTCCCTCCTCCAACACACCTGATTCAAATGATCACGCAGTCAGCAATCTTTGCTAAAGACTAATGACTATCCTGATAATTTGAATCAGGTGTGATGGAGGACGGACACATGTCAGGGTAGGGGCTCTGGAGGACCGGATTTGGGCACCAAAGTGAGGGCTATTTGAGGTCATTGTGTTATTTGAAGCTGTATTGTTCATTTATATACTTGAAAAAGCACTGCCCCCCAAAACCAATATTAAACAATAATGAGGGTGTGCTTAGACAGCTGGAAACTGTTTTATACTGCGAAAAAAAGTGGATGACTTTAATATTTCATTCAGTCCAGAACACTCCTATCCCCCAAGTTATTAAAAAGACCGCCAAAGTTTGTTGAAACATAATCCACAAATAACCAAGTCAAACCAAGAAGTGGACTTTTTTCCCTCTGGATAACAATTACCCCACCGTACAACAAAAAAAAGAAAAAAAGTAGCAAATGATTCCACAGTGAATGTATGACCATCCTATCGGAGAACAATACTCTCCCGGCTGACCTTGGGCGAGAAGTGAGGTAGCCAGCCAATCACATGACACATACAAACAACCATTCACAAATGCACCTGTTCCAACACACCTGATTGAAATGACCAGGATCATTGTCCAGCTTCTGCAGAGCTTGCTGATGAGGTGTGTTGGAAAAGAGAGACATATAAAACATCCTGGATACTGCCCTTTGAGGACCGGAATTGCCCACACCTAATTTTGAGTCTTCAATTCACAGAAGTATGTTGTTGGGGCAAGCACCCATACAAGTATATGGAGAACAATGCAAACTCCAAACAGGAAGCCTGGAGCCCATATTTGAATCCTCAATCTTAGAACTGTGAGATAGATGTGCTAACTGCTTGGTTAATGCACCACCTAGTACATCATCATACCATTAAAAAACCTTGTGAAATACAAGAAAACCACAGGCAATACTATCCCCACAAAAAAAAAAATCTGTCTTTTTTTTTTTCTCCAAGTCAGATTTTATTTTTTTTAATACCGTCATCCATTTTCAAGCAGGGAAATGTGTCATGTACTGTTACCGTGCTGAAAAGAGCTAGCGGTTTGAACTCAACCTGTTTTTGGATTTCAACAGCCAACATTTCCACACCACATGAAATCGGGTCAAAAGAGGATACTTTTTTTTTTCAAGCAACGATCTGACAGCTGGACAATAAATACAATTTGAGTGGTTGGCGCTCGAGAGAGTCTCATTTCCTGGCAAGACAGCATGTGTTTATTTGAAACATTCATTGACAACAAATTCATCCCTTATTTTGAGTGAGCGCATCAGATTACCAACAGGAGAGGTATACTTCTGAATGCCAGTTGAACTGTGAACTTACTAAACCGTACACTTAGCCTCCTGAATGTGCATTAAACCGCACTTTCAAAGTTTATTTAGATGACTTCATAGAGATAGTTTTATGCACTCAAGCAAAAAGTCCTCAGGGTCATGGACAATGACAACACCAGAGCGCTGGTTCCATACTGGTAAATTGCCTGAAACCTCATTGTGTATTCAACCCACACAGAGAATGGTGCAAGGAGGAATGTGAGTCAACCCAGTGAGGGTGAAAATGACGGGACAGGTAGTTGGTGGTTTTTGTGAGGGGTGGGATCGTAAACAGGGCATTTAAGAGTTAGTTTGTAGACTGGAATGGCAGACATGTACGACACATTACCTCCTAAGTCCTCCAAACAGGGCAAATGTTCTTTCACACTGGGAGCCCTCTCCTCCCAGGCAACGTATACCTAACAGTTATTTATCTGTAATAAAAACTTAAGTTGAAGAGAGACATACATTTGTGGGACAAATAAAGGATATTTTATCTTATTTTAAAATGCAATAAAAAGTGCAAGATTCTGGACTGGAATTTTTTGATTTAAGAGTAAATATTATTGAGTAAATGTGATGATTAGCTCAGTGACAACTCTAATTTCCATTGTGTGAAGTAGTACACCCTCATTTCAGTCATCATGTGTAAACATGCTACTTATTTTCTCTCACCATTTTCTGCTCCACCCTTGGAATGTAATCAGCCAGATGTTGCAATATCATCCCTGAATTTGGAGACTAGTTCCCTTATCACTATGGAGAAGCATGTTTGCTAAACAAAGGAAGAGAAAAAACCTGTCTCCTTTACATGTCACACAAGAGTGCTATGACATTTTTTTTGCTGAGATAATTCTAATTATTCATCTTTATTACCGATATTTATTCCCTTGCATTTCAAGATGCTGATGCAAAAATAATACTAATCATCCCTTATCCTCTTGGACTAAATTTATGCAGTGACATAAATGACAATGAATGTTTTAACCCTTTCATGTACTCTGTAACCTGATAACATGATAAGCTGTCAACCGTAGGAACCACTGTCCCTGAAAGTGTTAATGGCTTAATAAATCGTGGAAATTCTGAAGTAAGATGATTATTTCTACTTTACATTACAAATCCTTACTCTTCTTTTTCTTCACTTTGACCACCAAGTAGCCTACCATCGCCGAGACAGTGGAGAGGAAATTCAAAGTCATTGATGACAATTAAATTATTTGATCACAGTCAGTGGGTTGGTGCCCTCAGTCATCACAAGCATTTACTGAAAGTAAACCCCTTAAACATCCATATATGCAACCATTTTCTGATCTGTTTTATCCTAAGGGGCATGCTGGAGCCTTTCCCAGCTGTGCGCTCACATTCACACATGGGGACAATTTTGGGCGTTCAATCAGCCTGCTATGTATGTTATCGGAATGTGGGAGGAAACCAGAGTACCCGGACAAAACCCACGTAGGCCGGGGGGGAACATGCAAACTCTACACAGGAAGGCAGGAGCTGGGATCGAAGTCACAATCTCTGCACTGTGAGGGTCAACGCGCGAACCACTGGACCACCGATCCGCCCGACCCCTTAAACAAGCTATTTAAGATTTTAAAGATTTTAAGATCCTTTATTTGTCCCACAATGGGGAAATTTGCAATGCATTCGTTTTTTGACTGTTTTTGGAATTTGGGGTGCACATTTATTAAAGAAACCAGAACTGGCCAATGCGCCTTCTTTGTTGAGTGTATTTCGTCCACTCTCTCATGTACGAAGAGCAAAACAGAAATTGGGTGTAGGTTTACTTGATGCTGAGCAAATGTTAGTTTGCGGCGGTTCTGCAAATGTTTCACATTGGTTTCAACATTGGATTTTTGAATCAACAGACAAAACAGTTCAGAGTAATTGAAAACCGAATTCTTGAAAACTTAACACATTATCTTATGCTATGTTACAAGGCACACACGGGGCATTGACAGTGAACACGTTTGTTTAGTACGAAAAAAAGTGTGTTTTTCTTTATTGTTAGTATAACAACAGAAGAAAAAAAACGTGGGACAGGAGCTGCATCTATTTCTGTCAATCTAAAAAAAAAAAGTAATGATGATCATCATCATTTGTTTAAGACAGTTTCACTCAGGTGTTTGTGATTTTCCCCCTGAAAATCACTTTTTGTCATATTTGTTAAAGCTATTATTTTGCCAGTTGCTTGTCCTGTCCTTGTGGGGTCACTCATTGC